>NC_061775.1:3675287-3979502 GCF_022458985.1 Mugil cephalus
CTCGCCCCGAGGCGTGACTACGCACGCCGAACAGCAGTCAAGCCAAAACCAATATCACATCCTGACCCCCCTCTGATGGTAATTAACCAGCCGCCTATGTTATAAACGAATCTTGCATTAAACCTTTGATGTATTAAAAGATTGCTGTGCACATGTGCCCCAAAACCAGAAAGTCGGCGCAGGTCATTTAGAATTACGCGCTTATAAGCTGCCTGATATTTAATTGGTGTACATAGAAGATGGAGGCAGCAGCGTCCAATATTTGTTTTGTTTATAAAGTTGCTTCGGTGATTGGATGTACGACTTTATTTTCCGTCGGGACACGACTTGTTAACTTGAACCGTGCACGGCAAACTGGGTTGGACAGAGGTTAGGAGAGGTGTGTTGATCATGTCGCATTAGGAGTCACTGTTGTGTTCTCTCCTCTTGCTCTTACACTGCGGGGAAAGGAGAGACGCTTCCATTGATATTCTACTGCAGACAGGACAGACTGAGGATTTCCTTTCCCGCTGCTCGACACGTAGTTGACAGTTTGTTTTGTTCACGCTGTTTCGGGAGAAAATGTTTTGGAAAATGCCAAAGTTCTTTTTCCGTCGTGCTCTTACGCACGCAATATAGGGTAGAGCTCTAGCGGTGGTCAACAGAGAAGAGGAGAGAGGAGACATGAGACAGGGGTGATGTGCTCTGAATCAGTCAGTGGACTATTGCTAGTTTATTTAAAAATCCATGGAACAACCTGCTCTTCTGCTTTTCGCTCAGGGGACTGATGATGGCTGAAGACGTGACCTGTTGCAGCTTTTCTCTGATATTTTCGTGTTTAGGTGAACAAAGCGGAGCAATATGAATCAGTTTTCAGAGCTCAATTCAGGACGGCGGATTGTTAAATGAAGAGGAGTTGAATTACTTTTTGGATTTGTGTTTTTCTCCACGCAAGGCGCACTTGAAAGGAGTGGAATTGCCGTTGGCGCCTTGACTGGGCTCCCCACTCGACCGACTGCTTTGATTTTTAAGTTTAAGAGCACTGATCGCGGTGTTTTTTAGCCAATAACCCTGATGATAGACTAAGCTGGTCAGGGCACCGCCACCCTGCTGCTGTCACGCAGAGCGCAGCACCGCACCCTGCTTTCTAGGAGAGTATAACCTCCTTTCTTCCCTTTTCTCAATCTGTCTTCCCTCCCGTGTGGTTTGCTCTTGACAGAATGGCCCGTTTCGGAGACGAGGTCCCGGGCTTGTTGAGTTCAGGGGATGGAGGCTCAGAGCGCAACCGGAACCGCGATGGAGCGGCCGTGTCTACAGGTGGCATCTCTCCAGCCTTCAAGCAGACCAAAGCGCAGCGTGCCCGCACCATGGCCTTGTACAACCCTATTCCGGTCAGGGAGAACTGTTTCACCGTCAACAGGTCGCTCTTCATCTTCGGCGAGGACAACGTGGTCAGGAAGTACGCCAAAAAAATCATTGAGTGGCCATATCCTTTTCTGCTTCATGGTGATAACACACTAACCCAGTATGTGCGTGCAAAGGGTTCATATAGTATAAAGTACAAAGGTAAGTAAACAGTTGGTAAACAAACGACCTTTTTTATTCATTTAGTTTATTAGTTAATTAATGTCCACATAACCTGAATAGACTATCCTCATATCCCCATGCCCACAATTTCACAAAAAGTCACACAACAAGAAAATCCCCAAATGTTTCTCCCATTCTCTCTGCAGTAGAGAATCAGGGGTAAATTTCAGCACCATGGACAGCAAACATAGGACTCTATCGTATCATTCATTTCCACATAACACACGTAGTCTTAGTTCAGTCTGGGAGTTGTATGAATGATAAATTACTTTTCTTGTGCCATTAACATTGATTAATTATTGAAGCACAGTCCAATATAGTCTGATACTGTAGAGCAGAGAATGGGGGTTATAGGATGTAGGACTAAACAAGCACACAGACACATTTCTAACATGCTAGAAGCACCTTGTTTTAGGTCAAATCCAAAAGAGGAAGTAAAGACTAAGGTAGATTAATATTGATATTACTGCTGAATGGTACTAGGTAACAACACTAAAGTTCTGTGTTGGTGGCTGTATGTAATCTTCAACTACAGACCTGCTGTTTTCACCATACTCACTGATCAATTATGTACAGTTCATACATCATTGTCAACTAGTGGTTGGTCAGTTAATCAACTGGTTAATCAAATTAACTTTTGACTTTTAAAATCATCTTTTTTTTTTCTTTTTTTAACAGGTGTGCGATCTAGTTCCTGTTCCTCCAATATATTGATGCACTGCTTTTGTCTATTTTACAGCTCCGTAGAATTAATATCTGCGGGATTAATTGAGCAAAACATGACCAGTTTCTAATGACGCCCTCCTCTGTTACTGAAAATGGAGAGATTTTTTATTTTCTCCCTGTTGCTGGGAACGACCACACAGACACTGAGACAACATGCAAATGTCCATTGGTGGTGTGTTTGTGCTGCTGCTGCACAGCTCACCAGGTGTCCCGGCCAGGTGTGGCCTCTTCACTGACTATTGTTCTGCTCCATTCATCAGCTTCCTGACTGACTGACTAGCCTACTGCTGATTTAGAAAAACAACTAGCAAATACAATGAGTGCACTTTCATTGTGGATTTTCTTTAGATTTGTCTCTTTATTGAAGTGATTAAACACAGAAACTGATCTCAGTCAACAGTTTGGGGGAAAAAGGCTTGAGGTGTGTGTGCAGGTTATCATATTATAGATATTACAGCCATCCAGCGATTGGGTCGTTACCAGTAATGACTCCACCTTCAGGCACATTTTATACTCAGCGGCATGAATTGGCTTTAAATCAAAATACTCTTTGTGCTGTAGTGACTGGAAGGAAATCAGCCAGACTGAATAACCTTCAGGTTAATGTGCTGTTGAGGAGGGAGTGTCTTATTACATCTAATGAGCTCTACTGTATCTGATTAAGAGACATTAACAGGAATTATATGTAATGATGTCTGATCGCTGTGTCATGTGCTATTACAACTAGTCATTACTCACAGAGTCATACCATATTAAATTGTTTGCTAATATTGTTTTGAGGCAAGTGGGGCTAAGCTGAGTGATGCTGTGTTCTGGTCAATCTCCACTCTGGAGTGCGAGGAGCCAGGCATAGCAAATACAAGAAGAAAACCCTTTCATACATCACTAATTGTGAGGACTATCACTGACAGGATAGATGCTATCTTCAGCGGTGCTAATTCACGAAAGACGTGTTCACATTTGATATGCAAAACAAAGCGGTTCCACGGTGTAAAATCTACATAACCAAAGTATTCCAAGCAAATTTCTTTGACTTCTAAGGAAGTGCACTTACCCACTTTCTTTCAGATGCTTAGATTGAATGACAATGTTATAGTGTATGTCTCTTTTCTAATCCACTCAAGATGTGGTCTTACAGGGGGATTCTGACTATTTCTTGGCTAAGCCCAGTGACTCCCTGGAGTCTTGTAGTCACTGCAATATTGCCGGTCAACCAGCAGATGTCTTGGTTATAACAGCAAACTGACGAATACGGCATTGGTTAGAATGAAAACACAGCTAATCATTTTGTAAGGACTGTGCAAACCATCCTTAACTCACAAATGTCCTTGTTCCCATAGTCTTAAACTCACACAGGTCCTCACAGATATAGAAGTAGAAGAGCACTCACACGCATGCAGTCTCTGCAGGATGTCTCATAAAGGTCAGCCTCGTGTTTCGTGCACAACTTGCTGCTGTCACCTCGCTGTAAGAGGCTCTTTTTTTTTTCCTCTGAGTGCTCAATTAACAGCGGATGATCCATTCAAGAATCATCCAGAGAGGCCTCTGTGTTTGGACTTCTAGCGCTGGAGTACGTGGGCGTAGAGAGAATTGATATGCTCTGAATCAGATTGATATTTAATATTTATCTGAGTCCACAGTGCCTCTCTTATATGTCACAGTGCAAGCTTGTGGGAGTAGTGAAACGTGTATGAATGTGTATGTAACAGCAGTGTCTGTGTAAATCTGACTGCCAGTTAACAGTCTGGAGGTGAAGTCGATGGAGGCCGATTGCGGCCTGGCAGGGAGGAGGCAGGGCTAATGAAGCACACAGTCTGAGTTTGGTGTGGCAGGCCTTGTGAGGACGGGCAGCTGCTCCTTCTGTCTGATCCCCACTGGGATCCCCCACAGTGGGAAGTTTCCCATTGAGAATGTACACTTCTAAATAATTGATTGTTGGATTTAATAGTTTGTTTCATCAGTGATGTAAACAGAAATTATCATGTGAGAGCCTTTGGCAGACTCTGAGCTTTTAAGTGTGAGACGGTGCAACAAGTAGACAATATTTCTTCAGCTATGTTTTAGGGACATTGTGCTCTGTCTGTGACCTAACCAGGTTTTTAAACTGATTGATAATTTCATTAAGGAGGCATTAGGTGGTAAAGTCTTTACAGATGCCTCTAGAGTGAGCTTAAAATTCAGGAAGACCATTAATTTTGCTCTGACTAAATTGCATCCTTGCATGAAAAATGGAAATGGAAAATTAGTAAGGAAATGACCCATTTGGCCTCAGTGTGGTTACGATCCTGTGCTCATTTGTTTGACGAGCAGCTTTTGCCACTTCTTCTTTGAGAAGAGCCAATCTGTAAAGTGAAAGCGGGTGAGAAAATTTGTGATTCATGTTTCACTCTCAAACGGTGGTTACGTCAAGGCCATTAGGATTGAGGTCGCGTAACTGTCCGCCTCTATAATTCCTAACAGAAGAGCATACAGTTAAGGGCTGTGGCTCAGATGTGACACAGTTTTATGGCTGGGCTGCTGTATATGAACACCACTGACTGATCTATGGTCACATTTATCCTGGAGATCGATTGGTTGGTTTAGGCCAGCCACTGAGGTGTGGAGATTATGGTGGAATTGAGCTATGAGGCAGTGGCCAGTTGAATCATTTATTTGCCAGCAACTTTAATGGTTTGCTGACTCCAATTACTTTCTATTTGGAATCCTCATCTGAAAACTAAGTTGTAGTGTTTCAGTGTTTCAAAATAGAATAGCTTAAATAGATTTATTTTTTCTTTGAGCGCCGGTTGCACTTCTGGCATTCCTTCTGTGTTTGTATATTTAATACTGTCCTCTGCCTCGAACACATGCTCACGTGTCACAGATAATTCACAGATTTACAATGATTCAGACTCAGATGCTCGGGATTCATTTCTATTCTCACTCCTGTGTAATAATAATCACGGGGGCTGGGATCCAATCTGGGCTTGAGTGTATTCACAGATGCACAGGGCATCACACTCTGTCTCCGCGTCTATTTTTACTCGCATGTTTGAGGTATCGAGGCAGAGTGCCAGCGTCACTGTGAGTCAGGACTGCTCACGAGACACCTCGCCGATGAAGCTGGTAGACAAATAGCGATCGACGTCACACATCAGCTGACATCCAGAACAACAGGTACTTGATGAGTGTGTAAATCAACACTTAATTCTTTAGCATTCAGCAAGGAGATTTTTTAATGTCTGGGGAAGTTAGTGGTGTTATTTGGAGACTCTTAAATGAATAAGAAACGCTGTTCTGCAACTGTACAATGGTGGAAAAAAGTTTTCGAAAACCCCGTGCATTTGTGAAATATTGCATTAAAAATCACTCTCAGGTGTTCCAGTGCAATTTTTTTTAGTACAGTCACAGACAAAATACTAAACAAATCCTAAAGCACTCATTAAAAACTTAAAATTGATTGGTTCCATAAAAATACGTAAGATATTTTGAGTATTGGGTGATCCACTAATGAAGGCCATGCTTTTTATTAAAACACATTTTTCTGTTGCAGTGCTTCAGGTCTATATAAAGTCAGTACATTTGAAAGTTCTTCGTAGACAAAAATGCCTAAAACAAGGAACCTAACACAGGAAACACACCTGAAGATACAGATTCTCAGCCAGGAAGGGTACAGCTGAGATTGTGTAAAATTTTAAGGGTGTCCGAAAACTTTTTTCCACCACTGTAGAGTTTACTGTATAAAGGGCAAAAAGGTCAAATGCTCACTTTGTTTATGAATAGTTTCACTAATCACTATAAACCACAATATAAACCAGACCTGATAAAGGCCATGAAACATGTCACTCTAATCAATACAGTGTACAACAAGTGTTGCTGGTGTCTTGTAGGTGTAGTTGTGCCAGAAAAATAATTTCTTCTGCAAAACAAAATGTACAAGTCTCTGTGGAAGTTTCATTATCTCAGGTTGTTAAGTAGCCCAGTCTGGAAACGTACAGATTTGGTTCAGTGTTGTTTTCAGCACAATTAGGAACCCATTTTTAAATTTAAGGGAGCATTTCGCTGCCAAAAGACACAAATATTTCTTTTGTCTTTTCCTTACTCAAGAGAACAGTATGGTGGATGAGGTTTGATATAAGTCACCAGTTCAACTCACACCGTGGCTTAAAGTTATACCTAATTAGGGCAATGTCCAGTTTGACTGGCTTGTGGGTGCTGTGTCAGGTCACTGACTAGAGCTGCTCTTTAAAATTCTTGTGTTCTCGCTTTTTTTTTTAATTTTTGTTTTTAATCGATACAGTTGGTTGGTTGCATGCTCTCAGTTTAGAAAGACAAGACCTTTAAAATAAGAATAAGCTAATTCAAGCTGGTTCTCCAAACAGAAGTACAAGTAAATACAAACATAAAGAAAACAAGAAAAAAGATCACAACAATACTAGTAGTAGTAAGTATTCATATTATTGATGCAATCAAAGAGTATAAAATAAATGAATACACATAATATAGGCTACCACTTTTGTATATTTTAGAAAATGTTGTTAATTTGTTGCAGCTCTTTAAAATCTTTAACCCAGTATTTTTTAATTACCCTGAAATGTAGCTCAATCTGTAGCTATATATTTTTTTTTGGTTGGTGTAGGTGTAGGAGTGTGTGTTTGTGTGTGCACAGAAATACCACCACAGCGATAGTTCAGCTGCCCAGTAACCGTCTTGTAGCATTGACTTTTGGCTGCCAGGGAAGGCTGTTGCCGTGGATACCTCTCTATCTTCATTTTCTCTCTTTTCTCCCCTTCCGTGCATCTCTTTCTCTCTCCCCCTCCGTCTCACCCTCCGTCTCCCTCCCCCTCCAGTTTGTTGTGTTCGAGGGAATGTCGGGTGTGGCGTCTGGCTGCTGCTGAGAGACTTCAGGGAGGCTAAAGTGAGGCTAGTTATTGTTGGCAGGGGAGAATCAAAAGATATACTTCAAGTGCAAGCATAAAACAAACCTTCAGCTTGACACACACACGTTATGCCATTAAGCCTCTTTTTTTTTTGTTGCTTTGTTTCCCAGCTCTTCATGTGCTATTGCTGACAGCCGCTGTGGTTTTATAAATCCACTGAGTCAGTCTGGGGAGCAGCCCAGGTTTAAGTTAAAACCCCTGCAGGCTGGTGGGAGTAAGATTTTATTTGCTCGGTTTATTTAACTACTCATCACTCACATGTCCCCGTGTAACCCTGCTGGATACAGCTTCCAGCTCGGCATCGATCTGTCCGGTGTCAGTCTTATTTGGTCTCGTTGTGTCCTCCTCCTCACCAACCTGTTTCGCAAGCCTCTGACTCTCTATATAACCATCAGCTTCTCCTCCAGTGAGCACCCTTCATCCTCCTTATCACTATCTCATTCTTCCTCATTATCTCTGCCTCCTTCTTTTTCTGCTCTCTATCCCTCCTGCCTCCTCTCTGCAGATTTAAACTCCCTTCCTTCCTCCCTCTTCTGCACATAACCAGGAGAAAAGACACCGCCCACGCAGAGCATTAGATAAAGCCAGGGAGCCGACTGGAGTTGAACCAACAACCAGTGCAGGTCTCACAGTACAGGTTTGTAATAGATGTGACCCTATTTAAAGGGTCATGTCTGAGGTCCACTCGCCCATCCCTCCTCGATAAGCCCTCTGTCACTGTGGCATGTGTGTGACTTTGGTCTGTGAGTCCCTGTCGGCTGCAGCTGAGATAAGATAGAGTCTGTGTCTGGTTGTCTCTTCAGCCCTGGGGCTTATAACTCGCCAGGTTAATTCTGTTTCATACAGAGGAATCAATGCTACCTCGTCTGTCTTTGTTTACATGACACTGCAATAGCAGCGCTGCTGGCTTTGATGCACTATTATTGACTAAATCCTTTTTTTTTTCTTTTTTTTTACTCATTCCTGTATCTGAAGCATAATCTACATAAGAGAATAGTGGCTCTCCTTGGTTTGGATTCATATCATAGTAATCTCTGGTACGACTTATTACACTGCTCACATTTCCTGAACTACTGTTGCGCATTGATGAATAGAACACCTCATATTTGCGTTTGTGACATGGAAACCTGCTCAGAGATGTTCTTCTTTTGAATAATCTGAGTGTCTCTGAAGGGATGAGGCTGGCAATAGTCTGTATTCTTCCTATCATTGGAAACACATCCAATGAAAAAAACAAACAAAAACAAATCAACGATAAACTGATCGGACTGTGTAGGTAAATTCTTTTATATATTATTTCTCTATGCCATAGACATGTGATTATAACAAGGCTGTGAGCCATATTGTTGCATGCTTCTGTACTGAGATCCATGGGCACGGTAGTTTATTTTGAGGTAATCCCACATACACCGACCTGCTGCAGAAAATACTCACAACTGCACCAGTTTAAAATAGTCCTTAACAAACACACAGTTTAATCCCTCTGAACAACCCATAAAGTTTTTATTTTTTTGTTTGGAAAATTGATGAAATAATAAGTAATAATAATAATTCCTTTTCGGGAAAATCTGAATTATACTTCCTTAATGTATTCAACAGGAGTGAATGGGTCAGGGGTAATGATGCACAGCCACTACCCCTGAGTATGTGGTGCTGAGAGACTGAGTAAAAAATGTTGGTCATTTTGCTGGGCAAAATACAGAATCACTATTTTCACCACTAGACTGTCAATATCATCCTTAACTTCAGTCTTTCACTCCGTTTGAGTACATGATCCTCGCTACCATCATCGCCAACTGTATCGTCTTGGCTCTGGAGCAGCACCTTCCTGGAGAGGACAAAACACCCATGTCCAAGAGGCTGGTGAGATACTCACGCAGGTCCACACCTGCATACACACCTCACATCTATTGTCAAAGTTGCTGGAACTAATGAAAAAAACAGAATGAAAATGAACTACTTTCGATACACCCTCAAAAAAACAAAACAAAACAAAAAAAAACATACATGACACCTGCTTGTACAGTGGTTCTGTGTCAGCTCCAGGTAGGATAATAATCTCTGATTACCTGATTTCTCTCATTCTTTCCACTGACAGGAGAAGACAGAGCCCTACTTCATTGGGATGTTCTGTTTTGAGGCAGGGATAAAGATCATCGCCCTGGGCTTTGTATTTCATAAAGGTTCTTACCTCAGGAATGGATGGAACGTCATGGACTTCATTGTGGTCCTTAGTGGGTGAGTCCAGCTGTATGTGTATGTGTATGTGTATGTGTATGCATGTATTTGGATGCAGATCTGTGAAACAGGATTAGCATCATGCCTTGAAAGGAGTTGATGATTCTGTGAAATTCATGGAATGAAAATGACTGAACACAGTGTTCTTAGGCTCCTCTTAATTTTTTAAGGATTTGTTGATGAGTAGCTCAGTCATTTCTAGCAGGTTTGATTGTACATGTGTGTCAGTCTGCTTCATTGTTGCGTGTTGTTCTTCACATTGTGAAATGATGTGATCTGTGAGCTAAAGTTGCACAAGATGCTGGTTTAATTCTTTCCTTTAGCATTTTAATATCAGCTGATGATGGTGAAGGAAATGTGATTGCCATGTATTCACAGATCGTCTATGAATCTGTCGGTCAAAGTGGCAATACACCACCTTTGCTGTTTCCAAGTCATTTTACTGTTTTACAAGACCAAGATTCAATTTGCCTCAGAACCTGCAACAACCAATAACACTGGACACAAAACAATCAGCTCCACTTTGAGAGAAGAGAGAAGCTTGTCCGTGGTTAGACTGCAATTACCATAAATTCATACGCCGTAATAACACAGAGGATTGGTTCACCCAGAGGAGAACTATCAGCTGTCAGCTGGTGTTGGCGGCTTTTTGGTAGAATGAGCTGAAAAGTGCAGCGGTGATGGACATATTGATGAAATGAAAAGTTCCTCACAAAACTAATTTCCATTGTAATATTTTATTTTTTCAATCCGCATCATCCTTGACTTAAAAATTAACATTTAAACTGATTCAAACGGGGTTAAAAATTTGTCTTTTGTCTCTGATCCCTGTACATATTTTTTCCAAAATAAGGTCTCATGTCTTTCACTGGAAGACAACTGTTTGCTTCTTTTGTCCAAGGAACAAGCTTGGCTCGCTTCCATTTGCTTCTGTCTGGTTTGCTTTTAGCAACTGATGTGTTTCATGACTGCTAGTGGTATAAACACCAACATGGCTGTACTGTCCAAAGCAAGAAACAAGCAAGAGTACATGTACTGCACTAGAACCCCTGGTCTCATTGCTATCATAAAAACTGAATGAAACATAATCCTTTTTGAACTCTCTCATATCCTTAAAATCTTTCCATCAAGTGTTGATGTTGGCAAATAAAGCTACAACCAAGACTTGTAAGGAACTCACTGTGTAAGCTAAACAGTGATGGTGTCATTATAGTTGTTATATTGTGCAGCCCATATCATACTGCTAATTTAAAGCAAATAATGTGTTTTAATCTACTCTAGTAGTTATTGTAAGTGGAGTTGGCCTGACTTCTTGTCTTGGCATAAATGCATGTTGGTGATTTCTTCAGTCGTTATCGATCCTTTTTTGCCAGCACCAAGTGGGTCAGTAGTGACACAATGCCAGAGCTTTAGGTCACATGACTTTTAGCCAAGGTTACTTTACAAAAAACATCACAAAGACTATAGATTGATGAGGAAATTCCTTTCATCTCGGTTCAAGTCACACATGGCCACAGGGTACAAGACAGTTCATGTCTCCACAGAAGCACATTCAGAAATAAGGCTTCATTATCTTTAAAGTTTATCTTGAGGAGGTTTTGGGCTTCTGTTGATCTGCCTAGTTTTTTCTCGTAAATAGCACCAATACCCAGCAGTGGCAAAATTCACACAAGAAGTTGCAAGAAGCTGCAAGCTAGTAAACAAGTATGTTAATGATGCTAGAACGCTATTTCAGCGGTGTGGCGGCTACAGCGGAATTCCTCACTCAGGCAGTTAAAGACCCGGAGGGCGTTCATGTTTATCAGTCAGTCCGTTCTGTGGGGGGAAGGTGTTACATTAAAGGACATTTTACAGCAGTTACCCTCTCAGGGGAGGTGGGAGCCTCATCATCAGAGCAGAGCAGGGAAATATTTATGCTTTCAAAGGAGGAGCTTCATGAGACAGGAGATTAACCTTGACACCTGTCTCTCTCTTGCACATACACAGACACACAAATTAAATGTTAATCAAGTGATAGCGCAGAGGTATGGAGGGTGGCAGACAGGGTTCTTAGAGAATTCTACATGATTCGTGTTCTTCAATTATTGATGAGCCCATGCTCCTTAAAGATACTCCTCTCGCTATTGGAGAAAGGAAGATGTGTGAGGTTAAAGAAGAAAACCGAGGAGAGATGAAAATGAGAGAAGGTTGGTGTAAAGATGAGTGTTTTGTTCCTGCATTGTTAACCTGTGAATCTGGTGACACCGCTGTCACATATAGAACATTGGTGAGGACACTCAACCCCACAGAAGTTACTGCGTGACCAAAATTAGAAGCTTAATTAAAACAGTGACACAGACACATGTTAATGGCTTTTTGTAATCTCACCTGCCTGAATATGAAGAGAACGGAAGAGACTGAAAATGCAGAGGCTCTCCCAGGCGTGACAGATGCTTTAATCAGACTTCACCTTTCTGTGAGCTCAGCTTAACACTGATGTGTTGCTTTGTTCTGATACAGTTGTCAGTGTTTGCTGAAGCTGAAGACATTGAAAATTGGATACAATTTCTTTAAAACCGCCTTTCAATGACTAATTATTATGTTATGAATTGTTTGCAGTTTTCCCTGCCTGGACCATTATTTAAAAGTAAGATAAGGCAAAGTTAAATACATCAGGCGTAAAGAAAACAATATAATATAAGAGTTTATTCCACTCACGTGTGGTGGCCTTGAGGGGGACATGTTCATTTTGAATGAAATGTCTGTCCAGGTTTCATTTTATTAATATTCAGCGTGATGAAGTGAGCTTCAGATGGATCTCTCTCCAAATTATCATTCTGACCAAAGCAAAGATAAATTAATGAAAATGTTCTCTCTCTGTCTCGCCCTTTTTCTTTCGCACGTAACCCATTCAGCCTTCACATGCACATAGACATATTCACTCACCTACAGGCCATCACTTGAGGTTTTGCAGGGTTATTAGAAAGTGAATGAAGATGATGAGCTCTGCAGATAATATTAGATGAGTCACCAGTGCTGTCTATCAGTCAGTAATTAAGAGGCCTCTGCAGACAAGAAGAGACTGTGTTACAAGTGCTCTGCATGCACAGACCCACCCATACCCAAATACTTAACAATCTTCACATTCATAAATGTATGTACGGGAGCCCTCTATTTTAATTTGGGCCATGAAGCTCTTGAAATTGTGTGAAATCAAATTCATTGTTTTTTTAAATTACAAGTCTTGTACTGTACACCGATCAGGCTTAACCACTGACAGGAGAAGTAATTAACCGACCAACTTGTTATGATTCAGTGTTCTACTGGGTAACTTTTGGATCTGGCATTCATTTGGATGTTACTTAGATATGTACCACTCACCCAGACCAGACGCCCACACTCCATAGCAATGACACTCCTTCATGGCAGCAGGATGGCCTCCAAATTCACTAGGTTTAAGTACCCTCAACCCAGAGAACCCAAAGGCCCCCACTAACAACATTCTGTTGCCTGACACTACAAGATGGCCCATGTCCATTCCCTGATGCACTAGAGTGCATTTACTAAGCCTGGACCTTTGGAGCCCACCAAACAGAGCAGACTGGGCTCTTCAAGAGGCAGAAGGACAGACTGTTTTTTTTACAAGAAACAAACCAATTCTAATCCACTAGCCATTTCATTAAAGCATATTAAATTTCCATCCATATGGCTCTCCAAATTGACAATATGGTTTCAGTAAAACAACTAACCCCCAATATGGCAACAATATTAAAAAAACAAACAAAAAAACAAACAAAAAAAAACAAATGGAGGCCAATTCATTACATTTCATGTTATGCCTTTTTGGTTGGATTTTTTTTTGGAGGAGTAGACAGACAGAAACTTAGGTTGACAATAGAATAAAGAAGGATGTAAACATACTGTAAACTGTAGCATAGAGTTGTAAAACAGAATGGCGGTATTGGGTAGATTGTGCAAACCCATCCAGAATATCCAGACATTAAGGGACTGCACACCTGGCAAGAGGCAGAAGGACAGACTGTTTTTTTTACAAGAAACAAACCAATTCTAATCCACTAGCCATTTCATTAAAGCATATTAAATTTCCATCCATATGGCTCTCCAAATTGACAATATGGTTTCAGTAAAACAACTAACCCCCAATATGGCAACAATATTAAAAAAACAAACAAAAAACAAACAAAAAAAAACAAATGGAGGCCAATTCATTACATTTCATGTTATGCCTTTTTGGTTGGATTTTTTTTTGGAGGAGTAGACAGACAGAAACTTAGGTTGACAATAGAATAAAGAAGGATGTAAACATACTGTAAACTGTAGCATAGAGTTGTAAAACAGAATGGCGGTATTGGGTAGATTGTGCAAACCCATCCAGAATATCCAGACATTAAGGGACTGCACACCTGGCTCATGTTTCTGGTTACATACTCAGCTGAAATTTGTCCCCTTTTGCTCAGTATGTACATAGACATACGATTACACTAACCCAGTTTATTGTTTGTACCTGTAACAATCTACTCGAATTAAAACAACTCTGTGGCAAGTTCTGTCTGGGAAGCCTTTAATGCCTTACAATTTCAGCCACCAAGGTGTGAACCTCAGTTTAACAGTTGTCGAGGAAATTTTGCCTGTGGAGGCATAACACATGGCTGTTAGCTCAGACTACAAAGCATGTGAACTTTCCTCAGTGAATCCCCCTGACTCACTCAACGTTACGTGTCAACATGTGTAATTATGGAAGCATTTGCTAGCAGTGTCAACGCTGGAGGCCGTGATTACCTCAGCAAGCTGCCTTGGTGTTTCAAGATGGCCTGTATTACACAGAGAGTGAGTGGGAGGGAGGTATGAAAAACCAGATGGCTCTTGTTGTTTCCTTAAAGGCTGTTATCGTGTAGTTCAGGACTGTTGTGATTGAAATTGAATAGAGAGATTATGGGTTTTCTCAGGCCATCACACGTTCACCAGCCAGTGGCACCTTCTAAAAAGGCAAGCTGTGACGCAGGTTCAGAGAGCAGAGCAGGTGACAACCAGGAAGCTTTAAGAGGAAAAAGAGAAGGTAGAGAATGAAGTGGAAGAACGTGAAGACAGAACAGAAAAATAGAGCTGGAGGAAATAAGAACGATGCCTCTATGCGTAATCGTACGTACTAATTGGCACCTTGGCAGTCTCATTCGCTGGCAAGCCCTCAATTAGACTGGCAACATTTGGCAGAGGGCAACACCCTCCGAGGGTTTGTGTCACCACTATGTTGCCAGGCGCACAGTCGGGGATGTGAGGAATGGAGTTAGCTCTGAGGGAGCTTATGAGAGTAAGTATGAAGAGACAGGGCAGATGAATGCTTCAGTGTGTTCTCCACAACACACATGTATAGGATCAAGGAAGGTCATTACTGCTCAAATTGTTGGTGAAGACGATTCAGCCTCTTTACTCTAGAAAACACCACTCATTCTTCTGCAGAGAACACACAGGGAGAGGAGACTGTTTCTTTCAGAAAATCAACTAAGGTGATAATCTGAGGAAAACAGCGAGTCCAGAGAAAGATGCTCATGAGATGGATGCAGCCATTACATTAACATGAAATTAACATGACACTTGCCTGTGCTGATGTCAACCAAGTAAATCTAAAAACATCATCGTTTTCAGGCTCTTGCTCGATGTGTTCTCAATGAGATGCTCTGCAATAGCAAAATTAAATGGAAATGGAATTGTGTATGGTCCATAATATGTAAAAGAAAAAAGGTGTTGGTATTGTAAAACCCTAATGTCTTTAAGTCTTGTTTAAGCATTGCATTAGCTAATGAATGCATGGAGTGACTAAAAATAACGGGAAGGTTAAGAGAAAAATGTATTGCTCTTCAAACAGCAACATACCATCTTTTCATCTGTCATGAGCAGATCTAAAAGTTATATCCAAACTTTAAAGTTATATAAAATATCCAAATTCTGCCACATTTCCTGCCATTTGTCTGAGACAAGGGTGGTGTGGTTGTCTCAGTTCTTTTAGGCCTCCAGTGTTGATTAGCTGACAGAGACCGTATGCCCTCTTGCTGTGTGATCAGTTGCATGCTGCAGCCATCAATCTATATTCTTCCACTGATGTCAAAACTGGACAATGGCTACTCTATTACCACTGCTGGGCAGGAAGGAGCGCTAACATGAGTGCTTCAAATCAATCTCACGAGGGCTTCACATTGATCCCAACACCCTCAATATCAGCCAGCAGGGAACACGACAGGATGTGGTTTCCTCTGTTTATATTTATGTTTTCACCCTTAAATCCTTGTAATTTCTTTATATTTCCTCCTTTGCTCTTATTCTCTTTAGTCTTGCCTCCCCTTCAGTACTGTCAGTCTTGCCACAGCCGAGCTGCAGCATTTCTGTGATATTATTATCTCTGAGTAGTTGTCAGGGTGTCAACATACTGTCACTGTACCTGACTCACAGTGTGTCAGGTGCAGTGTGTGTCTTCCTGTCATTCATGCAAATGAATCAAATGCACCACTACTTGCATGTCTTTTAGCCAACAGCACCTTATGTCTGCTTGGCCTTCATGCGCCAGTTAGAACTGACTATATCAAACTGTCTCTCACACACACACACACACACATACATGGACACACAGACAGACGTGTCCTCTCCAGTCTTATTTTCCATCTGCTGTCTAATCGATTGATGAGTTCAGACACAGCAGGGGTGGATATGTCCCCCTGAGCTGTTACCGTGGTGACTGAGGACCCCGCCCCAGGTCAGGCTGTCACCGGTTCCTGTCCTGCTGCTTTCCTGGTCAATGTCTCCACAATTAGTCCCTACCAGGACAGATTTGTCAGTCTTTTCTGATGGTCTGGTGGTGGAGTGCGAATGTGCAATCGCAACAGTTTTCTTTCAAAATCAAAAAAAGGGAGAAAAAATTGAGACGTGTGTGTGTGTGATGAAGACACGAGGGTGGCTTGTCAGTGACATTTAATGACATCCTCAGTCTAGAAGTGCTGTTTCAACTGTGATCTTGTCAGTCAAATAATAATGATGATGCTAAGGAAGTGGACATTCTTAATAAGCTCACTTTCTATCCCTGTTTGTCCCCGTCCTGCCCCCGCTCCCCATCCTTATCTTTCTAACCATCATAAAGAAGAGTGGTGGGCTGTGAAATAAAGATCACTTCGAGGGTCTTTATGCTGTCTAGTCTGGTATTTGATCAGAGGAGATGAGGTACACTGAAACAAAAGTGGCCCTACTGTTCGCTAGAACTCAAGTCAAATCCAATTTACTAGTGAAAGCTATAGAAAGAGAATGAAGGTCAGGAACATTTCTCAATTATGAACTGGCAATTTGTCTTTCTAAATTCAATTTTAAGTAGACAACCGTTTTGTTAGAATTGAATTCATCCATGCAGTGTGTTAGTTTTCAGTGTCACATTTGTTCCTGAACTTTTTCTAGTGAAAGACGTGTTTAACAAATTACAAGGGGAGCGCAGAGTTCAGGATGAAATTATGTGCATGAGAGGCAGACAGAAATAGAGGCGCAGCAGGTGTCAGTGCACTCTCCTCACAGAGAAGCTGTGTTAGAGTAAAGGAAGACCATGTTCAGTCCACACTTTTTTTATTCATCTTACAACTTAGTTATATGAAGATGCTTATATTCTGTTGGCTTTTGTTTTGACAAACTGAGTGGTTTTTAATGTTCACGGTTTGTAAACAATGTGATGTATTTTGAGGGGCGGGGCTTAACTGGAAGCATAACATCTCAAACACTATAGCGTGTAAATGTCGGTTTTGGCAAGAATGGACGTGAGACGCATGTTTTGGAGAATACAGACTACTATTACACTCACTTTCCGAGACCGCGAGTGATATTTTAAAAAGTTGATTCTGACTGATGGGACTCACCTACACTCTCAGTCATTGGATGGACGATTTAACCAAGGAGGACCCAGAAGGGTCGAAGTCTGCCTTTATCAAGTGAAGCCTCTCCAACAAAGATATTACAAGAATAAGTAGACCTGCAAGTCTAACATGCAAGTAACATTGCGTTAGCTCGCGGTTAGCATTAGCATTAACATGTAACAAGCATTGGGGGGACATTTACACGGACCTAACTGAGAAACCCATGTCCACGAAAGAAAAATGAAAGGCATACATATCGTTACATGCTTCCAACAATGTCTTGAATGAACATGTGTAAGACTTGCAATAAAATAATTTGAACGATGGGTCCATGCGAACACAGACCGGCTGTCTTTACCAAATGAAGCCTTTCCAACAAAGATATTAAAAGAAGTAAGCAGAGCCACTGCGATGGGTAAACATTGCGTTAGCTCGCGGTTAGCATTACCATTAACATATAACAAGAATCCCCTAAATACGGATTAATTCACAGTTTAGTCTAACCCATAATATTTTTCCAGCCTGAAACTGATGATGCATTACATATTAATTAGTCTTACCTGATAAGAAGTGCGCGAAGTGTTGATTGTTCTCACTCAAATCCTTTCTTTTAATGACCAAAGCCAAAACAAAGTTGTCTATGCCTGGCAGTGACTGTTAAGTGATAAAACTTCAAGTTAGTATATTTGATTTTTCGATTTTAGTATCCAAAAATAGAGCAAGACGACATTTTCATGGTTGAAAGTCACAGTGTTCCCCTCAAGCTTCCCTCTGTTTTACCTCCATTGTGACGTCACAGTGACTGACTTTCATTCATGTAAAGTCTGTGTTTAGCAAAGAATAGAGAACACAGTTACACACACACTCGGGAAAGGCAAGGATGAACAATTCTTTCAATGCTGATAGAAACGCTGATAGAAAATGCTGATCAAAATCAATTATAATATTTGAAACAGAATGAGCCAAAAGAGCAAACTTGAAAACATCCAAATACTGGATATTTTTCACCAGGACAGTGGTGAAACCAGCAATGTTGTGTAGTTTAGAGACAGTGGCTTTGAGGAAAAGACAAGAGGATGAGGTGGAGGTAGCAGAGCTGAAGATGTTGAGGTTTTCTCTGGGTGTGACTAGGATGGATAGGATCAGGAATTACTAAATCAGAGAGACAGCTGAGATAAAGTTAGAGAAGACAGGTTGACATGGTTTGGACATGTTCAGAGGAGGGATAGTATATATGGGTGGAAGGTTGCTGAGGTTAGGAGGTCAAGAGGGAGACCAAAGATGAGGTTTATGGATGCAGTGAAGGAGGATATATAGATGGTAGGAAGAGATGGAAGCAGATGATTTGTTGTGTCAACCCCTGAAAGGAAAAACAGAAGACATCTTCTAAGAGGCATTGGCGTCTCAGGCAGAAAGAAACAGTTCACTGTTTTCCTGCTGTTTCTCTGTTACTGTTTTTTATTACAGAGTTCATGGGGGACTCTCAACCAATGATTGTTTGTAGTTTTATGATTTCTGTGTATGGTGTTGTGCTTAAAGGGAACCCAGCGTCTCCTCTGTTTACCTTGTTCAAGGACAAGTATGCTGGAGATTGGACACTTATATTATCTGGTTGAGTACAGGTAGGAAGGATGTTAAGTGCTGCAACGAGATATTCAAGAGACTGCAGGGGACTGAAACAGCCCCAGTGTTCATGGTCAGGGTGAGTGATAGAAAATGTAAGGATGAAAGGCTGCAATGGATTTTCATTAACAAAAAAAAAAAAAAAATAGCAGTAGAACAGGATTACATCATTTAGGAAAATAACAAATCTCACTTAGCCTTGAGATTTGAGGTTAGACCAGAGAGATTGCTGGAAAGAAAGTAATTAAAATGTTGCTTACAATAATCCAATAACATATTAAACAATAATTGAACAGAAGCTGCACAATGAGTAAGAACTCTGTTCTATCTACCTTGGAAGGAGAAGATGGCAATTACATCATTGATTCGTTTGAGTTGACTATGTCCCTACTCCACCATTCAACAACGAAATCAAGATATCTGCCTCCAGCAAAGCCTTTGTTGTGTTTCCTCTGCTGGAATGCTGTTGGGTTTTGACAGCATTGCATGGCATCTTTTTTTGCACATACAAACATCGTAGCTGTCCAAATAGAAGTGGGGCAGTACTGTATATATGACCGAGTCAAGATAAACCCCTTTTCTCATCAACTTGCTGAGTTGTTGGCATCACATATGCATAAATATATACTTATCACCATACTTTTTAGCAATTCTTGTAACTTTTTGTGAATGACATGCATATATTTGAAATGATCTTTTCATAGTCATGCAAACACTAGCAACAGTGTTGCTCAAACACCAGAACCAAAAGTACAACACAGCTAGTTTGTGCTGTCCATGTTGTTTCCCCTACTGTTGATGCACAGAGCAGCCATCTTGGTTTTTCAGGCATGGTGAGGCTCTTCCAATCGTTCAAGCTGGAAATCCAAGTTAAATTAGTATTCCAGTCAGAATTTCCCCATTCCCATTCTCAGCTCAGATGGAGTGCACAATTTCACTTTTGATAAAAATGAATGCATTTTCTTAATGCAGGAATGCATTATGTTGGAGCTATGTTTACACTGTAAGTGAAAATTTTATCCTGACAACTCAAAACCCCAAAATACTAATTTGAATTTTTTATTTTGTGCTTATAACTGTTTAGACTCAGTCTTTAATAGATTTTAATGATCCACAAGGGAAATTGCTTGGTCACAGCTGCTTAGTTGCATATAAAAAAACACTCTTAAGAACCGCAAGTAAAAAGAAAGATAAAATAAAATGAGATCAAATAAAATAAAAATATAAAAAAATATAGTAATATCTAGCAAAATAAAATAAAAATAAGCAAAAAATGTACTGGATTAGCATATCAACAAGTACAAGAAATAGAGAGTGTAACTATCTGTTTTATCATTGTTTCTTGTCCTGTATATGCCAATGACTCATACCTACGCTGCACTGAATTAACATCCCTCATTCATTGCCTTTCTGTCTCACCTCACTTTCTCACTGCTAACAGATGGCTAATAAATCATTTACTCTTATCAATTATTCATTCTGGCCAAAGAGCAAACATTTAGCTAACTGACACATAAACCAATATGCAGGCTGATACGCTGTTGATATGTGCTATATAAAGCCAGGCCAACATCTCAGGCTGTTGATTTAATGAGCAACAACATTTGATCTTGTGTAACAACTTGAATATCTTGCGAGTGAATGTATGGGATTCAGTGTGTTTGTGTGGAGAGGGAGTGAAAAGGACAGATAGGGGGGAGTTAGAAAATTGAGAGAGCACACTGTGGGAGGCAGAGAGGCTTATATCAACTAAACCAACCAGAGAAGCACTGTAGGAGTTTCTCCACACTATTCCTTATTCTGTCAAGACAATCCGCTGAAAACACACTCACACACACCACCCACTATATTGTGGGCCACCGGAACTGCTGTTTTAATTGATTGTCATGCAGATGTTTTCCTAAATTGGGACTTTGTCATTTATTTTATTCTACAGTTAATGTTACACTTTTTATTCCCTGCACAGACTGTGCTATATTGAAAGTGAGTGCGTAGCATAAGTAGCAAGATCCATTTTTATTTTCACAGGAAATCTGTAATTAGAAAGGATCTTGATTCTCACTTGGGAGGATATATATGGCTGTGGCAGCTGGGTGTTACATTTACTACACAGCAACAATGATACATAATCTATTATTTAAGCCACCACGGATCTATTTTTAATAATTGAATGAGTCACTTGAGCTATTCTGCCAAAATATGTGTTATTCTTTCTGCTGTTATTGTCCCTGTTATAAAACATAAACAACATAAAGCATTTAGAAATTATGGAACATCTGCAGAATTTGAATATGGTGTGTTTCTGATTGAACTGAACCAAGTCAATGCTGGAAATTAGTAAGAACCCCCTTTCTAACTGTGTTCTGGGTGAGAGAGAGGGGGAAGTGAGTGACTTATGATTAAAAAAAAATGAATATGCAGCTTGTAGCATTAGAAAATAGCACAAGCAGCAGTGACGAAACATGCCAACAAATCACTGTGAAAAAAACAACACAACAATGGCTCAATCATCTGTTGCTATAAATCTCAAAACTATATGTCCTTTAGTGTCATTCGTAGTGTAATCAGTACTGACAGAAACATTGTCCTGTTTGTCCAGCTAAGCTTTAACCTTCTCAAGCGGTGTATGCCTGCTGAGTGCTGCTGGATTCTCTCCTCCTGGTGCAATATTCAGCAAACCACGCCACGTATTGTTCACATTGAAATATTAATGAATGTATACTATGTACTAAGAGATCATGAGAGATTGCACACAGGTGGACTTAACTATCAGGTCCATTACATAAAGATCTGATTTAAAAAGCATTTCAATTACAGGTTGTATAGTAGCAAAATGCCAGGTAAAATGCGATGTGAAGACAAACAAGTTATCAAGTAAAGAAAGAGAAATATAGTCAATTTTGTCTTTTTTATGAACTTCTTTAGTAAGGTCAATATAATTATATTATATTGGTTAAGTGGGAAAAACCGAAGTACTCGGGGTAAACCCCCCCAAACCATACACTAGTATACACCATACACCTACGTGTGTCTCAAGCCTGTGTGAATCATGTGCAGAGTCGTCCCTACAGACTCATGCTGATACATCTTGTTTGCGGTGGAAAGACTAGGCAGATGTGTTGGAGGAAGGTTTGTTTTGTTTTTTTCTGTCCTGTCCTTGTAGCCATATGTGTTTGGTGCAGAGGTGTCCACTGTTGGTTTTGCTGACATAACTTTGGCTCTGTGCATATCATATACCTTCTTATCCCACTCCTGCTCATACCACTTATTTGTGTTGTCAAAGACTGGTACATGTACCGGAGGAAGTTTTGTTTCTTCCTTTTGTTTGTGGTCCTTGTAGACATATTTGTTTGGTACAGAGGTGTCCACTACTGGGTTTGCTGACAGAACATTGGCTCTGTGCATATCATATACCTTTCCATCCCAGTCTTGGTGATACCACCTGTTTGTCTTGTGGATTCTCTGTACATATGCTGAAGGAACCTTAGTTTCATTCTTTTGCTTGTCATCCACTGTTGGTGTTGCTAAAATAATCTTGTTTTTGGGTATCTCATATAAAGGAAGGTTGGTTTCCTGATTTTTCCTTCTATTCAAGAAACCCTTTGTCTTTGACATCACTCTGTCGTTTGCTGTGTTGCCTGAACTCATTTTAGATATTTTGTTAAGTTTTGTTTTTGGAAAAACTTAATCTGAGATGATCAAACTCTGAGAGATGTAATATGCTAACTGTTACTGTTAAGATAATTACTGCGTGTTATAGATCGCTGTTCTGTTAAACTGAACTTGTCACTGAACTAAATGAAATCGATTGATAGACCAGTACAGTATAATATGCAACGCAGCTGTTGATGACACAATTTTCCTTTGATCTTTTCCGGAATCATGTGGTTTGACTCCGCCTCCTTGGTTACTGTTGCTATGCCTGTGCCCTTGAGCTCAATGAACATTCTAATGCTGGCATCTCCTGAATCGTGCTATCTCACCAACTCAAATTCAGCATTGTGTTATTGGCTGAAAAGCCGTGGACACCAGTTTGAGTGGTGGCAATGCTGCTGGACAGAAAATGAGGGTGACAGCCTGACACCAGAAAAGGAAAGAAAAGGAGTTGGCATGGTGTACCACAGCCTTAAGTTATGAGAACATTGCTGCTAAGCACCTTTTGGCATCTAGAACCCACAAGGGCTTAGCATAGCATAACAGAGGAGACACAAAGATGCAATGAAATGATGAGGCCTTTGGAAATAACATTTTCTAAATTATGAATAAGTTGATCGTTCAAAGAAAACATAAATAAATAGATAATAAATACAATATTCCAGTAAAGTTGAGATATGGGACTGGGACATTCTGTAATGCCGGAGTATTGTTGTTGTGTCAGGATAATTTACAAACTATTACTTTTGAAACTGTGAATGCTAAACGTGATTAGTAGTTTGAGCTAGCATGCCAATGACAGTAGTAGCTTTATGTTACTTGTGCTGTAAGCTCAAGAGTATGTTTGTTTATTTGCCAGAGGACGCGACCAGCAGACACTTGCTGAACCTTCTTCGGACTTGTAAGCGGCGGGTATTGGCAGTGAGTCGAATGGATCCCCATTCAAACCATATTTGAATATTCATTTTCATATTGGACTGGTGCAGTGCTGGAGCGGAATCGGACCGAACATACATAATAATGTGGCAGCGTCCATACAAATCAGTATATGTTTATCTGCTGCTGTACGTGTCATGTGAATAATATGAATTTTTACAGGGGTAACATTAGGTAACACTTAAAACCCCAGTGTCCTTTATTGACAAACTATAGGAAAGTTTGACAGAGAAACCAGTCAAGTCAAGTCCTGTAATAGATCAAGTCAAGTCCAAGTCAAGTCACATCATTGCTATCTTAGCTTCAGAATCTCGTCTTAATAAAGAGAAAATATAAGATATTAGTAACTGTCAAATAATTTTATCAGCAAATTTATACAACCTGTTTAATTACTGATATATTCACTAAAATACCTGAAATCAAACAACACAAAACTTTTTTATAAAATTTTAAAACTATTTATTATTATCTGTAGAACAAAAAACAAATCCTTCCATTGTTGGTTGAATATGCTTCCAGAGAATGAGCCTGAAGGAACTGAGAAATAGGAGACTGTGTAGAATCAGTGCAGACGGGACCAAAAAAAGGCTTAAATGTGTTTTTGTCTATTATCTATTTTTTTTACCTCTTAACTTACTCCTTATTAAACCATTATTAATACATACCATACTATTAAATTAAGTCTTTTATATTTTGGACTCGGGTCCAAGTTGCAGTGACTCGAGTCCCTATTTCTGCTACATGGTATATTACTAAATGATATACCATGTAATATACCATGTAGCAGAAATGGAGACTCGAGTCACTGCAACATGAGTTCTACGAGGTTAAGCTCATAGAACTAATGACTTGACACGTTTCAGTCATAAATCATGAGAACACAGCCGCTGAGTAACTCCTGGCATCGAGAAGCCATTAAGGCTAACACATTATCAAGCTAACGACCAGGTAACTAAATATATGAAGTGTCCAAGCATAATGAAATTACGATGAGCCAATATTTTCCTCACATATTTTATTATACAAACATACCTATAATAAAATGATATATAATTTAAGAAAACTATGCAACTGAATTTCACGAATACATAAATATTACCACTCACCTCCTTCATTTCTGAAAATAACAGCAGACACCTCACAACTCGAATACAACTCATGAACTTGGTGGTTACAGCAGAGGAAGTTGTGCACACAAAATGCTTGAGATTAAAATGGTAACATTGACCTCAGCTCTGATAGACAACACTTGGCACATAGAAGACACTGAGCTGAACACTTTAACAAGTTAACAACAACATTTTAGCTCGCTACCCGCCTCCTTCATTTCTGGAAATTTCAGCAAGCATGTCATTGCTTGGAACCTTGGTACCTTATATAAAGTTTCCACTATGAGGTTATGAATGCCCCAAGAGTGGCTTGTTCATACAGGCTTGGTAAATACGAGTCTTTTTGAAGCAAGCAAGAAGTCAACAGTGTAGATGTAAATGACAACATTACCAACTACAGAGGGGCAACAGAGGGCAGGCTAAAAATATCTACTGTGCGTATTTGCTCACTCAGGTGCATTCAAGTAACCTGCTGATTACAAATTTTTCCAAGAGCTACGCTCTGAATAATGTGAGAGCACCACCATGCACTAATGAAATGATAACAGAGTACCTGCGCTTGCTGGTGCAACAAAACTAATGAGAGTATGAGCGAAATGTCTGTCAAGGCCAACAGGTACACACCCACACAGTCCTAACAAGAGGCCTCAGCAGTTAACGGAAGTGAATGGACTATAGCTGCTTTTAAATGGGTTCAAATGGGTTCAGAGAATCTTCACATGAGAACCCGCTCTTGTAGTACTCACAACCTTGTAATTGGACATGTTTTATAAGGTCCCAAGTTTCCTGACCTTTTTCAAAACTCATGGAAATTTAATATGACTTAACATGTTTAGATGTATAGAGATTTCTTAGTCTTTATCGTCCCCATGGGGGAATTCTTTTCCACAGCCCGTCCTTTTGTTAAGGGCAGCAGGTATCAGACTTTTTCTGAAGTGAGCCTTTCTGCGCCTCTGTGCTCTGTATCTTCGCCTTGAGAGGAATGGGGTGAAGTGGGTGTTTAGTGGGTGTGTGGTGTCCTGTTCTGATTGTTCTTGTTGTTATGCCTTTTTCTTGTTCCTTGTTTCTAACTGTTAGCCTCGGTGGCTTCTAGACGCATACAGTTACCTGCCAGTGCCACAACTTACCGTTGTTATTAGCACTTCAGCACATTTTATGTATTGAACTTCCCACATTCTTTGGCCTCTTGCACTTTATTTAATATGCAATCTCATGCTCTCCATTCTGGGTGGCACAGTGGCTCTGTGGTTAGCACTGATGCCAGATGCCAGCCAGAGTCCAGCTCAGGTCTTTTCCTGGAGATTACATGTTCTCTCTGTGTCTGCGTGGGTTTTCTCCAGGTTGACTCTGAATTGACCCTAGTAGAAGATGAGATGAGATGTTCTCCTACTGCTGTATTACTCCTGTGTTTTCCTCAGCTACAATCAGTTGTTTTCAACCTTAAATTAAAGCAGTGTATATTTACCTCCACCTTTCTCCCTGACCAGTGTTAAAATTTTTCACAGCGTTAAATGACTTAAAGGTATATGCTGCTAAAAGATCAGTGACCTGCTGCATGAGAATAAAAAGGAAAAAAACAGTAAAATTACCTTTATTTTGCCCAACTGCACTTTTGTTTCCTTTCCAAATGGTAATCTTGTGACTCCCCAGCTAAGAACCAGAGGTGTAAATAACACCTGCTGTGGTTTTCATATCATTATAATAGTCAGGTGTGCTCACATATATTAGTCACCAGCTTGACAGTGACATGGAGCATAAGTCACAACGTTATCAGTATCACGGCATTACGGCTGTCATGACAGATTTGTCACACAGCGGGAAGCTGTCGGTTCCAAGGGGTATGTCACTGTTACTCACTTATCATGGCTGACAACTCTGACCAGGGCATGAGCTCAGTCCACTACAGCGTGTGCCTCAAAAAAATGCCTGCAGAAACGTTCGGGGTGAACCACAATGTTTTTCTGCTTGACAGCTCTCGGTGACTAAAATGGACTTTATTAACTTGTAGCGGCACCAGGAACCTGTCAGCTGTTTGTTGTAAAAGTGACCATAAAATGACCACCAGCGGTTTAATCAATATAACACTCAAAACCCTTTACGGGCCCCCAACTCTGTCACGCACATTTATTTTTACCTTCTAGTCTAAAATAAAGAAACTAGGAGAAATGTTGGCCCTGCAGGATTCATGCTTAGTTTTATTGTATGTAAGAAAACACCTGAAGAACAGTCTATTGTTATATTATCATCGGCAACACTTGTTCTTTGTGTTGTGTCTTTTAGTGTAGGATAATGCTAAATGGTTCCGTCTGAATCACAAAACAGACCTGATACGAGTATTAGTACAGATTAATGAATGTCCCTGCAACATGGTGAAGGAAATCTAGAGGGAGGAAATCAATTGTATGCCAAATTGCTTATTTGTGCCAAATCAGCCATGTGTTGTGCTTCCCCTGGCTGATTGAATTCTGCCAACTTCTGTGGCCAACCTTCACCTTCCCTGTCTCCTTCATGTAGGGACTGCCAATGTCCAGACGGCTGTAGTGTGTATTGTACAGTAGGTGTGACAGTAGTGACTGCACAGACTGCGACTGTAGTTTTATCAACAATATATCATCCATTTTTGATTTTGCATTTGAAGTAAAGGATTTCACCTTTTGCTTTATTTCTAATGCTGCTTCGTATATTATTTGATTAATGTAGTTTTGACTACTGTCAGTGTAAACTAATTTTCCCCCCTTCACGGACTATATAAAGCCCTTTACACCATGAGGTCAATAACAAGGATTAAATCAGTGCAAAGGGGAAAGCAAAAGAACATTAAATCATTTTTGTGTGTGTGATCAAAAATATAGACCTTGCAGCAGACGAGACGCCTGTTTACTATTCAATGAATTCATCGTCCTCTTCAGTGTTGGGGTTATCTCTTTGGGGCATCTAATTTCAGGATGGTGTGCAAAGGTGCAACTGTCTCAGAATCACAAACTAGAAGCCAAGTATTATCAATTTAGCTCTAACTTATGTGCAAGTACTGCAAATACTGAATGATTTCAGGCACAGTTTATGTCCACATAGAAGATGTGTTTTCTTACTATGCACTTGAATACAACAATTATTATTGGAAAACAAAAGGACCCAGTGAATCCACTGCAGAATACAGCACTGAAGGGGGAATCCATTTTTAGACCCCTCGTCCCTTAGTCTCCATAACAACTAAAGAGCAGCCAGGACTGACGGATGGTCTGGAGAAAGATGGAGTGATCAAGGAAGTGGGGGATGAAATGACAGAGATTTCAGGAGGAAGCTGAAGGAGTAAACGTTAGGAAGGCGAGAAGACAAAAAAAAGAAGCAGTAAAGAGCTGGTGATGGGAACTGGGGAGAAGAGGAAGAGGGGGGAATCTAAAAGGGAGTAGTTAGAGGTGTGAAACTCATGGAGATATTTCTATATTTGTGTGGGTGGTGGTGGGCTATTTTAATCTTTCTCTCGTCTCCTCTTTCTTTTTTTCCTTTCTTCTCATAATTAAATCAGATGACGCTCTTTGTCTCCTAACACTACAGACAGGACTAATTCTCACCACTCTGTCACAGGAATGTAATTGGGTCTGTGTTCCTGTGTTATAATCAAGTGGGCAATCACTGTGGAGCAAATTACTGAACGCAGACGTACTTAACCTCAACATAAAAAATGTGATACCGTCATTTGATTCACTCACCTTTAAATTATCCTAAAAATCTGCCCTCACCTGTGCCTTTCCTTCACGATCGAAGTGAATGCAAAGATTGGAATTATTTAGCAATTACTCACAGTGAGAGTCCCCTCACTCAAAGTGCTATACAAAGTTTTGTTGTTAAATCTTGTGAACCTCCGACTTCAAAGTTTTGGACTGATATGCTCTCTTTACTTTGGCCAGCAAACATCCTCAACTCATACTCAACATGGTGCTATTTTTCTTTTGTTTTTACCTCAGCCCTCTAGCTCTCCGCTCAGGTGAAAGGGGAATAAATGCGTGCTCTGGTTGGTGTAAAATGGGAAAAACAGAGAAAGACGTAGAGAATATAACCGAGAAGGGGGCTGGTGAACAGGAATAGGAGCAGCATTATGAGGACATAGGGAAAAGGGTAGCAGCAGGGCAGACTAATGAGGAAGCAGAGGGCGAGTTCACCAAACACTGCTTTCCTTTCTCATCATTCTGAGAGACGAAGGCCATGGAGCTGCCTTTAGAGAGCAGGAGGAGACGAAACAAGACAGAGTGAAAATGGAACTTTGGAAGGGCTTTGTGTCGCTGGTAAAGAGCCCATGTGTTTGCAGCATGTGTGCGTTTGCTGGTGCGCTTCGTGCCTCTGCAGCGTAAGGGTGTCCTGCCTTCCTCTGATGGAGCTGCTTTCTTTGTTCTCCTCCTAAATAGCAGTTGTCGCTGCCTTACTCCCACACACAGGGAAACAGCCGAAACCAGCCCAAAAAACACCCTTGTTGTTTCCTCTGTGTTCCCTGCCTGCTAGAGACCCTAACGTCATCACATTTGATATCTAAGCAATGCAGCCGTCCTCCAACACTGTGTGCGGTGGCCTTTGCGTGTCTATGTGTGTGTGAGTCTCCTTTCTGACACAGCTCCATGAGGCTTATAAAGCATGAAATTGTGGCGTTCACGCAAGACGCTGACAATCTTGTTCTGTCTCTTTGTCTCCTGTTTGTGTGGGTTCACATGTGCTCGTACTTGTTCAGGATCCTGGCTGCAGCTGGGGCACACATGAACATCTCCGTGGACCTGAGGACTCTGAGGGCTGTGCGAGTGCTCCGGCCGCTCAAACTGGTCTCAGGCATCCCCAGTTAGTATTGCAAATACTACCTCAGTGTAGTTTTCTCTTTCATTTACATGTTTGCACACACAGGTAGTGTCTCATAAAGAGGGCTAATGCTTGTGTTTAAGCAAACCACAACATTTCTGCTGTTTGAAAGTGTGTTTTCGCATTAACTGAGCTGGTGTTCTCTGCTGCCAGGTCTGCAGATAGTCCTGAAGTCTATAATGAAGGCCATGGTTCCTCTGCTTCAGATTGGTCTGCTGCTGTTTTTTGCCATCCTCATGTTCGCCATCATCGGCTTGGAGTTTTACAGCGGCAAACTGCACTACACCTGTAAACCGCAGCCAGGAATACTGGGTAAACTTATTCACTACAACTACAGCAGTATTCAGCTAGTATTATTTTGAATAAGTTATTTGAGTTGCATAAATATGAACTGATAAAATAATATTTTTTTTGGAGCTATTTTTGACATAGAGAACACAAAGGCAGATAGTCAGGGCTGAGCTCCTTCTGTTGCTGTTTATTGTGTTTTTTTATGTGTGTGCGTGTGTGCCGTTGATGTTTACGCAGCCCTTTAGGTAGTAGCTCTATTGTCGTAATCACAAATGCATGCACACACGCGTAGACCCATGCGGCATGCACCTGGAGACTTGATCAAACCAAGCCGACTGCGTTATCCTGTGTAATTAAAACCAACAATGTGGTGCATTACAATGGCTCATTGTGCATTCATAGCTGTCATTAACCTCTGAGCTGCCCCCCGTAGCTGCATGGACAGTTAGATAACACTGTTAGACACACTGGAGGAAGCATCTTCTGTCTCTGGACGATCACATTACTGCTCAGACATCAGACATAGTTGCTCACTGGATACATAGATTTAAATTTCACTCACGGGCCACTTCATTAGGTACACAAGTGTAAAGAAATGTCTGTTTGATTTTGGTAGTACTACTGAACCGTATTGTTAATATTATTTTGGCAGCCCCATTATAGTCAGTGGGCATGGCTAAATACCAAAAACACTTTAGCCAATCAAGTTTAACAGCACCACCAAACACATCTTCTAAAATGATCATACATCATACTGTTTCAACATAACTGACCATTATAACGCTTATGGAGCAGGATGTACTGCAAAACTGTTCTTTTTGAATGCACTAATGTACCTTATAAAGAGTGAGGCCGGTGATTATACACATATGTATGTTTGTGTGTATATATATATATATATATATATATATATATATATATACATATATATTGTGTAAAAATAAAACTTAACTGCTCTATTCTGTGTCTTTTCTCGGAAACTTTATCTCATTATTTCTGCACCTCGCTGTCCAGAAAACGAGACGGTGGACTCGTCTGAGTATGAGTTTCCATGTGGCGTTCGTCAGTGTCCAACCAAGTACACTTGCAATGACACCTGGATCGGCCCTAACGACGGCATCACCCAGTTTGACAACATCCTGTTCGCTGTCCTCACTGTCTTCCAGTGCATCACCATGGAGGGATGGACCACTGTTCTCTACAATGTAAGGCGGCTCGTACAGATGTGTGTCGCTTGTGACAGTTTTTGCTGCAAATTATTGAGGCGCAGCAGTGTTTTGTTACAATCTAGACTCCATTAACCCTAATGAACAGCAGCTTTGGCTCCACCATGTTAATGGTTTCTGAGTGGATGTGAGCAGCCCCCTGCATCCCCGTGTCTCTCAGGCAGCCTGCCTGTGGATGTGCGATGTGTGGATGGATGGTGCTGTGTTGCGGTTTTGGTGTTTTGAGAGATTTGCAGAGTTGCTGGAACATGTCTTAATACAATACTACAACATCCTCAGTATCTTTCAGTAACTGCATCTAGAATAACAATCATAATCGAGATCAATGATTATAATTTTCTGTTATGTGTGAACTATAGCTTAGTGACACTGAGAGGAAATGTTTTAGAATTTCCCCAAAGTTATACAGAAGAGCACTTGATATCACGGCGCATCTCACAGAGATGGGTTCAAATAATGAGTGTTGTAACAAGTAATAATGTCCTCTGCTGTAGAGTTACAGGCAGGGATGAGATGCTGCACCACAGTGTCATGAGCATCTGTGTCAGAGTGAAAGAAGGCAGGCAGTATGTAGGCTGAAAGTCAGGCAGTGGCACCATTTGCTAATTTGATTTGCCACTTCCGTACGAGCAAAATGAAAAAAAAAAAAAAAAAAAAAACAGGATGCAATCCATTAACAACTCCAAATCACTGAGTTCCTTTCTAGTGATCTCTACCAGTTTCCAGATAACAAAAAAGTCTTCTGTTACAGATTTTTTTGATGTGATGGATTTGTTGCTATCTAAAGACTTGTATCACTGGAGTTAGTTTTAATCTGGAGAAAAAATACGATATGCTGTAGGTCATAATTGCACATTTATCTTTCTAAGTTGTTTGTATCTTTTAGCTCAGATATCTTGGTTAAGCCACTCTCACACACACAAAAGCGTTTGCCGGTGTGTAATTTGCGGTCAGATGCCTGCTTAGCTCTTTATTGAGATGGATGAAGGCAGATGATTTGCCAGAGTGATTGTATTATGTTGTAAAGTGACGCTGAATGAGCTTTACCGAGGAGCGTGAAGGGACCAAGGAAAGAAAAGAATGACAGGGCTGCTACTGTGCTACTGAAAATGATGGCCTGAATTTGATTAATAATCTTAAGTATTGTTGGTTCAATTCAATTTTATTTATGTAGCGTCAATAACAATACAAATTGTCTTAAGACACTTTGCAAAATCCAGTCTGAAACCCATCCTGAAACCTCCAGAGCAAGAATGAAGGCAACGATGGCAAGGAAAGACTCCCGTTTAACAGGAAGAAACCTCAAGCGGAAATACAGAAGTAAAGGCACAGAAGTGAATGAGGACATATATAAACACTCATTGTTTAACTTTCTCAGGTCCTGATGCTATGAAGTTACTGTGAACAGTTCCTGTCTCCTCCACACTCTCTGTGAGCATCGATCAATACTCATGATGTTGGTGTTCTTCTCCCTGCCTGCACTCAGACTTCATCCTTCATCAGCCGCCCAAACACCTACACCTGTGTCTTTCTGACTCTTATCCCAGTGGCAGCATGAGTCAAAAGCGCTCCAGCCTGTCTTAAATTCGCCAACTTTAAAACTTTTTTTGGATGTTTCAGACCGACGATGCCTTGGGCCCCAGCTGGAACTGGCTCTACTTCATCCCCCTAATCATTATAGGCTCATTTTTTGTCTTGAACCTGGTGCTGGGTGTCCTCTCTGGGTAGGTCCAAGTTCATTTAAAACCTATCAAGATTCCAGCTTCTTTTAAAAGATCATCAACTGTAGATTTTAACATTTGTGGGTTGACAATCAGAAAGGCATGATATACTACAAACTTGTGTGAAAACACGTAAACTGTGACCCAGCTCAGAAGGTGTTTACCTGCTTACATGTCTACATTTCATAACTAGGTATTGCATAATCAATCAGTGTAATGTAAATGTATGTAAATGTTATGAAGCAGTCATTAGTTATGGTTTAATGCACAGTTTGATGTAAATAAATGATACAATAAATTGTATCTTAATTGCTACAATGTTTACGAACTGGCAGAGTGGGAATACCAAGATGATTCATCCCACAATATATATTTCTTTTTGTCTTATTGTGAAATGAGCTACATCAACAATATGTTCAAAAATTAGTACGTTTGCAGCCTGGTTTAGTTCATTTAGCTGTTTATGTTAATGTTAATTCTGCCATATGAAGACTACAGTCATGGACTGTAGTCTTCAGGTTTTCTAGGAACTCCAACTTTATGGGCCACATCATTTCCTGATCATCAGTGTGCTGTATATTGCTTTTTCGTTGGTTAGTAGAGTTGCTGGCAAACAAATTTCCATCACGTCAGACATTGCAGTTTTACTACATACTGTTTACAAATTAATTCGTTTTTTATAAAAAATCAGTAGCTCTTCAGCAGTTATCTCCGGGAGGAATTTCCTCCCAGTGACTCTAAATCCCCGTTCACCAAGAAGAGTAAATAAAGTATTCTGTGGTTTGGTTCATCTCTGCAGAGAATTTGCCAAAGAGAGAGAGCGAGTGGAAAACCGCAGGGCCTTCATGAAGCTGAGACGCCAGCAGCAGATTGAGAGAGAGCTCAACGGCTATCGGGCCTGGATCGACAGAGCAGGTGGCTTTAGCATCTAGTCACAGATCAGCTTCTAGTCACAGATCCGCTTTTTCTCAATGGAAAAAGAAAAATCGACGTTTCACTTTAAGCTTTGTGGCTATTCCTGTCAGTTGTGGAATGAGGGACTATCTGACGCAGTCTGTCAACTGTTTGTTTTGCGGGAACTAATCAATAAATATACTCACAAAAGATGCCAGCATATCTGTGTATCTCCCTCTTAGCTGTTGTCTGTTGCTCAGTTCTGAACAGACTCTTTGCTCTACAGAGGAGGTGATGCTTGCAGAGGAGAATAAGAATCCAGGACCTTCTGCCCTCGATGGTAAGTCAGCAGAGCTTTTATTTGCTTGGTTTCTCTGTGTTTGTTTTCTTTAACATTTCTGCAAATGCTATCTCAATGCTTTAACCTTGCAAATATACTTCATAAATGCAATCCAGACAATTACTGTACTGTCTCTACTATACTCTGTGATATACATGCAGATATAGAGGATATAAATATCCTACAGATGAACTAAACCTTGGTATGGGAATGTCAGTGGTTCGGTCCAAACTTAAACATTTCAACAACTAATGGACAGATTAACATTAAACTTTAAGCTTTCATCCTGACACTCCATGGATGTAACTGTGAGGTTGGCACGTGTCTCTATAAGTGACCAACTATTGATTCATTTACTATGAAATTGTGTACAAACATTCATCCCTCAGGTCAGAAATGCGACTTCTTCATTACTTCAGTTCATAAATGACATTCCCATCCCAAGTTTTACTGTGCTGAGTTAGTATTTAGTCTCATATATGATCAAACATGTTCTCATTAGCAGCTAAATTCAAGTTATTTAATGTCACCATCTAGACATCAAGAGTTGAAATGTGGAAGCCCAGTATTAAATCATGTTGTCATGTATCATCGGGCCCTGCAGTGGTTGTCAGGCTGTGTCCTTCTAAAAGTTGCTCTACTATTGTGATTGTGAGCATGTTATCAAGCTAATTTCAGCGTAAAGCTCGATGCCTCGTGGAGCCGCCGGCATGGCTGCAGACTCTTAGTTGTGCTGTGGTGCACTCGCACAGATCACTCACGCCATAACGTACCTCTCAACGATTCTCAGTGCCACAAAAAGAGCAATGCTGAATAGTGCCCAACAGATAGCTAAGTGCTGCAGTGACCCTCTCAACTCTACTGTGACCTTTCCTCCTCGCTGAACCAGCAGGGCTTTTATTAAATGTTGATTGATTGGCAGCTCTCAGGAGGCTCCCAGAGTGGAGTACAGGTGGTGCCTATGGTGAGAACCGTCCTCTCTTCTGCACTTTGCCACACCAACTTCACAACCCATTTTGCCACAAACACACGCACACTGCCACTAAAAAGCACACACACAAACATTTTAACATAGACATAGGAAAGCAAATCCTTGCACAAGTGTGTTGCTTGATCAAATACGCTCTGCCATTGTAAAATTAGATTGTGTGACTGAAATCTGTAGTAGAAACACAGCAGCTCTAGCTGTTGTGATGGAAAATAAATGCAGAAGCCCTGATAGCTTTGATTAAAAAGAAAGGTGGCGCACTGCAGTTGCCTTAGCAACCGCTGGTCTGAAAAGGCTCCAGTAAGGATGTGCATGAGTGTGTGTATCTGTTGACAGGACTCAGTCTTCCTGCCTTTAGCAAACACTGCGGTGTGAGAGATAGCAGCAATATTTTTGTGTATGTGTGTGCGTGTTTGATCAGCGGCTTATTAAAAAGTCCCCAAGCAAATATTGACCACAAGTAGATTCAGAAATCGCAAGGTAGCAGGAAGGTGTGAGTGGGGGTGGGGCAGGATGAAAGGTAATCATAAACACATCGTCAGTGAAAAGGTCAGTGCACGCTCATCAGGCTCACTTCGGCATGTAAGCACTGCACGGTGTGTCTCCCATACTGTGGCCACAAATGAGAGAAATGCATGGACTGTCAAGTCGCCTCGGAGCCCGGAGCATGGTTTGTCATGGCGGAGCTCATAAAATAGTATCTGAAGGTTTGCACTGGATGTTTTTGGATCATTACACTAACATTAAATGATCATTTTTGTCTGATTTCGCTGCAGCTTAGCTTTTCCTTTCAGCTAAAACTTCACAGACATTAGCTTGTTGTCATTTGCTTCATCATCTTTCCACTGAGATTCCACACTTGCACATGGCCTTGGTCTAACTTTAGATGTGTGTAAAATGTGAGGGTGGATGGGTACAAGGCAGACGGGGGACTTGTTGACAACTAACAAGAAATGTACATATTGAGGAATTCATCCTAATCCTTGCAAAATATTGAGTGTTTTTTTTGGTCGTCTTTGCCCTTAGTCAGCCTTGGGTCCTTGCCCTCACACTTTCTTCCCACTAATTTCACAGCGTAGTGGTTAAGCAGGTTGAACAGAGTGTTCCTGGGTCTTTTTTTGTTAAACCTGCTCTGTCTGCAGTGTTAAAGCGAGCCACCACCATTAAGAGGAGAGGCATGGATGTGGTGCATCATGGGCAACAAGGGGAGGAACAATACGGTGACATCTCCTCTGTGGGTGAGTGGGAGTCTGGACAGAATTAAGTGTGAAGCATACAGCAGCAGGGCACACTGAGCTCTGCTGCAGTTTTGGGAATGCACATTGATTACTGTTGAAAACATCACACTGTGAGCACAGTTCAAGACTCTTGAGTGGGAACATGATGCACAAGTATCCAATTTCTCCCTGCTGCTCCCTATTCCCTCAAGGTGTCCCCATGGCCAGAGCAAGCATCAGGAGCGCTAAGCGAGGTCCAGCAGCATATTTTCGCCGCAAGGAGCGTCTCCTGCGCATCTCCATCCGCCGCGTGGTGAAGACTCACACCTTCTACTGGACGGTGCTCGGCCTTGTGGCTCTGAACACCCTGTGTGTAGCCATTGTTCACCACAACCAGCCCCTCTGGCTGTCCAACTTCCTCTGTGAGTCATACCTCATTTCAGCAGCTTGAAATATGACACTAGAGGAGGTTTCTCTATACATTTATCATCACTACAGTTGTTTTTTTTTCTATTTTTTCAAGGGACGTTTTGTCATTACAGTGTCACGGTCCGTGTACGTTTTAAAAGTACTTGTTTTCCAGACTATGCAGAGTTTCTGTTCCTCGCTCTGTTCCTGACTGAGATGTTCCTGAAGATGTATAGCTTGGGGCCGCGCCTCTACTTCCACTCCTCATTCAACTGCTTTGACTGCAGCGTTAGTATTCCCTCTCTTCTTATTTGTTTCTCCCCGAATTCAGACGCTCGTGCTTTTAATCTAGGTGTCATCGTTCCTTTTCTTTCGTGTCTGCATCTGTGTCATCTTTTCCTCTCGCTCTCCATTGTCCTTCCCTGTCATAGACGCTTTTATTCATTTTTCCATGTGTGCTTTTAATGAAGACATTCTTTGCAAACACTGTACATCTCCCTAGGTTATCGTTGGCAGCATCTTTGAAGTGCTGTGGGGTTTCTTCAGGCCTGGTACTTCCTTTGGCATCAGTGTGTTGCGTGCACTGCGTCTGCTGAGGATCTTCAAGATCACAAAGTTAGTGCTGCAGCCTTCTGTTGAGTTGTCATGTCATTTACGATGAATATTTTACTGTTAAGGTAGCAGTAGTATCAATAATATACAGTTTTCTATATTTGGTGTGAGGTGATTCTTGTTATGTGTCTGTTATCTGTTTGTTTTTGACTAAGCACACAACCCAAATGGTGAAAGGAACCTCAAAAAAGATACAAAAGATAATCTGAATAATGTTCATATTTGTACTCTTCAAACTAAACCAAACGTAGCTCAAGTTAAATCAATCAAGTCATTAGATTTTGCAAAACTCCCTGTGGAGTTTTTACACGTCTTTTTTTACCCACATATTCAGTCACATTCTCAAACGTCAGCTACCGACACACTTTAATGTGTGAAATTACTGCTTCGGCTCTTTTCTCAGGTTATAAATGCAGAGTATCTTCACCTTCAACTGTCCCTAAAAGTCTCACATTATTTGGCTCTTTATTCCTCTTTCCTCCGTTAACTGATACTGTATTTGATCACTATCAAGGTACTGGGCGTCTCTGAGGAACCTGGTCGTCTCTCTGATGAACTCCATGAAGTCCATCATCTCCCTCATCTTCCTTCTCTTCCTCTTCATTGTTGTCTTCGCTCTCCTTGGCATGCAGCTCTTCGGTGGCAGGTAACATGCAGTCCCTAAGCAGTCCTGTGCGTCAAACCTTATGAGGTCATAAAACATTGGATAACTAGCCAGGCAGAGAGACAAATCTAATAGAAAATGTCCTGCAGACAATTTTCCACTCGCAGTTGACTCTGGTGACAGAAAATGCATGTTCACAAACATTAAAACAACAATATAGATGGCATGGTTCAGCAGATTCCTGTTTATTGAATACACATAGTTTAGATGAGAATAAATGGTCCTGTGGACCAGTTGTTTCCTAATATACTAAGATACTGTGTGAGCTTAGAGGAGATTTAAGACTCTGCCTTTGTCACACACACACACAGCTGTTGTTGCTTGGTTTCCCTCTGAGTCAAAGGCTGTTTCTCGCAAGCTGTCGCTTCAGTAAAAACTGGCAGAGCTAGACAAGCATGGCCTTGGGATGAACTGGTCAATAGAATAGAAACGCACAGGGCACGCAGAAAAACAGAAAAACTCCAGGTTGACCTGGGCAGCCGTAGGCAGACATGTTTGGCTCTGCATGAAATAATAAAAGCGAATTAGACCCATGTCTACCATGTGTGTTAAATATTTTAATTTTTTTTGCACAGGTTTATCTTTGAAGACTACACTCCAACAAACTTTGACACCTTTCCAGCAGCTATCATGACTGTTTTTCAGGTATGAAAATAAAATAAACTTGATATTATATGCGGGAAAATTATTGTCATAATCACTCCATTCTGGGAAATGTGAAATTCACAGCAAAGTTCATCCATGCTGATGAATGTTGTGGACATATATATTTTCACAGATTCTGACTGGAGAGGACTGGAATGAGGTGATGTACAATGGTATACGTTCTCAAGGAGGAGTGAAGTCTGGCATGTGGTCCTCTATCTACTTTATAGTTCTCACTCTGTTTGGAAACTGTATCCTTCATTAGTTTGTAAATTACATTTACTATAATGACCTTCATAGCTATATTTGCAGTCATCTTGTACCGCTCCTTGCCATTTTCCCCAAACAGTTTCTGTATATCTAAGAGTATAACAAGTATAGTATAGTAACAGAGCAGAATTCTTCACACTGAAATAATGTCTTTGTGGGAAAGAAAAAGAAATTCTTCACACACAAAAGAATCTTGATTTGAGAGCAGTCCACAAGTGCTTACGGATAAAAAGTTTGCAAAAACCTGCCTGTGTCGCAATATGTGCCTCCCATTGCAATTGCATATCTTGACACCTGCTCAGTGTATTTCTCCATATTTTCTCTCTGTCTTTGAAACCAATTCCTGAGACAGTATCTGCATGTCTTTGCCCGCTCAACGTCTCTCAGACCATTTTTCCCTGCTGCGTTGTTGACTCTCAGTGGTATCTGCACTACTAATACCACCAGAAGTTAGTGTTGTGTGTGAGTCCTGAACATATATGTGACCAGACACTCTGCTGAATGTCTTCTTGGCCATTGCCGTGGATAATCTTGCCAATGCCCAGGAGCTTACCAAGGTAATAAAACAGAAAACTGGAAAAGATATGATTAAAAGAACAGAGCTTACAGCTGAATATTTTCAATAATCTTTCCTTTGATTCTTTTCAATGATTTAAAATCATATGATGTAATCATCAGATGTTATCATTTTTCTGCTGCCTTTTGCTCTTTTGAGCAGGATGAAGAGGAAGCAGAGGCTGCGTTCAACCAGAAGCACGCTCTCCAGAAAGCGAAGGAGGTTGGACCGTTGTCTTCCTTCATGTCTTCAGAGTAAGTGCTGTAGCAAAAGACGTCCTGCTTGACCTCCCCCACCTTCTCCTCGTCTCCCTCTGTCTCACTCTTCCTCTCCCTCTATCCTTCCTTCCACAAGGGAGTGTATACATAGGACTGAGCCATAGTATAGAACTTACCATGCTGTAGCCTCCAGGAATCACTCTATCATTAGGTGCAATAGATTCGGATTTCTAATGAAATCCAGAACAGTTATTAATTGAGGCTAAGGGTCATCAATACAGGGTTTCAGGTTGTGCTGTTGTCTAAGTGCTGGTTTGTAGTAATTAAATGTCAAGTAGAAACTGTTGAGAGAACTATCATTTGTTGCTGTCCCACTACAAACTCATTGCTATGTCTTTACTAAAGCCCTGCTATCTAACCTCCGCCTGCTCCCACTGTAATTTGTTCGACATTGAAGTCATGTCCCCGTGGTTACTGGTTCCACTCTGGGATGGGAGGTGCTTACATTGTTGTCATGGAGACAGGTTTACTTAGTGTCCAAATCAAAATGTTCATTACAGTAATGTGCCTCTGTAGTCAGGAAGGTGGATGTCGTTAGGATAGTCAAAGGAAGTAAGGTGTTCTCACTTGTGAAAAGTATGATTCTCAAAGTAATGTGACTTTGTTTTCTCAATGCCCAGGTTTCCAGCTTTCAGAATAGATGTGTTTATCTTTTTCTTCCCAGTATCTGATTGCACATTGCCTTGCCATAGTTGGTGCATGCGCATGAACAGAAGTGGGAACCTCTTGCTCTGCACGATGTGTATTGAGATACAAACAGTTCGTTGCATGGGCATGTAGAAGATTTTACAGGCGCTATTAACACAGGGTCATGTACTTTCTGTTTTCTTTCTTTCTGTCTTTCTTTCTCGAGGCTGTGGCCTTTTTGTGAAACTTACTCAATGGAAAATAAATTGCACAATATGTGCAACGGCACATTAGTTTTAGTCCAGGGTCAGGCTCTTGTCAGGGACCATAGAGGAGACTGGAATACCACAGGGTCAACTAGACTGGCATGTACATTCGGAGAGGACACTCTGAACTTTAAGGGGTACCTGTTGTTCTCTCTGTTGTCAGCTATGAAACCCTGTCAGTACTTGCCCCCACTGACCTTGAAGAAACCTGCATGACAGCATTTGCTAAATGGAGAAAAAAAAATGCCGCATGCTGGAGTCTGATTCTGATTTCACTTTGGGAAAGCATGCGTCCTGTCAGCATGATGAAAGGAAGAAAAACAGAAATTATACTCACACACTCACTGAGAACGGCTTTCACTTGATGTAAGTGATGCTGGGACTGGAATTTTTGGACAGTGTTTTCAGTGTGTGTACAGTTTTTCTTTCCCCGTGAAGTCTTTTAATCCCTCTTCCAAATGCTGTGTAGTATTCTGAATATCTTCGACTAATATTTTGAAGCCTGAGCTCTACTAGCATGTCCTGAAAGAATGCTAATATGTGAGTGCTCCGAGGTGACAGTGGTGTTCGGAGCTGCATCCCAATGTGGTGGTTTTGTTCCGAGGGTTTTCTCAATATGTAATCTTTACCTGTGTTTGCCGATGGAACCCATCTCTGTGTTTTATACCTGTACCCATGCTGTAGTTCAAACTGTCTAACATCTCAGTCTATTTAAGATGTCTCCTTATCAATGTTGTGCTTATTGTTAATGTTTATGAATGTTGTTTAACTGTTTCAAATACTGCTACCATCTTGTTTGTCACTGTGCCGCTTGGCTCCAACAGAGACACACATCAAAGAGAGTCCACTTATTAACACTTTATCTTTGGATAAATATCTTTGGACATTAAAATGAAAGGCGGAATTAATGCACAATGTACCTAAAGTATACAATTAATATTTTATTTATTTGTTTAGTTACCTGCAAAGAGCAGGTTTACCCTTGAGCAGTGAATAGTAAATTCACAACAGCTGGTAACCTGGATTAACAAACATGGCTGGTGTTTGTGTTAAAGGCTGTTTTGCTGTGTGTCTCCTGGCCTGTTTTGTCTCTGCTCACAAAAGCACTAATGTCTTGTTTTCAACCAATCGCTCATTGATAACACGGACCACACAAGAGTCCACGCTCCAGTAAGTAACACTGTCTGTTCAGCTCTCTGAATCTCTCACTCACAACCGCTTGATTTTTCTTAACTGGGTAAATGTCTCAGATTCATCCCGTTCAGTATTCTCTCCATGCTCTGTCCTGTACCTTCCCAACTCTCCAGCATCATTTGAACCTACATTTTTTTTAGATTAATTCCACTGATTTCATTCTGCATCTTACTCTTTTTGTTACTGAAGTCACATAACAATTCCTGACTTGGTTCCTTTTGAACATGACATCGTCATTGATCCAGTAAACTGCCTCATGTCGAAATTAAATTGCTCTTTGTTGTCTGAACATCAAACTAAAGCACTTGCTACGTACTGTTATATCCATTTTTGGTGCAAATGTTTTGATTGCTAGTGTACATTTCATAAAGCATATGAGGACCCTAGTGTTTAAGTCCATCAAATCTCATTTGGAAACTAGTTTGAATGAGATCATCCTTCTGGTGAACGCACAGCATGCAAGCATACTTATATCAGACTTGGATCAATAAATAAATACAGCTAAAGTAAAAATGCTAACATTAACCTTACTTTAAACCAGCAGAATACTGAGTGTGGCACTGGATATATATGCTGATGTTTTATCTTTTCTTGCTCTTCCCAGGGGAAGCCGGAGGAGGCGGCCCTACCTGTACAGAAAAAGAGCCATTCACCGCAGCCGGCCTACTTACTCCTGCTCCCTGGAAGAGGCCCAGGGAAGCATGAGGGAGGGCCGCCCACCCCCACCACTCAACCCATCTAACTCTTTCATGTCCAGGAGAGAGAGGAGAAAGAGGATGACCATGTCAGTTTGGGAGCAGAGGACCAGTCAGCTGCGGAGACACCGCCAGATGTCCAGCCGAGAGATCCTGTACACCAACCCCAGTGAGGAGAAAGATGGTCCTCCTGTTTCGGGCCAAGCCCAGCATGGACTCCCCCTGTCGCTGCACCGCAAGGCCATGCAGAACACACCATCAGGGAGTCTGAAGCACCTTACAGACCCTCTGGCCTCTCCAGCTAAGAACCAGGCATCGGGGTCCTCCATGTCGGTGGATGTTCCCCTTGCACCTGCTCTCTCTGGTGACATACCTGAACCCCCACTGTCAGTGCTGGTGCCAGATTCGTTGGATCCTGCAAATGTACCCATCACTGATTCTGTTTCAATGGCCATACCAGAGCCTCCTGAATCAGAGCCCATCCCTGAGAGTGGAAAGCTGGCCATTAATCAGAGCCACAAACACGCCAGTGAGCGCCGAAGCCCCAGGCTGAATGCCGAGCGACAGCACAGAGCTGTAAAGAAATTCAGACCTCCAGACAACGTTGATACACTGACTCCTGAAATTGGAGGCCATGGCGGGATTAGGGGCCGGAGGACGCTGCACCACTGTGCCCATCCGACCGGGACCAAAAGCCAAGGGTCTTCTCCTGGGAATGGAAGCCACTTAGCGGAGAGGAAGATAAACCATGGGAAAACAGAGGAAAACACAGCAGAGCCTGACAACAATGAGGGAGACGAGTATAAACATGAGGAGGGCAGGTGAGACAGATCAACAACAGAACAATGAAACATTGTTTTAGAAGGTTTACATTAATTTAAGGCAGGAAACACATGGAGACATCACATTCGCCACATGTTAGAGTCAAGTATGTTGTGAATTGAATCAGATATTTAGGATGTATGAATAAGACGACTTGTATGCTGCACGTGAAAGTATTTTTATGATATTCACTGTAGTCTCAGCCACCAGTAATATGCATCTCTTTTCATGAACAGACAGGGTGATCAGAGTGATGGAGGGGACAGTAACCCGACAGACAACCAGAGTCACCCCAGTGACCAGTGTCCTGAGAAGCAGGAGGAGACGTCTCCACACTCAGAACCACCAGCACGTACTCTTCCAGAGGATGACAAAGAAGAGAAGGAGACAGAGCAGGACCTGGATAAAGCTCAGCTTAGTTCCAATGTGATCATTGAGGTTCCCAACGTGCAGCCGTCACTCGAGCTCTCCACAATCACAGGTGATGGTATAATGATTTATGTTTTTCAGATGTTACTAAATAAGGGGAAATTTGTATCCCTTTGTGAAGTTGTTTAGTGATGTCTTGTGACAGGCCCATTTGTGGCATCACATACTCCGCTCTGAAATCAGCGGTCAGTTCCAGTGCACAGGTTTCAATTCAAATCTATGGATGACCTATCAAGTGAGTGTTAACGGTAGTAATGACTGGATGAGAGTGGTTTCATATTTTCAAACTACAACAGGTATGACCAAGGCTCAGGATATTTTTTTCTGGATACTTGATGCACTTGCTAAATCTGACCCACTGAGTTGAGGCATTCTGAGAAGCAATGACTCCAGTATCCAGTATCATCATCTAAGCCAGTCTCCACACTTCATTCATTCAGCTTCTCTGTTAGACGCCCAGTACTTCTTACCGAATTGTCCTGATTAATCTGAGCTTTCTCATTCTCCTCACCTTCTGTAGTCAACAGTAAGGACCCTGAAAGCTGTAAGTCAGAGAAGGAAGAAGCAGAGGAGACAAACCCTGTCAACACTGTGACCCCAGACAGTATGTTTATCTTCAAACCTGACAACCCGTAAGTTGCTGTCATTCATGTTTCTCAGTGTTATTATTAGTGTTAGTGTTATTGTTACTTTTCCTTCCTACTTTTCCTACTCAATTTTTGTGTGGAGTATGTTATAATGTTGGTGTGATGAGGGAGCAATTGTTGCATGTTCTCAGGATAATCCCCAGCCCTGAATGTCTTCAACATGTTCACAGAATTGTGAAGCATTTCGAGGGATATGTGTAGTGAGAAAGCTCAATGGAAAGAGCAACAGCACTTTCATGTCTGTGCCAGTGCAGGTCCACTTGTGCCTCGATACCTTTGGTACTTGTGCCTGGTCTGAATGGTTTGGACACAACATGTCATGTAGCATTGTGTTGCAGATGTTAGGATAATTTCTGTGGGAAGAACCTGATGGTAGACACAAGACATCTGCTTAGCTTGTTTCTAATACATTTGCTTTTAAAGTGACCATTTTAAAAGTCTTAAAGACTTTCATCCACCACTGTTGACTAAGTTTCTCACCAAGAAGGTTCTTGCTGCTGTTGCTGCCTAAATTCCATAGAGTAGCCTGTCTCACAGCTACTTACTTGGGTGTTTCATTATACTGAACCAGCAATGTTGGGGAAGCGTGCCAGTTGGCACTGCACCAGTCATGTTTCACTGGAAATGCATGGAAAAGCTTCTGCTGCAAGCTCACAATGATAACAAGACTTCAGAAAGTCATAATATCGGCACACACCCCCTTCCAAAAAAAACAAAACAAAACACAGCATGTCAGACATAACTTTGTAACATTATCAAGCTAGCTGTTTCAAAAATACAAAACTTTTTGGCATTTGGCTCCTGCTTCACATTTACTTAATAAATATGAAAGTGGTATTGATCTTCTCATCTAACTTTATTACTCTCTGCATGAAAGTGCATGAGCCCATTTTCCCAAATGTCAAACTGTTTCTTTTTAGTTGTGATTACGAAGGTTTGGTAACCTCTTCATTGATAATGTAACGTCAATCACACGGTCTGCACTCTGCTCTTCTTCAGGGTGCGTCGAGCGTGCCACTATGTGGTGAACCTCAGGTACTTTGAAATGTCCATCCTGCTGGTCATAGCTGCTAGTAGCATAGCACTGGCTGCTGAGGACCCTGTAGCCACCTCCTCTGATTGGAATAAGGTTTGTGTTCACGCTGAGTTTGTGTTCATCTTTCTGAGACAAGGAAACAGCTGTTACATTAATGTCACAATAAAAGACAGAATATTTCTGCTGTTTCAATCACTCTGCCATCCTGAGAGATGATTTCAATCAGCATTTATCTGTGCCCTGGGCTTCTTAGCTCCCTTCTCCCACAATAAAGAGCTGAAGTGTCATTAAGAAAAAAAGAAAAACATTTCTAAAATTGTTTTGCAGAAGACTGCAAATGTTACTTGATGGGGCAATTAAATATTAGATGAATGTTGCGAATGAAGCCCAAGTGGGAGAATTGAAGTTAACGTCTTTAGTTGGATTACCATCATTTAAGGGGAGCGTTTCATACTAAACGTCAAATAAAAGGACTTTGATTTTTGAAAGAATATATTTATGTTTGTTTGCTTTTTAGTCTCATTTTCTCATCATTATTTGACTGGCCTTTTCTGTTTCCCACTGTTACTCTGTGTGACTTACTTTCAGGTTTTGCGCTATTTTGATTATGTGTTCACTGGAGTCTTCACTTTTGAAATGATTATAAAGGTGAGTGGCTGTGTAAACTGTGCACAATCATTTAATCTTGAAAATAAATGGTGCTAAAACTTGTAAATGCACATTTTTTATGTAGGGATTTGTGTGTTTGACACACACTTTGTTCTCATTTTGTCTGAATTGTTAAGTTCCACAGAAAAAAAAAAGAAAGAAAGAAGACAAGGAATTTCTTAAAAACAAAATTGAAATGTGATCTATCTTATGGTGTCTAGAAACAGGAACCATAGACTTGAAGTAGCTTTGTCAAAGCTAATAATCATTCAGTCCACCACTACATCGCCTTCATAATTCACACCCTGAGACAGAAATATCCCAGATTTATTCACTGCACGGTACTCTGTTGTTTTCAGATGATTGACCAAGGTCTGATCCTCCATGATGGCTCCTACTTCAGAGACCTGTGGAACATCCTTGACTTCATTGTTGTGGTGGGAGCACTGGTGGCCTTCGCCCTCACGTCAGTGGCATGATTTATTTCTATTACTCATATGAGCTAATTGTTGGTCTGAAAGTTAAATTGTCTTTAACTCATCCACAAGATGTTTTTGAATCACAATGCATTAATCTCTTGCATGTTATTTATTGCTGTCAGACTTCTGATGTAAATCTCTCTCTCCTCTGTTTTTATCTGTCTGTGGACGATGCCTGTGTGATGGGGTAAAGCAGCAATGTCATGGGGTAAAGGACATAAAAAAAACTTTACATCTGAAAATTTCAAACATCTTACAAAGTGACATAAGTAGAGTACGACTAAACATAATGTGACAATAGATGACAGGTTTAGAAACAGCTGTGTTCATCAAGAAGTGCACATGTATTGTGCTGCTTTGATCAGATGCTCACAATAACTGTCTTTCTGAACAGAAATAATAAAGGACGGGACATAAAGACCATCAAATCTCTGAGGGTGTTGCGTGTCCTAAGACCACTGAAGACCATTAAGAGACTTCCTAAACTTAAGGTATGCAGATATGCTCTGTCTTTTACACCAGGGCTGTGTTTCCTTACCTGTCTGTCAGTGTCTGTGTAATTAGACAATGTCATTAGGAGATAATTAGTAAAAAAATCTTCAAACTCGACCAAGACATCAAGACCAAATGACCGAATAAAAAACTGAGTGAGATTTTGTTGCAGAGAGGAGAGATTAAAGATCAGATTTCTAGACTTTTCTACATTTATGCATACAAATTATTTACACAAGCTCTGACAAAGAGAGGCCAATGAAACCAATAGGTTATACTTGTTGTTTATCCAGGAAAATGAGCCAAAATGACAGATTTATGATTTGAAAGGAGTTTATGTGGGCTAAAATTCTTTTTGCTGTAGACGACTGATCAGCAGTTACTGGAAATGTTTAGTTGGTGTTATTGCTGAAGAAGGGGTTCACAGTTTCTGAAAACTAGGGTTCACTTTACAGATATGTAATATTGGTAATATCTCAGTAATATCTCACTGATGTTTCATTGTGTTTCATTTGTATCCAGAAATGAACATTTCGGGTTGGCATAAATATATATACTTCTAAATACATAAATACTTGTAGGCAACAGTGTGTATGTATACACAGTGGAATTAGATCTGGAAATACTCAAGATACAGAATTATGTCCACTGTGAATAACAAAACGTACTAATTGAAAACTATGGCAGAAAAACAAAAGGAAAATTATTTGCAGGCAGGAAAGTTAAAGTGGATAAAGTAAATCTAGTACTACTAGTCTTTCTAGTAATCCATTATCTTTCAAGTCTATGAAAACAAACCAGTCATGACATTGTCAACAGGATAGTTTGATTTTGGGTATTTTCTTGCTTTATGTTGTAATAGGTGAATCAGGTCTCAGATGTTTGGTTCAAGCATTCAAACACACCAAGAAGAGTTCCTACATGGCAACATACTTTAACTAAATGAATGAATATCGACACAAAAATGAACAGTTACATGTTGAATGTGAAACATCGGATTGTGGGTTTGACCTTATTTTGATGTGTCCCTGTCTTCCAGGCGGTGTTCGACTGTGTGGTGACGTCTCTGAAGAATGTCTTCAACATCTTAATTGTCTACAAGCTTTTTATGTTCATCTTTGCCGTCATTGCTGTGCAGCTCTTCAAGGGGAAGTTTTTCTACTGCACCGACAGTTCAAAAGACACGGAGAAGGACTGCCAGTAATCCTTGTTTATTTTCTGACTTTTATCCTGTTTCCTTTATTTTGTAGTTGTAGTAGCTTCATGTCATTACCCCAAAGCTCAAAGTTAATGATCCCGGTAGAAATGTTACAAACCCTTAGGACTGACATTCCTCAGAGTTTTCTGCCTTTAAATTAAACCTTTTGTTTCTTTTCCATTTTCTTCAGGGGTTACTACATCGACTATGGGAAAGACAAGAAGGAGGTGAAGAGAAGAGATTGGAAGAGACATGAGTTTCACTACGATAACGTCATCTGGGCTCTGCTCACGCTCTTCACGGTTTCCACTGGAGAGGGGTGGCCTCAGTGAGTGTCTGACCGGAGCTTTCCTGGAAATCATTTTCCTTTCCGAGGGTTCTCGTCCATTTTTCATGAACATTGTAACATCTGACATGTTCTTTGGTAATGGTCAAATCAGGCCTTTGACGAAGGAAATATAATAGATGTGATTCATTTAACAAAGATTTTGCAATTCATTATCTCACAATAAGGTTTTACTGATATTCCACTAACTGGTGGGTTTGTGCTGTCCCAGCCCTTGTTAATTGACTTCCAATGTGGAAATAAATGTAAATTGGTCAAATTCGAATTTGATATCCACAGTTTCTACCAGAATAAAAAGCTGCTTAAACACAGAGCACATTTTTTACCACAGACCACCTCTGCTCTCCCAGGGTCTTGCAGCACTCCGTAGACGTAACAGAAGAAGACAGAGGTCCGAGCCACGGCAACAGGATGGAGATGTCGATCTTCTATGTCATCTACTTTGTCGTCTTTCCCTTCTTCTTCGTCAACATCTTCGTTGCTCTCATCATTATTACCTTTCAAGAACAGGGCGATAAGATGATGGAGGAGTGCAGCCTGGAGAAGAACGAGGTGAGGGAGGCTTGATGAAAGCCCCCGACTCCTTTTGTGTTTTTTCCACTGTGGTGCTCTCAGGTGAGCAGGCGATAACGAGACGTGCGGGCATCAGTATGGGTACAATTTAATGAGCTAATCAGCTACGTGCAATATAATTTGCTCATTAGGATGATGTTGCCTGGTTCTTGTTAACGCCGTTCTCTTCCTGACTGTCAATATGTTTATGTTTATTTTATTTGATATGGACAACACAAATACATTGACACTGTCCCAGTGGACAGGCCAGATGCTTTGCTTGAGTGTATATAGCAGATAGTGTTAGAGACTGGTCAAGTGGAAGTGCCAGATCAATTCAAGACAACAACAGTCCCCCATATGTGACAGGGCATTGTTTACTTATAATGAGGTATATCCTTCCTTCTAGTCTTTTCCTTTTTTGAGCCATAATTTCTCTTTTTCATTTTTTTTCACATTTAATTGGTTCACATTTTTTCTTCCATATCTGTCTTACAGTTTACAGTATAATCTATAAAGCTTGTTGTGAAGTGTACTTTAAATGTCTATAAATGTCCTTGCAGAAAAAGGAAGCAGCAGCAAAGCAGCCTTGTCATTAAAGGGAAGAAGATACTTTGACTCACTGTGTCTTTGACTATTTCATCCGTTTGCCTTTCATGTTCTTTTTCGTTTCTCTTTGTATTTCAGAGGGCATGCATAGACTTTGCCATCAGCGCCAAGCCCCTGACCCGATACATGCCGCAGAACCGACACACATTCCAATACCGCCTGTGGCATTTTGTGGTGTCGCCTTCTTTTGAGTACACCGTCCTCACCATGATTGCTCTGAACACTATTGTACTGATGATGAAGGTGAGGAGAAGGAGACGCGAGAGAAATCAGGACAAATTTCTGCAATATTTTTTTATTTTATTATCCATTTTTTCTTTCTCTGCCATGACTTAAGTTAAAGTTTCCACATATGTATTTCTGTTAATATCAAAAACAAACCTTTTATCGCTTCTTGGCACCATACTGTATGCTGTCATGAACTCGTGACTGGTAACACTCCGGTTTTAAAAGGAGCCATGAGGTGTGACTCCTAACAAAAAACACGGATGTAGCATAGCACCACCTCAACACACAGCGTTTGTGAGCTGATGTTTTCTCGCTCCTTTCCCAGACCAGTATTTATGGCCTGAACCGGCCTTTTCTTTTCTTGGGCTGTGCTGGTTGTTCAGACAGACAGACAGTCAGACAGACGCTGAGTGACTCAGCCTGTATTAAATATTGATCTATAATGTCCAGTTGCTGCTATTTAGCATGACCTCATTAACTGTGGCTGCCGCCCCTCGAGGAATGACTCCTTTTATAGTGCGACAGATGAGAGGTGCAGAGACAGAGGCACTATTTATGGGTCTGGAGGAATCTTCCATCAACCTGTAGATCTGCAGGGCTGAAGTTCAAACTGATATCTGAGAGTAGGCTGCGCAGTAGTGAATTGGTTAGGGAATATTCCACTTTTTTTTTATCTCACGTATAACAAAGATCACCTCATAGTCTAACCCCGCCATCTTTGTATTTTCAGTACTACTCTGCCCCTCCAGCGTACGACGCTGTCCTGAAGCACCTTAACACAGCGTTCACTGTCCTCTTCTCTGTCGAGTGTGTCCTCAAGATCATGGCTTTTGGCTTTCTGGTGAGAGACAAGAGCGACATGCAGCCTGAATGTGAATTCAAGTACTCTTTAGAAATGACTCACAGCCCCTTTCTGGTTTTAACAGAACTACTTCAGAGACACGTGGAACATTTTTGACTTCATCACAGTCTTGGGCAGCATCACTGAGATTGTAGTAGATTTGCAGGTAATGCCATAAATAAAATTAACAGTGTGCTTATCCCCTTGATTTTAAGAATATACGTATCAGTATTATGTGATACCAACAGTTTCCCTCCCCTCTGCTGTGTCTCTCTGCCAGTTTGTGGATACATTCAACATGAGTTTCTTGAAGCTGTTCCGAGCAGCTCGTCTGATCAAGCTGCTGAGGCAAGGTTACACCATCCGTATCCTTCTCTGGACATTTGTTCAGTCCTTCAAGGCTCTGCCCTATGTCTGCCTGCTCATCGCTATGCTCTTCTTCATCTATGCCATCATTGGCATGCAGGTCAGAAGCAGTAAAGACAGACATCGATCAGTGTTTAGTATACACATACATATTGTTTCATTGTGAAATAAAATCCTGTGTGTGTGTGTGTGTAAATCAGGTGTTTGGGAACATTAAGCTGAACGAGGAGACACACATTAACCAGCACAACAACTTTAAAACCTTCTCTGGTGCCCTGATGCTGCTTTTCAGGTAAGACGCCTGCAAGTTTTATCAATCTGGACGCAGCCCTGGGAGCTACTCAAAGAGTAGATCTGTAGTTCTGAATTCTTGATCATTTGTCACTTAATATTCTAATTGATCCACTAGTTTAATGAAAGTACTACAGAATGGTTACTTGTGATTGTAACAGTTTAACTGATCCCGTTTCATGGATGTTGTCTGATGATGTTGCTAAGTTACAGCAGAAGGCCTTTGCTGTGCTGTGGTGCTATGTAGTATCAATTGCTGATAGATTATACAATGAACCATCTACTTCCTTAGAAAATATCTTTTCAGACACTCTGAGAGCTTTCTGATTGGGGGGAGCCAAAGAATGAAATAGACAAGAGCAACTAAAACTTATGAAACATTCACATTTAAATAAATGAAAACATCGGAATTGTACATATAGAAGGTAATGTAAATGGACACAATAAACCACACAGCAAGGCCTCGCATTTGGCAAATCTAAAGGCTGTTTCTCAAGTGGGTGGTGCTTGATGCTTTGATTGCACCTTCCAGATGGCAGACACAACTGTGAATAAACTGTGAGCTGGACAGTGTGAGCCCTAACCAGCTCCTCCTCCTTCTGGTCTTGTGTAATGTGTGTATCCAGGAGTGCCACAGGGGAGTCGTGGCAGGAGATCATGCTGTCGTGTCTGGGGGGACAGCAGTGTGAGACGGACCCCTCTCTTCCCGCAGCAGTACCAGTGACTGACCAGGAGGGGGGCTGTGGCTCTGACTTTGCCTATTTCTACTTTGTCTCCTTTATCTTTTTTAGCTCTTTCCTGGTAAGTGAAGGGGTCTTTTGAATCCAAGTCTGTGGCTTAAGAGAAACCATATTGTCCCACACAAGGACCTTCAACCCCTAATTTCTCTGTGCCTCATCATTCCTGCAGATGCTGAACCTGTTTGTGGCAGTGATCATGGATAACTTTGAGTATCTAACGAGAGACTCGTCCATCCTTGGACCACATCACCTGGATGAGTTTGTCAGAATCTGGGGGGAGTATGATCGTGCTGCCTGGTCAGTGTCCCAGAGTCTTTACACTATAGTTATAGTACACATAAAAAAATACATATATTAAATAAATGATAAATAAAGCAGCAGACAGGCAGATGGTTAATAATAATAATTTAATTAAATAATAATTATCAAAACTATTGCATTGATTTCATTTGTAGTGTGGCAATAAAAAAATTATCACAGTAGTAGTTCCATCCAAATGTGGAAGTAAAGCATCTCATTATGCATACACATATTATACTAATGTATGTAATAAATACGTCCACATGTTATGGAGCATAAAGACAAGTAGTGAAACTCATTTTTGAAACTCTACAGTATCTTATGCCCACACCAGGGATAGGATAGTATGTTTCTAGTCTCTCTTCAATTCAGAATGTGCTACTTTTCATGGTGATGAATGTGACCTTCCCTGTTGAGAATCATATTAGTTCAACACTTGGAGACTGTTTGTGTTTGATTCTGAAGTTGGTTTAGAAGCCAGTCATGTACACTGATAGCCTAACAGGCAATTTACAACTTACACAAATGAAATATGGAAACATATGTGTGTCCACATCGAGAAGGGACTTTCAGTGATGCAGGAAGACACGGAAACATCTAGAGTGGGATTGTGTTTGCTACTGGATGTAACCATGGGGCCTGAGAAGGGAAGTCAGCGCTGAATTGAAAATCTCTGACTCAAGAAAATGTTTACACTAATCAGTGGAACAAATATACTGTTTAATATTGAAGTAGTGTCCAGCAATCAGAAGCAGAATTACTTTATTGATCCCAGGGGGAAATTACTTTTTGTACAGTAGCTCCTACTCAAAGTGTTCCATTGTTCAGAACAAAGAGGGATGTAGGCAATAAGAATATGTAGCATAAGTAGGCAATTAGAATAATATATCAGTGTAAAATGGGGTATTAGTGCACATGGTGAGTCTGAAGTGTCCAATGTGATAAACATCTGGACCAGCTTTAAGACAAGTTAACAACAGTAAAAAATAAATTCACACTACTATAAGGCAGGTGTCAACCAGTCAGCTCGCTGAAAACTGCTCTGTATAAAAATCAAAGAAAAAAGTCAAGAATTTCAAAAGCCATGTGACAGGTATTTTGTTATATGTTCTCAGAACACAGAGCCTCATCCACCTTCATTGTGTACTGCAGTACAAGTCTGTTACGACAACTAAAGACATGTATGTTCTTTCCAGTGGTAGGATCCACTATAAGGAGATGTACAAAGTTGTACGCACTATCTCACCTCCCCTGGGCTTTGGAAAGAACTGCCCCCACAGGGTGGCATGCAAGGTTTGATTCCCCCATGTCGACAAACTCTCCTCTGCCTCTTTCATGTGGGATCCTTCCTGACTTCCACCTCTCCCTTCCTTTCCCTCCCTCCACCGACTGTCACCGCCCTGCTTGACCCTTAGGGACGTTTTATTGAGGTCAAAGAATGACGATACTTCAGTCTCGGGGTACTAAGGCACAGGACGTCCCTCATTTGCCTCATTTACCTTTGATCCAAATAAACTGATAGGCTTTATTCACAGCTGTATTCATGAAGCATGATTTGATAGAATTAAGAAGAAGTTTGAGGGAGTCCTGGACCTCTCTACCCTTTGGATCTGGTTCCTTATAATCCTCTTTCCATTACATCCACACAAAGTAAGTATTTAACCAGATCCAGTGAGGCTGTCATTCCTTTTCTCATCCTGTCCAAGGTTTGCTCCCTCCCCAGATTTCTATGCCCTATTGGCAGCATAGAAAAAACCTACAACCTATTTTATTTCTCCTACTTTACTCTCTCCTTGTGCGTGATGCGTTGGAATAATCCTTTCTCTTGTATCTCCTTCATTATTGTTCCTCTCCTCCACCCCCCTTCCTTTGCTCTGTTCCATCTCTTGGGAATGCACTTCCCTGACGCCTCCACCCTCTCCTTCACCTCCAATGCCATCCCTCTCCCGTCCTTCCCCTCTTCCTCCTCTTTCCCTCTTCATCCTCATCTTCATGGCTACCTGACGCCCGCAGTGGTCGTATCCATTACACTGACATGTATGAGATGTTGACCAACATGTCGCCACCTCTAGGCCTGGGCAAGAAATGCCCCTCCAAAGTGGCATATAAGGTAGACTGAGCACCAAAGACAGGCACTGCCTTTGTATTTCAATCAGCTTTAATCAGAGATAAGCACTGCGGAAACCTCATTCTGTGTGTCATACATCGGAAAAGCAAAGCCTTTGTTGTGTTGATTATATGAAGCAGTATTGCTTGTTGGAGCAGTTTTAAGTTTGATTATTTGTCCGTTGGCAGATGAGAGTAATGATTTGCCTGTTTGCTTTGCATCTTGGCAGAAGACTAGGACGTCTTTATCTGTTTGCTGTTATCAGATAATGTTTGCTGATGATTATTCCGAACCAGCGGATGTTAATGAGAAAGCCGTTAAATATCCACATGCTAAATATTGTCATTTGCAGAAATCTCCTGTCAAATGCTCTCATGCCTTTCACACTTACTTCTCTGTTTTTTTTCATCTTCTTGTCTGCATGAGCCTCCTGCCACAGCCCAGTGTTGCATCAGTGTTTTTCGTGTCATATGTGTATACGCTATTAACACATATGTGTGAGCGAGCCTGCATGCATGCTCCGTCACAGTTGTCTAGTTTCTTTTAATAAATCTGGAATATTATACACATTCACCTGCTAGTTCAGTAGGTATCCTAGAGAAAATTAATACATTCTAATGTAACAGTCCTGCGTTAAATCTTAGCTTTCATGACAGTTATAATGTTCGTTTGATATTGAAACAGTGTAAGAAATGTGCTAATTCAATTGTATGGTCATTATGCAGGGTGTAGTTTGTGGTGCTGGGAAACTAGATTCAATTAAACATTAGCTAATTAGTTAAGCTGTAATTTAGCTTAGCCCACTTACTAAAATAACAAAATAATACAAATGCGTCAGTACAACACAAAACAATTCAAACCAATCACAGTCGCAAAAATGTAAAAACACAATTGAATTAACATTGCTAAGTTATTTCTTATACAAATGCTGGATAGCATGGTCTGTATGAAGCTAAGGAAATTATATTAGGATGTATTTGTTTTCCTTTGTGTACTTAATGAAGTGGCAAGTGGGTGTACAGCCTCTGTGTACAGAATGACGGGAAAGGGCAAGAGGTATATTTATTCCTGGAAATTTTACCTTTGTTCCTTGTTTTGACCTCAGATACTTTTGTTGAGATTGCAATTTGTGATTTTAGGCTCACAAAAACTAAACATAATATAATTTAGTGACCTTCAGGAAGTAATCATTTGTCAAAACTGTTTTCTTTATGTCAGGAAATAAGTACATGCTTGCCCTCTCTGTTGTTCAGTGTCTAATTTTATTAAGGGACATTTATTTACCCATGCTGCAGGAAATGATGTTGCTGTTATGAAGTTCTAGTTTTGACAGATTTCTTCTAAACTGTAACTTCAGTTACTGGAGTAAAACAGAGGGGTTCATGCTGGGATCAGTGAATTACTATTTATTTTGTAATGTTAGCATAGCAGACTTGGGACACTTAGATGATCCCAAAACCAGACTATAACATAATCTGAAGATTTATTCTAAAATAACAGGTTTGAAAACATTCTGAGCTTCCCAAGTTGTTCTGGTTTACTTTGAGCTTGTGTTATGTTGGTGTTATGACTGAATGTGTGCCCTACCTGCTGCCTTCAGAGACTAGTCCTGATGAATATGCCTGTGGATGACGACATGTCCGTCCACTTTACCTCCACCCTCATGGCGCTCATCCGCACTGCCCTCGAGGTCAAGATAGCCAGAGGTTAGGCTTATTATAAAAATAAATACATAAAAAATAAAAACCTTGAGAGATACAGTACAAATAAAACAAAAGCATTCATGTGTGTTTTGCTTTTTATCTGCAGGAGGGGAAGACAGAAACCAGATGGATTTGGATCTGCAGAAGGAGATTAGTGTCATCTGGCCTCATCTCTCTCAGAAGACACTTGACTTGCTGGTCCCAATTCACAAAGGTAAAATTACACCTGCTGCTGCTCACAACACCCACATAGAAAATAGAGTCAAATGTATTTCATTTTATGAGTTTTGAAGGGTAATGTCTATGCTCGTGGGGTTTCTGCTTTGTACTCCGTAGCCAGTGACATGACCATAGGGAAGATCTATGCTGCCATGATGATCATGGACTACTACAAGCAGAGCAAAGCCAAGAAGCTTCGACAGCAGCTGGAGGAACAGGTCATTTTCCTAGATTTATTGTTGTTATTGTTGCCAGTTATTGTTTGTTTGCCAAATTGATTGAATACCTGAGTGGATTTTGATTTAATTTGATTTAACAACTGCAATTCATTTTTGTTATTATTGGTTTTTATTTTGTTTTTATTTGGATTTTAACATGTGTTCATCACCAGAATCAATCATTTTTAAACTGAGCCGACCTGTAGTCGTCTGAGATACAAATATAGTCTGAAATTATATGTGATCACGACAAAAGTCTTCATGAACGACCTTCTCTATTGAGGACTTTAAATGGGAGTTTTCGGTAAGAGCTTCACAAGTTGTGACGTGTTCGCTGACATTTTCAGAAATGGCAGAGCTGGATGGTAAGCTCGTATATTGGTATTTAGTCATTTAGAGTTTCCTAGATGATTTTGTTATATGCCTGAGGAAAATGTTGCTATTCCTAGCAGCCTCATCCTTTCATCATTGCTATGCATTTCCTACATTAAGGTTACCTGGTTGTCTGCCTAAACTTTTAGATGCCAGCAGCTGCCTCTCACTGCTGCTACCACTTGAACGCCAAGTATTTTGTGTACACGACTTCCCTTATCGTAATCGCCAATTCACAAGTTCCATTTGAAGGCAGCAACAGTGTAGACTGAGGAACCAATCAGAGGAGAGTATGCGGGCGAGTGAGGAGGCGGTGAAGATCAGGTGGCAGGAAAGCAGTTTAGCTGTGACTGTCAAGTCCCCAATAACAGGAGATGTTGGGTAACAGACAAAGTGGAATAGATAAATCAAATAGTGGCAGACGTAAAGTGTGTAACACATCTTGTCATGGAAGCCTATTTTAATTCGCCGTATCTTCCTTTCCTCACAGAAACATGCTCCCATGTTCCAGCGGATGGATGCTTCCTCTCTTCCTCAAGAAATCCTATGCAATGCCAAATCGCTGTCATTCCTCAGACACAGTGCGGGATCTGCTCTGTAAATATTTCACTTCCAATCTCCTCCTCCATCATTATTTATGCTTCCTTGTGGTTATTTCTAATTTCAGGAACAGATACCAATGTTAGTTCTGTAGTCACCCTGCATGATTCTTTGTGTGTCCCCTCAGCACCAGAGGAGGCTTCGTGGCACTCAGCCCAATCTCTCCACAAGAGATGTTCCTGCAGCCGTTGTCTCACTCCAGGGAGGTGGAGAAGGAGGAGGAGGAGGAGGATGACGACTACCGTTCACCTTACCACCCCTACCACCATCCACACCATCACCATCATCAACACACACTGGTAAACACTGAAGCTAGATGTGTGCTTCAGCATCACAGCTTGATATGCATCTCCTCAGAAATGTTACTTTACATTGTGGCGACACATTTCTTCATCCACATCTTTCAGCGACAGGACAAATACACAAAATTAACTCTCCAGCTCCAACATGAGACACTCAGTTTCAGTACTTTCCAGCAGTTAAATGACAAATAAAGCTTCACATGCAGCTTCACTGAATTATTTGTAGGTTTCACATCACAGTAGCAACAATATTTGCTTTTCTTCCTTAAATGACAAAATGGTATCAACTGTGGGAACAAGACAGGTCATTTTTGCAGTGTCATCTTGTCTAGTACTGATGGATTCAAATGATACGCATTGGATTTAGTTTTGGACCTCAGAAATATAACTGAATGTCACAGTCAGCCTTACCCCATGTGATATCTGTGCAGGTGCCCGACGTAGTGGAGTATAACCAAGTGATTCAGCAGACCAGGCAGGATCCGACACTTATTAAATCACCTCAGCGGACAGCATCTATCAGAGCGTCCTCCATGCCCAGACTGGCTGTTGATCCACAGGTAATAAAGAGTAATAAGCTGTATTCAAATCTATATTCAGCACTTAACAACTCTTGTATTAGTAGGTGCTTTAAAAATCAATAAATAATTTAAATCCACACAAGGTACATTACATATGCTGTGATTAGCACTTTCACTGAACAGAAACCGTTTGCCTGCGCATTTACAACAGCTATTACAGCCACTAGAATCAGAGTTTGTTTGCTGATTAGGCAGCACTTGTGCTTACTTAAGTGATTAATCTTGTGGTCGTTCTGTATATACGCAGCCGGGGATGTCAGACGCAGACAGTAAGCTGATGAAGCGCTCCTTCTCCACCATCGGAGACCAGTGTGTGAACGGCCTCTGGCAGGAGCAGCACTCTCTGGAGAGAATCAGTCCTGATGGCACATACAGACCCCGGCAAAGGAGCTACAGAGGTCATTTAACTCTTATTATAATACCGAAACAAATTAGGAGAGGCAAAATGCATTCATGAATTCAGCTGTTTTTGAATTACAGCTAACTTTAAAATTAAAAAGAAAAAAACTGCCTGAAAGTCATCACTGCATACTGAGCAGTTTAAATTAACAATGACCATGAGAGTATTGTTAACTGAAATTAGGTTTTTAATGCTGAAGCATTTTCAGTGAATTTGAACAGTGGATATATAAAATGAACTGTTTGGTGTCGTTAAGATTAGTAGTGTGGATTACAAGCAAAAAACTAATGAAACAAAAAACTGAGAAAACGTGAAAAGACATTTGAATCAGAACATATAAGGCAGAGAACTTCCAAGGGCATGAAAACGCATCATTTCTGCTTATTAAGTCTGTTTATTTTGAATTAATGACCAAAATGATAGTATTATTCATTATCATTTTCCTCCTATGAAAGATTTTATTTTTGTATCTTGCAAAAAAGAAAAAGCATATCTTTTGTAATAGAATCACAAATAATTTCCTACAGTCGGAGCGTTGTATCCGTAGATATTCAGAGTGCAGTAAAGTGTCTTACATGGTGAAATTCAGGGTCCTTTTATGAGTGTGAAATGTGACTCCTAGGCCCAAGACTGAACCACAGAGAAACTAGTAGCCATGAAAGAGGGAGATCGAAGGAACGGCGCCACCTTCTGTCCCCTGACGTGTCGCGCTGCAACTCTGAGGAGCGAAGCCGGGACCCTTCATACGAGAGGAGGCGGTCACCCTCACCCGGCGAAGGACGCACACATACACTACAGAAACAGGTGGGAGTACAGCTGAGTAAATGACACACTAAACCCATAATGTTGTGTGGGTTTGTCACATAACTTGTACCTATACAGTGAAGACTACTAGCAGTCCTCTGTCTCGTCTTACATGATGGTGCTTTCCTCTCCTGACTTATTTGCAGGTGAACACATCGGGCAGCCCTGCCAACTCAGCCTCAGAGTCCAGCACTCCTCGTAACCGACGCCAGCTGCCCCAGACACCCTCTCGCCCACGGCCTTACATCTCTTACTCACCTCTCATCTGCCGATCCCAGACCTCTCCCACACCAGCTGCCTCCTCTGAGGGACAGACCCAGCCTCAGGACGGCCCTGGTGGCTCTGCAGAGACCCTGTGGAAGGCCGACAAAGAAGGTGGGACCTTGTCTGCGGGTCAGGGATCGTCTGGAGTTCAGTTTTCAGGGCCGAGCCACCCGTCTCCTCACCGCTACATATCGGAGCCCTACCTCCCATTCCATGAGGACCTCAGCAGCGGTGGAGCAGGCGAGAGGCAGGAGACCCTTACCTTTGAGACTGCCATAGCCACCAGCTTAGGACGGGCCAACGCCATAAGCTCAGCCCCTCAGCTCAGACACTCCTGGCAGGTTCCCAATGGCCATTTCCGGAAGCACTTGGGCCAGGGGAGCCCGGCCGCCGCCACCGAGCTGCTGAGTGACACAGATGAGGACGACCGCTGCTGAGAATCAGAGGGAAAGTGAGGAGGATGCGCAGAGCAACTGGGCACCTCATAGCAGCTCGCGTGGCACCACAAGGCTTTAGCTCCTCTGTGGCTCTGAGAAACTCAAGTTCTCAGCACCAGTAGCATTACAGGCAGGACTGGGCACCATTGCTGTTTATCTGTATACTGGTGTCTGTCTGCACATGTCCTTGTGTGTGTGTGTTTGTTTAAGCAAATAGCCACCAGGGGAGGGAGACTACATGGATGTGTGTTTACATGTGAGTGTGTTCTTAATAGAGAAAATTTGCCAAATCAAGACAACAGCAGAGACTGACTGTACCATAAGTAGCTCACTGCACCCACAAGTTACCAAGCCTTCCCACACAAATTAGTGTTTTGATTGTCATTTAAACAACGTATGGTGAGATGTGGATTAAAGGTGTCCGAATCTTGTAGGTGAATCTGCGAAACCGATTTAAGTGCATTTTGTGAACATAGAGGTAGCATGTAAACATTTAATAAGATGAATGTATTTTAGTCTCATGTTCAGGTCATTTGAGAAGGTTGTTGATTACCGTGCGTAGCTGTATGAATAGAAATGAAACAGGGGTTGATTCAGTCAGATTTGGCCAGTTTACAACTGGCAACCAGCCATTCCCAACAGTTCCTGTTTACAACAAGAGCATCCACAAGATTCATGGGCATTAAATAGACACTAATCAATACACAGGAAATCAATAATAGACCTTGGCCTTGAGCTAAAATAGTAATTTTTCTACCATAATATGCTAACTATAAATATATATTACAAGTGTGTGCAGGGTTGTGCTGGCTCTGTGTGTGAGAAATGTGGTGAACAGGGGACACAATAAGAGATGTTTGTCTCAGGATACGGGACTGTTGGCTTTGTAATAAAGTTTTCTGAAATTATCTGAGAAAATGTCTATCTGGAACTCAAAATAAAAGGTTTGGGAAAATCAGAGGGACTAGACGTGTCTCGTAACCCTATAGGTCAGTCAGCATGACCTTCCAGTCACAAGGACCCTACCAGTTTCTCACAGGCCCTGAGGTCTGCAGATGCTCCATTCATGGACTATTACAGCTTTGGCCAGAGGACCAACCATCTGTAAGACCCGGGTGTTGTTGTTATGTGAAGCCAAATGGATGTTCATTCTCTACATTTCTGTGATGGATATCCTCTGTCGATGTTGTTTCAGAGAGATGACGAAAGCCATTTTCTTCCTGTACATAGATCCAGGGACGTGTCCTCTTCAAGATGTGTTGCCTTTTTCGTGTGATGATGAAAGTGCTGAGAATTTAATGTCCTTTATACATGTCATGCAACATGGATGCTTTAACAAAAGAGGAATCACAGGTGTGGTATAGTTCGTCTCTTTGTTAGCTGCATACATTACAGTATGTTCTGTCCTTATGGTAATTTCCACATGCATGACCATGGTGATGATGATAGCGAGACATGTGAGGGAGTTGTGTCGTAGAGCTGCCTGGTTATTCTTTTCATCGTATCTTTGATGTTTCATGAGAATCATTTTGTGAAGCGGGGGACAGAGAACTGTTTCTCACACCCAGCATTCACAGCCCACATCTAAACATTCCAAAACAATTTGTTGTTCCCTCTAATAAGATGTATATTTATATCATGTGCTGTTGTATTGTTATAATATGTTTGCAATGTGAACACGGGACTTTTCTGAACTGAGGATCCACAGGTCAGAGTCCTGAACAGAAAGTCTTGCAATGAAAAAGATGTATTTTAGCAGACAAACCTCCTTTGAAATGTGTTGACCACAAGACTTGATTTTTACAGTACACAGGTTAGGTAAAGGCTTCAGCCTGAAGTATATAGGACCGTGCTTGAAATGTACAATGCAGCCTAGGACTTAACCTCGATGTCCGTCTGTACAGAACAGCCTAATCTGTGCCTGGGGAAACTCGCCCAAAGGGTTCCCTATCAAGCCTGGATTTCATAGATAGAAAAGCTTTCCGGTAAATATGTAGTATAAACTGTACAAAATAAATCCATGTTTAATTTATTGAACTGTTTATATTTTATTTAAATCATGCTGCCTGTCCATGACTTTATCAAAAGAAGTGTTTACATATTTGTTCATTAAAGAGAGATAACTTGTCTATTCCATACCTGGTGAAATCAGTATCAAGAATTTAGCTGCATGTAGCTACACTATCTGGATTGAACCAGTCAGCATTATCCATATCCATTGCACTGCTTTAAGATGATGCTCTTAGAATTAGTATTAAAAAACGAATAGGAGGAGCATGCGAGCCTTGACCCTACAAAGTCCAGTTTAGGACCTTTTGTTGCATCAGTCTCTCTTCTCCCTCTATTCCTACTGCTTCTCTACTGTGTAGATTCAACATCTAGTTGCACATGTAAGGTGTGTGTGAGAAGTCCCAGCAGCATTTTTTTTTGTTTTGTTTTTTGCCAGTACCAGTCTTCTCTCTGCCTTCCACTGAGTCCATGTCGGTATGCATGTGAAAGACTGCATTCAACCTTGTAACCAGACACGATGGGCACAGCGTTGCAGTGTTTTCTCCAGCAGGTTCAAAGGAGATGTGGCAGCAGATGGTGTGAAAGGTACTAAGAACCCTTAGAACAGGGTATATTCGTATGAGTTCCCACTGCAGTCTAAAAGCATTGAGGCTGTATAGATCTAGTCTCATTCCAACTGCTTTTAAACCACTTATAATTTGAAAGAGCAATTGTGTTAGTGATACACAAGGGTCGGGCACTACAATTGTGGCCTTAAAATTTGGAACTTGTATGGATCATTCCATCAGGGAAATCATTAATCCTGACATGTTTGTTGCTAATGCCATGAGCCGAGGATGTAGCCACTCATCGTTTGGTCTCAGCAGAAGAGGATTACAGAGGCGCCGCATCATATCAGATAGGACAGTATGCTGCACTGTGTCTACCAGCAGCTGAGGTAATCTTAACACTCTCAAGACAAGATAACAGCTTTTCTAAATATGTCAAATTAGTATGTTTTTTTAACTTAAGGAACACAACTACATAAAAGTTGTAATGTTAAATGTATGAAAAAATGCCCCTGGTGGCATGTTTTACTGTAAAATATTATTTTTCAATTCAAGAGAGTTCACAAGGTCACATGTGACTGCAGTGAAGCTGTTTATCCAGTGTTTATCTAGGGTGGATTCTCTTTCCATACTGAAAGGATGAAAGGATTGACGTCAAGGGTCTGGTGTTCAACTTGACCTTGAATGTTTACACACAGAGTGCTAACGCCGTCTGAATCTGTCAGCTTTGTGGCGCAGGTAGCGTTCACCTGTGAATCAGATCTCTATGAGCAACAGGCTATAGTTTCTCTCTGACACCACAAACATGGACTCAAAATCTGCAATGTTCTGTCGACTTCTCAACTGTCCATGTCCAGAGTGCACGCCAACATGCGTCCTTCTGCTTTAGTGTGTGTTTGAGTGTGTGGGAGAGACTGTATGTGTAGATTTATTTGCACTTGACGAATAGCGTTTACATGACAGGTTCCCAGATGAGCTAAGTGTGCTGATGATTCAACACTGCCTGGTCAGGTGTCAGGGTGCAGCAGAAGTTTTTCCAGCTAAAGGAGGGGCCAAGGCTCTTGACTCTGGTCAGTGTCTGTGAACAGCACAATGAGTGAGAAAACACACACAACCGTCTTCTCTAAAGTACAAACACAAACAAATATCTATAATATATGTGTATCAGAGTATACTAAGGAGTATTATCTGTCTTTTAAGTCTGTCTTGACCTTTTTCATAAATTAACTTTCATTTATTTTTCACAAAGTAAGTCTCTAATAATTGAACGTGAGAGTGATGGGGTCTCATAGTTTTTAAATAAAAATGTGATACTCTTTGTGGGCTGATACGACCTTGAGGCAAAGGAGGAAGACTTCACAAAGGCTGATGTGAAATTTTGATGTACAATTAACTGAAACAGAAATACCACAAGAGATATAACCTTGAAACTTACTTGGAGAGTTGAACTGACCATGCATACATTATATCAAACTCTCATATAGCATGCAGCTCTCATGTAGCACTTAATAGTACCCCACATCATGCTGTTAGATGGGATAGTCTCCACAGCCGTCTCCATGTACTGCAGCTATGAGTCTTATATCTCCAACAGTGGATTTCACCAGTAAACTGTTGATGTTCAACCTCCTCCTCTCAGTTACTGCACGCCATTTGGTGAAGTGCTTTTGAGAGGATTTGGAACGTTCTTCTGTTAGCTTTAGCGAATACCTTTTCAGACAGGTGTGCATTGTAGCAGTACTGTTGTTGTATTTCAGGACTGACTTATATGCTTTGCAAGCAGTTACGAAGTAGAACTACTTCACCACAGTACTTAAGTACTAAAATGCTGTATCTACACTCCACTGGAGTATTATTTTTTTCTCCTACTTGCACTTTTACTTCACTACATATTTTCATATACATTTTTATGTGCTGCATCACCACCCCCTCATTGTCCTCCCATCATATGTCCTAACCACTGTTACTCTGTAAACAAGGTCCGCCAAGCTGCCGGTCTCCGACAAGCAAAATGGGGAAGGGCATGTCTATGACATAAGTAAGTCCAACACTAGGTGCTCTAAGAATTTGACTAGGGCAGTCATGTTCTTCCCGAAGCTGAAAACAGGAGCGGTGCCTTTAGTGGATCATATAATGTGGAATGCCCCACCACCAGCTAAATCTCAAGAAAATAAACAAGCATACACATGTCTGCTGCAAGGTAAGGCTACAATGGCTAAAGCCACGGTGATGGCTAGCTAATTAACGTCGAGCTAGCAAGACATTCATATGTACAAACCTGTATGTAACTGTATCCCATAAGTTATGGTTCCTGTTGGCGAATATTATGCAAGGCAAGGCACTAATATTATTAATATTAGTGCCTTGCTAACCACAGTCAACTTAATGTCAGCTAGCTAGCGAGTTCACGTTAGCTAGCTAACTTTAGCTGTTGTGTTGGGTCTCAATGCTGGGAGCTCTCTCTAACATTATGTTTCGTCAGTTTACATTTACCTTGAACATAGCGTCCCTACAGGCAATTTTTGGCAAACTTGTTTTATCTTCATTTTTCATGTAGCATTTTGTGAATGGACAGCTTACTCCTGAGATTAGTGACTGTACATGTACATGTACATGTACTCTATCTTGTACACTCCTGTCCTTGTACTGCTGCTACAGCCAAATGAAGTGTCATTTAGGCTTAACATTTGAAATAATATGAACAATGATATGTTGAAACAATGTTTGAAACATTTTGGTTTAACAAAAAAAAAAAAAAAAAAAAAAATCTTCTAGAAACAATCTGAAATTGTGAATCTGCTTCTCCTCTGGGAGTGACTCTGTCCAGACTGGTGATGTGTCTGGACTGTCTACAGAGAGCACCTTCTGGTGTCACAGCTGGGGACCTCAGGTCAAAAATGTTTTGAACTTAGGTTAAAAAAAAAAAAAAAAGCTCCTTCTGCTGGGAGGAGCTTTGGGTCCTCAGCACACACCCTTTACTGTAAACTCTCAACTTTACCTGACACAACTCTCTTGAGGAAGAAGCCTTTCACTCTTCTGATCCTCTTGTCACATTCCTCACCTGGGCCACAGTCCTCCCCTCCTGACCCTGGACACAAATAGTGGTAGAAGGAGGGCTCAATGTGAAGTTCAATGGCAAACTGGGCAGAATTCAGTCTAACTGAGGAAACCCACCAAAGCTATAATTAATCCTTCACTGTGCACTTGTGAAAAGCAATCTTTGTGTGTGTGTGTGTGTGTGTATGTGTGTGTGTGTGTTTAAAATGTATGCCTAAGCAAAACTTAATATGACCAATGTATGATTCTCAAGACAGTAAATTCTCATTCTTCATCCCAAGTCCATATTGTGCTAATTGTGTTTTCTCAAAGACTTGCCTTGACCAATTATCTGCTCCGATCTGTCTGGACCACGCTGGAAGCAAAGGACTTACACTTTCTGTCCAAGCACAGGCTCAGCAGACAGCACAGTGTCAGTCATTTTTTTTTTTTCTCTTTCTGAGGCGTGAGCGGCTTTCTAACTCAGGGATTAAAGTGCTGGACAAACCAGCCTGTCTGGCACTGCTCTGCCACAGGTTGCAGTAGGATATGTATTTACGTGCGCTGTGTGTGTGTGTGCTGTAACAGTGTGTAGTTGAACGAGACGTCTCTCTCTTGCAGTGTCTGGCTCGGTCCGTCGGCTTTATTGTCGCTCCGGGTTGTAGACGTGTGGTGGTCAGCCAGATTAGTGCTGGGCTCAGGCCTTCCCAGGAAGGGGTGTGTATTTTTCAAGTGCAGCCTCTGGAGTGTGTCAGGGTGGCTGGACTTGTGACTTCCACACTAACAGATCAGAGAAAGGAGTCGAGAGGTCAACTTTACCAGAAGACATGTCAGGCTCTGTTGCAGTGCTGCTGCTACTGTGTTACGTAAGTCTTACAGTACTTCATTCTCTGGAAATGTGGCTGATGGATTGTAATTGAATTTCTCTTGACTGTTTAGATTTCTGCTTAGATGTTTAGATTTAAAGTAAAAGCCCGATTAAAAAACTTAAAAAAATAAATGATTACTCCAGATACATTTCAGTATCAGACTTGTCCCGCATTTATAATTTTCATTCTTAAAATGCGGTATTTTTGTGGTGTATAACTAGATTTTTACACCATCATATTTTGCCTTTTCTTACATATGCATATGAAAGAGAGTGGACCATTTCACTTTAAACCATATCACAGACCATATAAAATATCATTGTCTGTTCAGATCCTTGCATTAGTCAAAGACAAAGTGGGAGGACAGTGAAATAAACTTAATGACAGGCCCATGTTTAACGGGATAAATCACGTTTGTATCAGCTGTTATGAATGATTTATTTACAGTATGCTCTTAATGTTCTCCTTCACTTTCTTTACACAAGAAACGGCTAAAACAAAATGACAGAAATGTTTGATCTATAGCACATGCAAACCAGTGGGGGTAGAAACATACGGAGAACTTTGGATTCCATTATATTGAAAGAAAAATTCTAAACGTGGTTAACAACACTGTTGCAGCACAGTTTACTTTAAAAAGGTTCAGCCTGACAGAAAAATGTAAAGCAACGGTTGGTCAGTGTCTACCAGGAAACATTTAAATATTTCTGACTCTGGCAGCCTCTAGTGGTGGCATCAGACACCAATGGCTTCTTTATTACAAACGGAATTTACCAAACTATAATTGAAAGCTTGGAATAAGATTTTCCTTCTTCCCTGTGTGGTTCTTCTAGTATTCATGTGGGGAGATCAAAATGCATTTTCCATCACATTTGGAGTAAAAGTAATATACAGTGAATCATAAGGTTTTAGGAGTCAAGACAGTTAAGCATGAGGATTACGGAAGCCTTTGAAATTAGCACTACTTTGAACATAAGTGTGTTTGTGGTGTGTTCAGGGCATCATCCGGTAGGTGATCTTTGTCTTGGGGAATGCTTCGGCAGCAGGGCCTCAGCAGCCTTGTACAGATCATAGCAGCACACACACAGGTTCAAACTCACAATTATTAATCACTGAACACTCACCTGGGTTTAGTTTTTGTGTATAATTTTCAGTCACTGTTCACATCTGAGTGGTCTGATGCAGTTCCTCAGGTATAAAAGTATTAACATTGTCAGTGTGCAACAGATGATTAGTCTTTCAGAAGGTGGAACTAGTTGCATTAGCAAGGGTTAAGGAACAGCTCAGGGGATATGTGTCGTGCTTTGTTTATGAATTAGGTGAGTTTTACGTGTTCAAAATTAGATTTGTTATATAATATGACTGCATATTATACTTTTTTGTAATTCCACTACATGCATACTTCTTCCAGGGAATTGTCATTTTGTGTTTATGTTAATTTTGTACGCACTTTGTTCAACTTGTATCTTTGAGCAGTCATTTTTAGACCTAATTATTTTATACTTAATAAACCTTCCTAGCAGGTTGCTTCTATGGATGAGATCAGAGCATCACCCAGACCAGAAAACTCCCCTCAAGGCACGACTCTGCAGACCGGTCACACTGAGCTCACACCAGGACTGGATCCATTGAGCAGCAGTTCCCCTTTGAAGTCACATCCTGCTCCACACGTACATGATGGAAAAACCAAAGCTGCATTGAATCCCCGCTCTGGCATGGATACAGCGACTATAGGCTCAGCCCAAAGAGAGATGAACGACCCAAAGAGTTATCACGACAGGGATCCAGAAACACAGGCTCCTTCTCTGACTGGAAATGAACAACTTTCTGTTTCACACAATGACACTGTAAGGAGCTCAGAGGATAGCATCTTAAGCAGGACTCCTCCCGTTGGAATAGTTCAGACTAATCACTCTTCCAGTACAACCCAGGAGGACTCCACAAGAGCCATGGACAGCACTGAGTCAGTCATTTCACGCCCTGCCATTCAACCTGTGCTCCCCACAACTCCTGGTGTCGCATCAGGACCACCCACAAAAACAAGCACAGCAAATTTTTTCACGAATGAGACACAGTTTGAAACTCCATCTTTTTTTACCTCAGCCTCCACCATTGAATCCCCACCTGTTGTTTCTGGTATCAATCCTTTATCTCAAGAAGGAGGAGAGAGCAAAGTGAGACCGAAGTCTTCATCGTCAGTGCTCACACCTCCAGTGTCGGTAGTAAGTAGTCCCTCCTCTAACGTATTTAGTGCAACAGAAGAAGATGTATCACTAGAGGGAGCCGCCACAGAAGATTTCCCTGCACCTCCAGGGAGAGATCCATCTCCAAAAGCAACTGCTTTAATTCCCACTCAACAAAGCGGAGAATCACAGACTCCTGGGGATGTGGAAATGGAGATGCCTAATGTTTCCGTCACTGAGATGAAAGAAAAAGAAGAAATGGAAGTCGAGGTGGAAGCTGTGTCAACCCAAGCAAAAATAATATCAGACGTAGAAGAGGGGAGTGGGACAGAGACAGATGAAGAGGCAGTAGATTTGCAGGAAGAGGAGGAAAGGCACAGACATGCAGAGATGGAAAAAGAAAGTTATGATAATGGCACTGACAGGTTTAAATATCAGTCTTCACCTGATTTAATTTTCCAGTTCAGCACTGAATACTTGATCATCCATTCCGAGACTGAAGCTCCAGAGAAGACCGTTAAAGTAGACGAACAGCCTCCTACGTACACAGTCAGACACCATGAGGCAGGACTGAGACCTGGAATCAGAGGTCAAAGGGTAAGATGTTGTTTACATACAAAGGTAACTCTGTATAAGTCATTTTCTTCCTTATTCACAGTGATACAGAGGACAGGGTGTTAATGATGTTATAAATACATAAACAAACCACACAGGAAATTTTAATCACATTTGTGTGATATTCTCATCTCATTTTCTGTCATGACCTTGGATGAAATCGAGTTTGCATGGAGCTGATTTGATGACTGAAATGGAAGCATATATCTGTGCCAATTCTAGCACCTACAATGCACAGAGTGTGTGTGTGTGTGTGTGTGTGTGTGTGTGTGTGTGTGTGTGTGGTAGGGTGTAGGAGCATTAGTCACTTAAGTGAAAGGCATTGTCTCCCTCCTCTGGTTAAACTGTGGTGCTGCAATCCTGAAGACTGTATGCAGTGTTTGTTTTTTAAAACTGTAAGACTTTGAACCATGAACATACATTTAGAAAAGCCTGAGAAATATGCATTTCTATTTAAGTCTGTATTTATATGTATTATGAAATGTATGTCATTTAGTCAATAAATCTTGGTTTATTATTATCAAGCTCATATGGTTGTTCCACTTCACTCTTTCTTTAGGGTCTGCAGGGTGTGCCAGGGCTACCAGGACCACCAGGACCTAAAGGAGATAAAGTATGCATTAAATTAAAACTCTGTAGCCGTTTTAGTTTGAAACAATTAAATGACTCGCTCATAAACACATACAGTGCCCTGTGAAGCTTATAATTCCTTTTAGCCTCATTTAGCTTATTGTTTTGGAGTACACACACTATTAGTATGGTACTGTTGTATTATAAATCTGTGATTTATATATAGGCTCAGAGTACGTTATGCAGTCTCTGCGGCACATTTCCTGCTGTTGGAGAGTTAGCTGTTTGCAAGCAGGCGAGCCACGACAACCTGTTACCTACAAAAGTGAAAATTCTAGTTCATGTTCTGGAGTTGATGCTAACTTGTCTCTTTGTCAGATAATGAAGAACAAACTTGCCCTCTTTTAATCCTCAGACACATTAGCTCCTTCTAAAACTGAGCAAAAGGGCAGCACAGCAGCTCAGTGATTAGCGCTGATGCCCCCCATGCCTCTCCAGGTACTCTGATTTCCTCCAACCTCCAAAGACATGCTCAATTGGGGACCCTAAATTGACCCTAGGTGTGTGTGTGTGTGTGTGTGTGTGTGTGTGAGTGCAAATGGTTGTTTGTCTCTTGGTTGTTAGCTCTGTCCAGGGTGTACCCGCCTCTCGCCCAATGACAGCTGGGATAGGCTCCAGCGACCCATGCGACCCTAGTGAGGGTTAAGTGGTAGTAGAAGATAAAATGAGAAAACTGAGGAAAAAATGTTTTTGGTTTTTCCATCCCCTAGTGGTCAAAATGTCTTAATGTATCTTTGATCTGTTTAGAATAAGAAGCCAAGTACTTGTCAGAGCTAAGACACAGGATGGCCGTTCTGGTTTCCACATCAAAGAAACATATTGTTTTCTGCCTTCTGAGGGCTATCAAGGCGTTATGGGCAGGACCGGACAGACTGGATACAGAGGCCCCATTGGTCCTCCTGGGATGCCGGCTATTGTTGTATTCAAAACCTCTGAAGAAGAGTGGGAGGCTTTCAAGGTACGCTGCTCCTGCTGTGACACATCCTTTGTACATGATCATAAAATAAAAAATAGTTTAATGCTTTGATTGTCGCATAAAAAATGATCAAATATGTATTTTATGTTCAGATGTTTCATTTGTTTGTTTCTTTCACTGTATAAAGTGATATTGCTACGATGCAGACAAGGGCAATAACATCTGTGGTTTATATACCTGGCCAATGACTCAAAAAAACATTCATTAAAAAAATATTATTGCTGTTGTATAGAGAAACAAGTTAAAATCCTGTTCTGAATAGAACAATGCAACTGAATGTACCCCCCCCCCCTCCTCCTCAGCATTATCAGTTATTTGTATGGGTCATAATAAACTGGTAGCATTCATTTCCATGTCAGTGCATCTTTAAGCATCTTTGCTTATGTGTTTATATGTATTTCAGTGTCACTGGTCTGAGATAGTCCATTAGGACTATCTAGGTGCGTGTTTTGTTGCCCATAATTTCCATGCTTGTCTTAACGTACCTAAAGTTAGTTCTTTAGTACGTCACCCTAAGCTTAGGTAAGTCAGTAACCCATCGTAAATGAAATATGTTATCTGTTATCTCATTGCAGAAAAAGAAAATATACAAAAAGCTGGTATCTTCTTGGCCGGTAAGGATTGGCTTTGTCAATGCAAATCACACAAAGACATGTGGACAGCTGCTAAACAGTGGTTAACAATGACAATCTACTGTATTACTATCTTTTAATTATTTGTGTTAATTTCTGTTCACCTTAAGGTCCTTTCATGATTGCTACACAAATACTGTATATACAGTTGCGCTTAGTTAGCTAATTTAATGTTTTAAAATGTTTAGTTGCTTTAGTATTTGTACCCCTCAATTTTCCACATTCCTGCATAAAAATTATTCAAAACTTCAGCCAATGGTCACACAAGTCATGAAAGTCAACAAAGAGAACTCAATCAAACTAAAGATAGAAGTAGTAGACAGAAATATTATACTTTTATGTTTATTCATGGAAATTAATCATTTGTGTATATCTGTGACGTGCAAAAGTAAGTGACTCCTTGTTTTTTAGTTTGTGGTGTGACCCCCATGTGGAGCTATAACAGCATCTAAATGTTTCCTGTAACTAGTGATCAGTCACCTGGAGCGGCCTGGAGGAATTTTAGCCTTTTCAGTACAGAGCCACTTCAGTTCTTAGATGGTGGTGGGTTTCCTCACATGAACTTCAGGTCCTTCCTCAACATTTCTATCGGATGAAGGTCAGGGCTTTGACTTGGCCGTTCCAAAACATTCATTTGTTCTTTAATCATTGTTTGTGAATTGTTGTAGAACAACTTGTGTTCTTGGGCTCTGTGTCACAGGCAGATGTCCTGATATTTTCTTTCAGTATTTGTTAGTATAATTGAGAATTCATTGGTGCATCAGTGATGGCAAATGTTTCACAAACAGTTTTCTGGTTTGTCCACATGATGTTCAGAGACAGGCAGAAATGTTCTTTTTGGAGAGCAGTCGGTTTGCCGGTACCACTCTGCCATGTGCATCATGGTTCTTCAGGGTTCTCCTGATGGTGGATTCATGAACATTAACATTAACCAATGTGAGAGAGGCTTTTAGTTGCTTAGAAGCTACCCTATGTTCCTTTGTGACCTCTTTGACTATTATGTGTCTTTCTTCTGGTCGACCACTCTTGTGGAGAGTAACAGTCGTCTTAAATTTACTCCATTAGTTCACATCTTCAGAAAGCTCGTTTGTCTGTGCCATCATACACGTCAATAAGCATGTGTAAATTTGATTAGGCTCACTTTACTCACTCAAAAGTTGTGTGGAAATCAGCTGATGGGTTAGGGTTGGGGCATGCAGATATTTTGAAGCAGCACCATATTTGATTTTATGAACTATGAAGACAAGGTTTGACTGCTGTCTTTTTTTAATCCTTAGAAACTAAAGGGACCTCCAGGGCCTCCCGGACTTCCTGGAGATGATGGTCCAATTGTAAGTAAAAACTATTTGCTGTTAATAACTTAAAGCAATTTCTGCTATCTAAGTTTGTCATTTATCATTTTTAAGGTTCTTTTATTGGTTTATAAATGTCTTAATGGTCTTGGTCCCTCATATTTATCAGATCTGCTTTTACCACATCAGCCTCTTACAGCCCCGAGGTCCTCTGGTAGCGACCTCCTAGAGGTTCCTAAAGTTAAGACAAAGAAGTACGGTGAGGCATCTTTTCAGTTTTATGGCCCACGTCTATGGAACAGCCTGCCGGAGGACCTCAGGGCTGCACAGTGTGTTGATATTTTTAAAAAGAGACTCAAGACCCACCTTTTTAGCTTAGCTTTTAGCCAATCTTAAATGTCTATTTTAGCTTTATTTTAGCTATTTAAGCTTGATTTATATACACTGGACTAACACTATATTTATTTAGTGTATTCATGTATTTAATATTTTAATTGGTCTATCCAGCATATATATTTATTTATTTATTAATTATTTATTTTTATATTTTTACTTACTTACTTACTTATTTCATTCTATTTGCCTGTGGCTCGGTGGGATGGGGGGGCCCTAGTGTGGACGGTCCTCTGTGATGGTGTCTCCTCACTAGTCCGTCCGTGCTCAGCCATGTCATTCCTTTTATCTGTGCTCCCTTGTGTGTGCGTGTGTGTGGGTCTATATGCGTGGGGGTGGGAAGTGGGAGGTTTCTGTGGGCTTGTTTTATATATGTTTTGTTCTATGTGTAAAGCACCTTGGGCTGCAGTTCATTTGTACGAAAGGTGCTATATAAATAAAGTTGATTTGATTTGATTTTATCATATGTGTTAATCCCAAAGATTGAAAAATGAACTCAAGCAGCTACTTTTGTGTTCAGGGGCCACCTGGAATTACTGGAAAACAAGGACCAAAGGGAGTTCGAGGGAAAATTGTATGTATATATTCTGATTTTGTTACACTGTTTTTGCTGTGTTATACTGTTGCACCGTATAATCAAGCTGTTGGAGAGAATAGTTACTGGACTTTTACCTGGAATCCAGTATATCCTCTGAAACCACATCTAATATATCCAGATCCTGGGTGTATTAGATGGTAATTATGGGGATTCTGGGTAGTTACTATTGTGTAGTTAATGGATATGTTTTGTTTTGCTATGCAACTTATAGTAAGGTACCTCAACGGCTTTACATGCTATGTCATACTCCAGGGTAGTCCTGGACCACAAGGTATCCCAGGTCCCCAAGGAAGACCTGGAAGCGATGGGATCCCAGGACAGGATGCTGATCCAGGGCCTCCAGGCTTACGTGGAGAACAGGTATTTCACAGTCTGTTATACATTTTATGCATTTTCCTCTTATACATATGTAACTTGATGACCTTCTTATTCATCCCAAAGGGTCCAAAAGGCTACAGAGGAGAGAAGGGCAGCAAAGGGGAGCTGGGTGAGTGGGTAAGAGTGGCCTGCACTTCTATTATTAAGAACATTTAAACTATGAAACCCTTAGTGTAAATTTGCATCTACACTATGTATTCGTATCCCTCTGTTTCACTGTTGAATTTGGAGTTTTATATACTATAGCTAACTCACAGTGCTCTAGTGGCACAAGGTACATACAAGTGTGTATGTACAAAAATCCAAAGCCTTTGTTCAAACACACATTTTATCTGCATTTAGGGGTATCAAGGAGAGGCTGGGCCACAGGGAAACAGAGGACAAAAGGGAGACAAGGTCAGTTTAAGCATCCAGCCCAGACACAGCTGTATCCAAAGATGCTCTTTATCCTTTTCTAATTTGTGCATTTTGCTGTAACCAGGGCAACAAAGGAGTCAGAGGTTTTGTCGGGCTCCCAGGCTACATAGTAAGTACATGTGAATTCACTGTTCAGTGACAGTATACTACCAATAAAAAATCAAGGACTTTTTATTATGTGGAAACAGGTGTTTTTTATTTTCAAATGATAATGATAAAATCACTAATGAGTAATTACTCATCTACGTGAGCTAAACTGCTACATCTGAACTGGCCCATGTTTACAGGGAGTGCCCGGAGCCAGGGGCCCTACTGGTTTCCCAGGACCAACAGGCCCTATGGTTGGTGTCACACAGATCACAGTCTCACATATATGCAAAGCATTCCTATGTACACTGATCAGGCATAACATTATGACCGCCTCACCAATATTGTCTAGGTCTCCCTTGTGCCTCCAGAACAGTTGTGACTCATCAGAGAATGGACATGGGTCTTCTGAGGGTGTCCTGTTGTGTCTGGTAACATGATGTTGTTAGTGGGGGCCTTTGTGTCCCATGGGTTGAGGGGAGGGCCCTCTGTGGATCATCCCACAGATCAGTTTGGGGTCTGGTGAATTTGAAGGCCAGGTCAATGGTCACAACACCTTGTGGTGTTCTTCATGGTTTTTGAGTTGTTCCCAAACTGTTTGTGTGTGTGTGTGTGTGTGTGTGTGTGTGTGTGTGTGTGTGTGTACATCCTGCTGGGGATGACTGTTGCCATCAACGAATGTCATTACTATGGGGCGGGGGTGTCTGGTCTGGTCTAAGAAACATCCACATGAATGCCAGGTCCGATAATTTGTCAGCAGCAGCAACACTGAATTGTTGCAAGATGGTCAATGGTATTTACTTCTCCTGTCTGTGGTCATTGCGTTATGCCTGATCAGATATATAACAATAACTGTTAACTATTAACTAAAAACTAATTAACTCTCTTACATCTTGAAAACAGCTGTTGTTGTTTGTGTTTTCAGGGAGAGACTGGATCTCTAGGATTTAGTGGTCCACCAGGCCCTCCTGTAAATATACTAATACCAAAACATATTGGAATTATTTGTAATTTAATAATCAATATGATAAGCGCATCTCTCAATGTGTCTTCTTCTCAGGGAGAATTGGGCCCCAAAGGATTAAAAGGTGTCTTGGGAGTTAAAGGACCTCCAGTAAGTGAATATGTACTTCATCAAAATTCCAATTGATATATTTAAAATGAAGATATTTATGGAAGAACTGTTTCTCCTGTCAGGGGCATCAAGGTGAACTTGGCTCTAGAGGAGCAGTTGGACCACAGGTAATGATACAGATATATGCCGTCTAACTAGTCATAAGCATATGATTTAATTGTACTATATTCACGTTGCAGGGAGAACCCGGTCCAGATGGAGTAGTTGGGTTTCCGGGTGTCCGTGGGCCACAGGTATGACAAAACCATTTAAAGCATTTGTTGAGAAACATAATTTTAAGGCTTTGAGTAAGTGGACACTTTGCTTGTAACGTTTTCCACCATACACATAGAGATATCACACTAGAAGTGAGACACTGTTTCAAGGCCACATCTGCGTGGCCACTGGATGACCTGTGAGAAGTGGGAATAGGACCAAGGTGCCAGGTGTCTCCTACAGCAGCTGGATGGCCTTGATGTTTCTTTTATAAAGAATGTACTAGTGACAATTTACCAGTGATTAGGATGATATTTCCAGAGCAAAAACATAACGGTGACAACTAACCAAGCCCAGTCCGATATGTTAATAAAGCACTAAACAGCAGATGCACAACATCATAAAATTGGTCTGAACTTGCTCCCAGAACCAGACGCGTGTTTGTTTCTTTTTAAAAATGCTTGGATCAAACTCCAGCCTCCAGTAGATTCCAAGACATTAGGTTAAATGTTTAATTTAAGAGGTACAGGCCATTATCTGGCCCTACCCTGTGCCTTTTAATTTTATTCAACACATTTAATTCCGTAACTTGATCAGAGTCAAAAACAATGTGTTGTCGTGAGTTAGATTTACCAATATAAAGTACTGTAATTCAGAGTAAGAAGAATGTTATGAAGGGCCAGTAATGTACTTCACTTTTAATGCATTGTAACGTGGTTGGATGTAAAAACTGTTGATGTCTATTCAGATTATTCATCATCATGATGTGCCCATTTTGAAAACAAATAAATAAATCTGTATGATCTCCAAAAAGGGAAAGCCTGGACCAAGTGGACCTCCGGGTCCTAAAGGTGATCCTGTGAGTACACTTACACTGAAAGTGGGAATAAAAAATTTATGTGTGTGGCTTTCAGCTGCAGTAATCAGTTTTGTGTCTCTATCATTTGTGTTTTACTTGTTTCAACAGGGTGATACAGGTGATGAAGGAGAAATAGGCGAACCTGGACCACCTGGACTTAATGTAAGCCTCTGCACAAAAAACATTAGTCACCAGAAAAGACAAGTGTGCTGTGTGATGTCTTTCTGCGGTGAAGTCTGTTTCCCAGTATGCTGTGTTTTTCCTCTAATTTAGGGAGCCAATGGGACTCCAGGAAAGCCTGGACCCTCAGGTGATCCCGTAAGATTACTTAACGCAGTTATATCATTATTAATCTATAAAAGCAGATCTTAAATATCAATTAAATATCAACCAGCCATCAGTGGCATTCTGTCGAATCCTTTTTGGTTTCTAATGACTGAGCAGTTGTTTCCTGTTTGCTTATGTGTGTGTATGTCACCATCAGGGAGCTAAAGCCAGGCGAGGTGAGAAGGGGGATCCAGGGTTTAAGGGAGACTTGGTGAGTTTGATCCTTCCTGTTTATCTGACTGACAGCTTACTGAACAGATCCATTCAGTGAAGCTCTTCAGTCACTTGTTGTGTTTGTGTACAGGGATTTCCAGGTCCTCCAGGTAAACCAGGAGTTAAAGGACGTCAAGGCCCAATGGGACCTGAGGGACTTGGAGGACCAACAGGGCCGCCAGGACCTCCTGGACCCATTGTGAGTAAACCCAATTGAAAAACACACAACACGATCACTACTGAGCTCTCCAGTTTATTTTATGATGGTGTCATGTTGCAGGGGATTGATGGCACCATGGGGGAGCACGGGAAGCAAGGAAAAGACGGACCCAAGGTGGGCTTGAAAAATGTGTTTCAAATCACATCATGAACCTTTTTGGTGAGAATGAACCTGTGTGTGTTTATATTTTGATGTAGGGAGACCGAGGACCAACTGGTATTCAAGGAAGCCCTGGACCTCGAGGTGACAAGGTAGAACTAAGATTTACCCTGAATTGGTAACATGTCAGAAGATGTATGTATTTGTGTAGAAAATGTTTGTATCACCTTCATTTATCAGTATGACCAGGAGGGAGAAGCATCACCTCTGACTCTGACTTTACAAAGTAAAAGGACTACTTTGTAAAGTCAGAGTCAGAGGTGATGCTTCTTGTTGCATTATTTTGATAAGAAACAGTATCAGTAAAAAACAGCATAACACAATACAGCTGTAGTGTGAATGATATGTCCTAGTCATTTATGGCCGTTTGTCCTGTCAAAGGGTCGAGAAGGTCGAGCAGGGTTTTCTGGTGTGCCTGGTCCTATTGTGAGTATCAGCCAGTGGAGGGTATGTTTACTGGAGATGCTGATTATTGTTCTGAATCTGTGACGTGATTATGCTTTCTGTTTGCAGGGAGAGATGGGAAAATCTGGAGAGAGAGGACTTCAAGGAGAACCTGGTATTAAGGTTCCTATGTGGCTACACTTCTTACTCTGTTCAGTCTAGGAATGTATTCACTATTATTACCTGTTATGTGAGATTTACTGCCTTTTATATTCTGAATGTATCTATAGACTTAAAGCTGTAAAAAGGGTCGCCGAAAGTATTTAGCTTCCATTCAAAATGTATGAACGTTTTGTTGCATTAGCTGACAAAATATGAAAGCAGATAACTGCTCTAACGAAGGTTTCTATTCCCATATGTGTGAACTGTTTGTGTAGGGAACGACTGGAGTCCCTGGGCTGCGTGGACCTAAAGGCCTGAAGGTGATCACACTACACAACAAAGAAAATCATCTATCCTTTAGCTCCGGTGTGTTGTCTAGTCTGTTCACAACAAAAACTAATGAGTAAAATATTTTTTGTGTTCTACCTCAGGGATTTCAGGGTCATTTTGGTAACAGAGGTCAGGATGGCACTATTGGAGCCCCGGTAAGATCAACCAACAAGTACATTCATGCCTTTATATTTCATATGTTCCCCAGGCATGTACCACCTCATGAAGTTCCCAAGCTGTATGCTTATTTCTGGTGTTTAGTACCACTATTATGCCTTCTTTCTATCAGGGGCCACTTGGTATAGAAGGACCTAATGGGGATGTTGGACCTCCAGGGCAAAAAGTGAGTTTCCTCGTCTGTATTAAATACCTATTTAATTACCATGCACTGTCATAGATATCTGATTGTGTGGTATTTTCCACAGGGACTAACTGGGAAAACTGGTTCTCCTGGCCTTCAAGGACCTGTGGGAAAGAGTGTGAGTGTTGATCACCATCCATCCATCCATTATCTACAACTGCTTATCCTCTAGGTACACCCTGGATATGTAGCCAGACTATCACAGAGAGACAAAGATTCCCATCCAGTGAAAACCCACACAGGCACCGGAGGAATATGCAAACTCCTCACAGGAGTTTTAACACAGCAAGCTAAACTGTGTGTGCTAATGAGTTTAATTTATAATGGTTGCACATGTGTGCCCAGGGAGAAGCTGGCCGTAGAGGCATGAAGGGGACACCCGGAAAGCCAGGAGAGAGAGTAAGTTACTCACTATCATCAAGCACGTAGCTTCTACGAGTGTTGGAAAGTGAACTCAATATTTTTTGAAGAAAAAAGAACACATAGGGTTTGATACGGAATATATGATATTCTGTTTGTTCCACGATTGGTGTTGAAAATAAAGAAACATTGCTTTCTTAGGGGGTTAAAGGTAAAGAGGGCCCAAAAGGACTTACAGGAAGTGAAGGATCAAAGGTAGGAGCTTTCAAAGCATCGTGTTTTCAGTATTTACATTTTAATCAATAGTTTTATCAATTGTCACTTCACTTGGTTGCTAACTCATGATATACATTTTGATTTAATGTGATATCAATGTTTTGAAGGGTAAGAGAGGCGAGGAGGGTCCCAGGGGAAAACAAGGTCCCCCGGTGAGTACATTAGTTAAACGTCTTCACTGCTAAGCTAATGCTTGTTCATTCTTTAAAAAAAATGTTTGTGTTTGTGTTTTTTAATGGGCATCTTCTCATATCTTGTCATCCTTCAGGGTGAGCTGGGTGCTCCTGGACCACAGGGCTACAGAGGACCTCCTGTAAGATGTTTTCACTGATTCGATGCACGTATAGTGCTCTTAAACACTTATTCATTGGATCAACTTATTGAAATATTGTCTCATCAATGACAAGCATTTTAATAGCACCATAAAAAGATGTGCACAGTCTTTCATGTACCGAGTTCCCTATGAGCTAAGTACTTCGCACTGCTTATAAAAGCATTTTATTCCACTTCTATGCAGATGATGCTGATGTGTAATGTGACTACCCATAAACTTCACCAGCATCAACATTTGAATCTATTTTTAGCAATGTAACATGTACATACAGCGATAAGTAGTCTACTGTTTGTTCCCTTTTGTATGTTTGTATGTATGTTTGTTTTTCTTTATCCTTGCTTTAATGCTTCCGTGATGTGTTTATTTTTTCCTGCAGGGTATTCAGGGTAACATTGGGCCGTGGGGTGAGGTTGGACATCGTGGTCTTCCAGGTGACCAAGGGCCAAAAGGCCCTGCTGGCCCTCATGGAGTTACAGGTTACCCAGTAAGTATATTTTTAAAATTTAGTTGTCAAATATAATCTTTTGTTTCTCAGTAGATAGTTGGTGTTGGTATGCAGAACTCATTTTGTGCTTTCCTACAAAAATTAACACAAGCTCAGACAAGCTGCTTCCAGGAACGTTTTCCTCTTCGGTTGGTAGCTCCACCTACACTGCTAACACCAAGCAGGAATGCCTTGCATGAGATTATGAGCACCAACACTGACAGCATTAATGATGGCTACATTACAGTCATTTGATTCAGTAAAGCATGATGTTGAGCCTGTGTGCGCAGTAACACAATGTTATCCATGAAAAGGGTCACGTACGCTTTTTTTTTTTTTGTAACGCATGTCTTCTGCAGGATGAAAAGAAATTATCTTGTGACAACTGCTGACAGACTCTGATCTGGAGAGCAAACAGAGAAGTTCTTTCTTTCCAGTTTGGCACACAAGTTTTCCTTTTCATTTCTTAGTCACCAGACCAAATCAAGACTGGTGTTGCTAAGTCTGGAGTCAGACTGATAACACAGGGTGTACTGATGCATTGGGGTTGCATGGAAACTCAGACATGCTACACCGTGAACTGTTAAATTTCATTGGCTGCACTGTGCATCCTCATAGAAAGAGGAGTGCTCGCCTTCAGGATCAGATCTCATGGTCAGGAGTTTTGACCATATGTTTGTGTTTACTAATTAATTATTATCACTGTCTTCTAATGACTGTCAGTTTGATTGATTTGTCCATGAATTCACCTCAGCAATACATTTATGTCTTAAAACAAGATATATCAATTTTACTTTGAAATGATTATCACATTTTGGCTCTATATGCACAGATACAGGTGTAGTTATTGCCTGTACCACAACAGGAGGTATTTGGAGCATTTTACATGTAAAACATCAAAAAATAAACATGGAACGAGCATCCATCAGTGAACTTTGTCTTGCAATTGCACATTCTGGTTAAATCTTTTACTGTCATTTCATTCGCTCTCTCACAGGGTAAAGATGGAACTCAAGGACCAGCTGGACAAGCTGGTGGTAAAGGAGATAAGGTGTGCTACTCTCATCTGTGCTTTTTTGTCTATTTAAATGGATCAGATAATCCAAGAATAACGTGGTGATAGAGCAACATGCAAAGTGATTTCAGTAACAATCCATTCCATGATTCGTCATTCAATCAGTTCTGTTTGTCACTACACGTCATACCTTCAGGGATCCAGAGGATCTGTGGGACAGGAGGGAGTAGCTGGTCTCGATGGTGAGGAGGTAGATTGATTAGACTCTGTTGGTCACAGATTTGATTTCTTCTTTTTTTTCCCTATTTCATTTGGATTACAAAGGCACTGGATTGTGTGATTTTCCAAACGGTTAAAATACAGCCAGAGCTAATGTATCTTGTAGTTTGCCTGATAATTTGAAACACAGTTATTTTGCATTCAGGGTCCTGTTGGACTGAAGGGACTTGAAGGGCCAGCCGGCCAAAAGGGCGTATCTGTGAGTAAATGTGACAGCCATAGTTAAATGTCTAACTTTGTAGTTATGGATCATTTCAGATTAATAACTGAAAACCATTGTTTTACTTATATTTTAGGGTGATAAAGGGAAAACTGGCCCTCCTGGCCAGAAAGGACCAAAAGGAGCTGAAGGAGAAAGAGGGAACCGAGGGCCGCAGGGACCAAAGGGGCACCCAGGGAAACAAGTATTTCAGAATATTTTCACAAAGCTTGAATTAAAAGTAGACATTGTGTTCTGCCCTGTCTTCATCATCTACTCTTGTTCTCAGGGGTACAGAGGTGCACCAGGAGACAGAGGAAAACCAGGGCTCACAGGGCTCAAGGTCAGTCATTTGAACTTCAAAGTCTAAGAACTAACGATGACCGACTTAATTACGCTTCAGTACTATTAGTCTTTATGATGACATTCACAGGGTGAACCAGGTACCAGGGGTTCAACAGGCCTTCCTGGAAAGTTCGGGCCTGGGGGAGATACTGGTGCAGTAGGAGCCAAGGGCCAGAAGGGGCTCCTAGGATACACTGTCAGTAACAGAGTGGGATTATTTTATCATTAATGTGGAGCATCTTATGGCTAAATAATGTTGTGTGATGTGCATCATGGTGGTACTATAAGATATACAGTATAAGTAAATGCATGTTTGCCTATGATGCAGCTGTAACTAAACTTTGTATTTTTCATTCTTTTCAGGGCCCTCCCGGTGGAATTGGTCCCCCAGGTCCAATTGGACCCTCGCCATTTGTATGACTTATTTGACACAAACACAAACATGCTTATTACATTCTAGTCGAGTGAAAACATATTTCACAGGAGCATAAAACTCTTTCGTGGGTTAAAAGTCTCAACAACAACCTTTTTTCTGCAAGTGCAGAGTACACAGTGGTGTGCTCAAAAGTAATAGTTCATCATTAGTTATACTTCACTATTAAATTGAGAATGAGGACATGTCGAGTAGTTTATGCCCTGTGCATTGACTGTTCATCAGCTTTGCAATGCATAGATGACAAAACACCAATTATATATATTTTTCAGGGTTTGCCAGGCGAGAGAGGAGTTGAGGGCAAACCTGGGATCCCTGGACCAAAGGTGTTATGTACCATTCATTCATTGTGAAACGGTGATCAGTGAAGTATGTGTCCAGCTATAGGAGGTTATTGGTATTTAACTGTTTTCCTGCTATGTTTCTGTAATTCAGGGCAGCAGTGGTGAGAAGGGCACCGTCGGTCTTCGAGGCATGAAAGGAGACATGGTGAGACTCTAAGATCTGTTTCACCCTTTTTGTAATCAGTAAAGCACATTTAAGAATTTAGACACTGATGCAATGTGCCTGTATGACACTATGTATTTTCTAGGGTATACAAGGTCGGAAAGGTGCTAAAGGGGATCCTGGGAAACGAGGCACTGTTGTAAGATAGCATTTCTTAACTTTCAACTAGCAATTCTCAACCTTTGAGTGATATGACACAGTGTTATTTAATGGACCAAATTTTATCAGTCACACAAATTGATTTCAACACTAAACAGTAGTTGTTAAATTGTATCATTCCAGCTGAATGTAAGTATGTCACTGTATATTCAGGGTACAGTGGGGAAGGTGGGCTTCATTGGCTTTCCAGGTGCTAAAGGGCAACCAGGACCCGCGGGTCCTCCTGGTCTTCCAGGAATTAAAGGAATTCAGGGTCCGAAGGTAAAAAAAGAAAAAAAAAAAAATGGGGTAATTTCTTTTCACCTGAATGTACATATGCAGCATGGAGTATACAATAAATTCATTGCATGCCACTTCATGCACTTTTTAAAGGGGAAAAGAGCCTATCGTGGAAAGAAAGGTACCAGAGGAGCGGCTGGGAAAACTGTGAGTTTTATTTTAGAAAAATCTGATAAAGAAGCCACAGGCCACATGTTATCAACTGTTGTGGTTTTTCGAATTAAAGTCTACCTTTCAACTCAAACTGGCACTTGTGACAATTCGCAAAGTACCTGACTAACTTTAAAATGCCATGTCCACTGTATATCACATCATCTTACTTATAAATAACCCATTTGACTTCAAATTATTGCCCTTCCTGTGTTTAGTGTGTAAAAAAACCCATTCACTCTCATTTTTGTCTATTAAAATATGAAAGTCAGTCAGAGAGACCTGCGGCTCATTTAATGAAGTCTGTTTTGTAGGGAGATGAAGGAGCACCGGGGAAGCCAGGGCCTGCTGGACAACCTGGGAAACCTGCAAGTATCATTATTGACCCTTAGTCACCTAATCCATTACTATTGCAGAAAATCAGTGTTAAATTTAAATTAAAACAGCAAGAAAGACAGAACGTTTAATTTCCATCATGAGTCACACAAAGTTAAGGAATATTTGAAGGATTGTTTTTAATGTTTGTGATTGCTTTCTTGTATTTTGGTCTTTTTCTCAGGGCCTGGGGGGTTTGGATGGACTACTGGGGGTTGAGGGTAACGAAGGAGATCCGGTGAGAAATATTTTAATATAATTTAATGTGGTTCTGAAGCATAAATTAAATTAAAATTATAATGCTTTCCCCTAAGGGTGATATCGGTTTCAGAGGATCTCCTGGAACACCAGGCAGGCCTGGCAAGATGGTAAGTCAAAGACTAGATAACACATTCTTCCATTCCTACATGTATTTTCCTCTCTGGTTTACAGATACATCAAATAATTTGATATTGTAGGGAACACCTGGACCTCCTGGGGTTATAGGAAACATGGGGGAGAGAGGGTCTAAGGTAAATTATCTGGTCATTTATTTAAATGTCAAGTAAATAATATAATTACACCTACGTGTACCATGTAAATAAATGTCTAAAATGCTTTCTCTTATAGTTTGATACCATGCACTGTGCTAGAAAATGTGTCTCAATGTCTCTTTTAGGGTGCAATTGGACCAAAAGGAAAACATGGACCTCCTGGACCAGTTGGCCCAAAGGTATACTGGTTTATTTAACAGTAGAATGTGGTCACAGTGTAAGGCCCCTTCATGTTAACTATCACTACATCATCACCCCCACATACAGGGTATTCCAGGACTGAGAGGAGACAAGGGTGAACCTGGAAGTCCTGGCACAAAGGTAAAGGTCTGGCATACACCAATCAGATATAACATTATGACCACTGACAGGAGAAGTAAATAACGCTGACAATTTAGCGTTCTACTGGGAAAGTTTTGGATCTGGTTTTCATGTGGATGTTACTTAGACATGCAGCACCCACCTAGACCACACCAAAAACCCCCGACCCATAGTAATGACACTCCTTGATGGCAGCAGCCATCCCCAGCAGGATGCAGCCTGACACAGACACACACACACACAAAAATTGCTTAGAACAACTCAGAAAACGTGAAGAACAGCACACGGTGTTGACCTGGCCTCTAAATTCACTAGATGGTCCACAGAGGCCCCTCCCCTCAACCCATAGGACCCATTTGTTGCCAGACAGCACAGGACCCCCTCAAAAGGCTCATGTTCATTCTCTGATGAGTCACAACTGCTTTGGACTCATAATATTATGCCTGAGCAGTGTGTGTGCTCACTTCTCTGTCAATTATATATATTTATATATTTGACAGTAAGCCCTGACATATACAGTAATTCACTGTATATGTCTGCGTTATCTGCATTATCTGTGAATTTTAAGGTGACAGTTTGTAAATATTTTATTTTCAATACAGGGTCCCCATGGTGCTATGGGGATTCTTGGGCCTACGGGACCACCAGGGCTAAAGGTTAGTTTAAATGTTTTAAATATAAAGTTTAAAAGTAATAGCACAATTTTATTACATATTTGATCTATCTCGTGTTTAACTCTCTTCTTAGGGGAATCCTGGTTTGCAGGGTCTAAAAGGCCAAGTAGGTCAGAAAGGAAAGCAGGCAAGTTCTGGTTTGCTCCTGTTTTTACAGTGTTCTAGTAAATCATAGCAAGATATTCATTAGCTGACCAATTTCCACAGGGGGTCACAGGCCCTCGTGGGCCAAGGGGGCAGAAAGGCTTTCTGGGAAACCCTGTGAGTTTCTTTGATATTCTGCAATTTATAATGAATTACTCTGTATAACCAAATCTAAAAGTAAAAAATGTCAAATTTTGAATCTCACCATTAATCTGTTCTGTCTGTGTTGCAGGGCCATCTTGGAAAGAAGGTGCGAGATTCTGTCTGTCTTCCTGCACCTGTACTGGTTGAATGTCAAGACTGTCTTTTAAATACTGTATTGTATATTTCGGATTCATTCAAATAAGAATAAGCATCATATATTAATTGCTTAACTACGTTTGGCCCTTTACAGGGACATAAAGGTGTCCAAGGCAGGAGAGGACCAAAGGGAATCAAGGGCCAGCCAGGTCCTCCAGTAAGACCTGATTCGTAAACTTAAGTGCAACACACAGTGCATCGTTTACATGCATGTAAAGCTTGATGATAGTTGAAGCTGATAAACTGCTCTAAGCTTATCATGTCATTTCTTTGACAGGGAAAACCAGGTGCACCAGGCTATCGCAGGCCTGCACAAAAACAAGGATCAAAGCCTAAGCCAAGACCAGGGCTGAGGGTTGAGCAAAGGCCCAAAACCAGACCCAGGACAAGATACAGACTGAAAACTGTGCAGAGTTCAAAGCAAACTCCACACCGACTGAAGAAAAGGAAAGGACAACAAAAAGTTGGTACAAGCTTTCTCGTCATATTCTGTACATGTTTGTTTCCATTCAAGGTGTGACTCGCTGAACAGAGCTGAGCATGAATTGAATAATGGAATTCACTGTTGCAGCCCAGACGAGTGACTAAGAGATGGACTCAAGAAGATGAAAGTGAGGAATATTTCAGCTGGCCACTTGGCACCAAAGATGATCCTGGCACCACCTGTCATGAGCTGGGGCTCATACATCCACATCTGAGAGATGGTGAGCACCTGAAAGAGTTCATGGCCACCATACGTTTTAATGCACATTTCAACATATCTGTGTCTGATGATGCACTGTGTCCCAAATTAGTCTGAAAGTCCATTATATTTCAGGTTATTTTTACATGGACCCCAACCAAGGCTGTCCCTATGATGCCCTGAAGGTATTCTGTAACTTCACAGCAGGAGGATCGACCTGCATAGACCCTCTACACCCACTGGTACAGTCATCTTCACATACAAGGCTAAACATTACAACACAACAAACCTTTACAAAGGTTCCTTATAACATTAGCTGTCACAGCAATGGTTTGAAACACTTTAAAGATTGCATTGTAGAGAAAGCAAGATAAATAAACATTTTTATCAATTAATCAATGCGAGAGAAAAATAACTTTGGACAAAAGACATTATTCACTGTTTAATGTAAATATTTAATTAAGAATGTGTTTAAAAATACAAGTCATGTTCCATCCTTTAGATTAATATGACATGGGGACCAGAAATGAAGAAATCAACAACATCTTTACACTGGTTTACTCAGCAACACGATGGATACAAGGTGAGTACACATTTACTCATTTGCATCAATGAAACATACTGTATGTCAGGATTCTTCTTCTCACTTTATCACCCTGTCTGGTAGTTTGAGTACATTGGTGTGGATGTTGTCCAGCTGAGGTTTCTGCGACTGCACAGCCACACATCTTTCCAGCACATTACTCTGAGCTGTGCAGCACATCGCTCCACTACCGCTGCCACGGCTCATTCAGTCAGTCGGATTATCCACTTGCTGGGAGACTGTGGCAGAGAAATTGAACCACACCTCACCACCGTGTCCAGAAAAGGCTGTGAGGTCAGGCTTTATGATTTCTATACTTGTTTGAGAGCTTTCTTAACTGTAACATTAATAGTTTTAAAAAATAACAAGACAGTGACTGGCAGGCACTGTTTGCAGACCATAATAATTCTGCATTTTTCTTTCTAATGGAAAATGATCAAAGGAAATATAAATAAATAAAGTCTCATTGATTTGAGTAAACCCAGAGCTGCCTGAGCATTGGTATTGTTCTATCAATGGTTCTGAAAGTGACCAGGCAAATTACCAGTGTAATATAATGTAGATATGAGAGCAAAAAAACATTGGGAGATTCATGATTGTTTGTTTTTAAATACTAGTACATCTTGTCATATGCTGCCATGAAAAGGTTCATTTTCTACCACAGGTTATGCATCCAGGACGAGCAAACTGACCCCATTGGCTTTTTGTTTAATCCTCGCCCAGGTGGACGTGGTGGTGAGGGTTCGGGGGAGCACAGAGTTGCACCGAGGTGATATGGAGTTACTTCCTGTCAGAGATCTGGCTGTAGAGATGAGTGCTACATCCCACCTTGTCACTGAGATCCCTGTGACACTGGGGCCTCTCTGCTTCTTGTGACCAATGAGGTCTGTGTGTGTGTGTGTGTGTGTGTGACTGTGTGTGTGGATTTGTATGTGTGTGCGCACATAGGTGCATGTGCCAGTATGAAAGAGATATTTAGATTCTGTAAAGATCTCTTTCATACACAAAGCAGGGAAATATAGTGTCCGTGTATTTGAAATTATTTTAATTCATTGTTTTGTTAGAATGAGTTTGCTCGGTTTTCTATATTTATTGAATTGTAAAAAATTTAGAATTAGAACGTATTGAGTGACACATTTTATAAATAGCTCTTGTGTTATCGAAAGTTTAAATGTTTATGTTACAAGTCAACTGCCTCCAGATGGGAGACTGACAAGTCCATCAAAATAAAATAACTGAACATGTGGAATGAAACTGAGTCCTGTGTTTTATTCACATTAAACAATATAACTGAACCCAACATGAGAGCTTACTCTTTTGTCCTTAAAAGCATCAACATTGTTCCATATGAGCTACACTGAACTTAATACACGTGCAGGATGCACAGTGGTGTATTTACCACTTTGGAGCAAAAGTAGTTGTTCAGTATTAGCTACACTTGATTATCAAATGGAGGATAGAGACACAATGAGTGTTTTACACACAGTGTTTATATGCATGTTTTTTTATCAGGGTTTTGCCAGGCAGGACCTTCATTATATAAACTCTCATGGCCTCCATACCAGGACAGGACTAACCATCTGGAGATGAACCTGTTTACTAAGAACATTTTGTCATTAAGTGCTCTCACACACTAGTTTCATGTTATTTTGAACCACGTGGCCTCTTGTTCAGTTTGATCAGGTAAGAGTCATCTGTTCCCATTGGCTACAGAGGATTCTTTGTGTAGATTATGAAACAGTCGTCTGTATTTGGATGGTACTTTTATGGTTTCATTTTCTTTCCCACCACGGGCATTTCAATTTAACTTTGGGCTATGACCAGCAGGGGGCGTGCTAGTTTAATTATGACAGGTATATATGCTTGCCCAGATTTTAGGGAGTATTTTATTTTATCTGCTATTATTTCATTCTTTTTTCTTTTCTTTTTTTTCTTTTTAAGTAGAATTGGTGTGACATATAACCATGTACACTGAATGTTGAATGCTGAATGCATTTTACTTTAAAGCTACAAAAAAATGAGTAAAACTTTATCTCAACTGTTTACGTACAAAAGAGACATAAAATATGTACAAAAAGCAGGAATGCAATGCCATGTCTAAGCTGGAAAATAAAAACCCACATATTAATTCTAACAATAAAGATGGAGAATAGAATAGAAGTACTTTGTGCATTGCATATGGCACTGGAATGACAAAAGAAATAAATCAAAAAATGCTTTGCATAATGTCATTAACAATGTCATCAACAGGTCTTGCCACAGTGTCCACATCCTGGAGCTGCTGCATCTTTGCATAGCTTAGACTGAATTTGTTAGCCAGAGCTGTTAATGATTCTTGCCAACTTGGAGTATGTTGTCTATCCCCTCCAAGCGCTGACATTATTTTGAAATGTATACTCACAATAACTTAAGGCATTTTACTTATATATCTAGCATTAGTCAGCTGAACGAACATAGCAAAACAACACCAGCTCATTCAGCTGCACTATGTACAGTACTGTGAGTTTGTCATGTGAACATATGTCATGTGTGAACATGTTAACAACACATCACAGTTTGAGAGGTGTGGCCTAACTTGCTTTATGTGGTTGTACATGCAGACATTGGATAATACTGTAAATTTTTCATTATGATTTTATTTTATGTGTGCACATATAACCAGCTACAGACTCCCTCTAGAACATTTTAACAAGCACTGCTGTGACTTCCTATACACCATTTATTAGCGTTGTTTCAGCTGTTAACTGTGGATCGGATTTCTTGGTTGGTGGCGAAAATCTAGGAGTCACTTATCTGTTACATTTCAAAGGAATCAACAACGGCTCCATTGAGTAAATGTTAACAGGTGTTGCTGCGATGCTGCTTTCCAGTGCACAGACTTATGAAACTAAACAACAGAGATTTCTCACCAGTAAGTGAGAGCGACACCTTTCTGGTCTAGTTTTAAAAGATTGTATTTTAAGATGTTTGACGAAACTTTTCAATAAAAGGTTGGAAACTGACATACTTGTTAGGTTAGGTTAACTTTTAACCATTTATGGATGAGTGTTGATTTTTCAGTTTTCTGTGTTAGCTACATGACAGACTGGTGCTCTGTCCACGGTGCACCCCTGTAGCCTAATGACAGCATGGATTTTCTCCAGCGCGCTGCCAGACTCTAGAGCAGGGTTCCCCAGTACAAGTGTAGTTTATGCTCAAAAGGCCCAAAAAGTGTGGGCAACCCTGCTCTAGAGGATAAACGGTTACAGATGTTGAATGAATGAGTGAATGTATTAGTAAGATAACTAAAGGATCAATTAACTACTCAAAAAAGCATTTATAGATTTATCAACTAATCAAAAACATTGTTTTCGATGGAACTGATCAATTGTAAAACTCTTCATTTGTGGCGTGACGTCCCTACGTGGTGCTGGGATGGTTATAAAGTAGAAGTAATAGTCAAAAATCAAGACACACTTTGAAGTCTTGAACCTTACTCAAGATCATCATACTGTATACAGAGTAGCAGGATTAGGGTGTCAAGTGCATGCTCTCTGCAAGCAGTCACCTGAAGTCATATGGACAGTACAGCACTGCAGTGATAACACCGGTTAAGGAAATGGTTCACCGCACCATTAAAATGCTGTGCTCTGAGAAGAAGAGACTGATGTGCAAACATCAGCGTCATCTGAAACTCAGCCTGGTCATTTCCAAAACAAGACTCCCTGAAGAAGACCAAGAAGATCTGGAGTCTACAACAAGTAGGATAAAATGTTTCATTTTGATGACATTTTGTATTATTTGCAGATGACAAAATATTTTCTGTTCTGGGGATAATTTACAAATATTACATAAGGACATCAACCATAGAAATATCATTAAATCTGAGCAAGACAAAACTAATGCTATTTGGTAATTATGATCTGAATACACACTAGATTGATGCTGTTGAAATAGAAAGAGTTCATGACATTAAATTTTTGGGGGTGACCATAGACCATAGCATTGCAATGATAAATAAAGCAAAGAAGGTTCTGGATCAGAAATCACTCCACACTCTTTACTGTTCCCTAGTCTCATCATACTTACTTACAATACTGTGCTGAGGTTTGGGATAACAACTACAAAATACCACTACCACTGTTAGTCCCCATTCATAAAAGAGCAATAAGGACCATTCACAGCGTTGGCTATCAGGAGCACACAAACTCATTATTCATACAGTCAAACTGACTGAAATTTACAGACATTGTGGATCATCAAACAGCTCAAATAATGTTCAATGGTAAATATAATTTATTACCACTAAATATACAGAAATTATTCAGTATTCATAAGGAGAGTTATATTTAAGAGGAAAATTTAACTTTTACATTCAATTAATTTGTTCAACCAGGAAAAGTTTTTGTGTTTCTGTCAGCGGTGTGAGATTATGGAACAGAATTAAAGCAATGTCCAATGTTTAAAATGAGGTACAAAGACACTATTTTCAAGAGGTACACGGATAAGGGAGGTGTTGGGTGGCACTAAGTATTATGAGGATAATGCATTTATTTTAATTTATAATGGCTTTATAATGGTATATATTTAAATATTTAAAAGGATGGGTCAAACTGCAGGAACATCATTTCACAATGAGGATCAATATAGTATCAATTATATATTATATTATATATTATATTTTATTTATTTATTTGTTGTTTTGTTTTTTTGAAGCTCCAGCTTCTTAGCTGCTTATGCATTGGTGCAATATTTCCAATCTAATAAAGATGTGATGGCTGTCCACGGTATCTGCAGGGTCTTAAAAAGTATTAAAACTGATAATTCAGTTTGGGGGAAATTAAGACCCTTAAAAAGTTTTAAAAAGTCTTTTCACGACTTAATGAGGTCTTAAGATTTTATGGTATTTGAGGTAAATTTTGAATTTCAGTCCAAAAACATTGAAAAGATGTGTAAATTTATTTGTTCATTAAAAAACAAAGATGAACTGGTAACATAAAAACTGGACTATCATGGGTACATTCGTAAATTGTCTCTGAGTGCAGCAGAACTTATGTGGGTGGAAACAGAGAAGCACAAACAACGTTTCCAAAGACCAGAGAGTGCCCGAGTATGCCCTGGTGCTCTCGGTGCATGTTACAAACGCGCCCCATGTCATGGCGCTAGCCACAAAACCACTGTTAGCCGCCGCGGGCAGCAGCTATCCATTGCTAGCCTCTGTACCAGTAGAGTTGCGGCACCACAACCTAGTGCAGGGGTCTTCAATGTTTTTCAGGTCAAGGACCCCCCAGACTGGTGAAGAGATTAAGTATTTAATATATGTGTTAAACTTGCCCTAGTGCTATTTATTACTATTATTATCATTTTGCATTCAATATTAAGCTATCCCTTGTCACTTTAACAAAATGTGTTGGTTTTGTGCTAATGTGTATTTAAAGAAAATTAAATTTGTGGGTGAAAATATATATATGCATATAAAAATTTCTCATCAACCAAAGTCTTAGTGACCTCCCTGTAGTGCCTCCATGGACTCCCTAGGGGTCGTTAACCCCCTGTTGAAGGCCTATGACCTAGTGTTTAATGGTACACTGTCACCAGTAGCTGTACCTGAAGCATTAGCTAAGACCTTGACTACTAGAACAGACACCTCTGCCTCGTCATCTTCTGCTGACATCAGGGTGGCTCTGGCCGGCACAGCAACACTGCGTGCGGAGGTGATACAGTGTCTGTACACAGTGAAACACACAGCCTTGATGCATCTCTGTTAATGCTAAGCACTACCAGTGCAATAAAAATGTGATGAACATGTAAAGCAGGTAGTTGTTAATTTTAAAAAAAATTTTTTTATTCTGTTTTTCTGCTCTTCAACAAAGCAAAAGTATTTCTTATCCGATTACTCGTTTAATCAGTGGAATAATTGACAGCCCTACTGACAACACTGTTGTATATACACTAGTTTTCAGTTCAAGCAAGTGTTATACAAGGGTTTATACACCAAACATGTGTTCAAACTTTGCCTTTGATTTATTCTCCCAATCTATTGATATTCTACTGTATGATAGTGGTCTATAGTCTTAAACTAAAAGTGTTAAGTTAAAGGTGTCACTGATGTAAATGGTTACAATTCTAAGTGGCAGTGAGGTATTAAAGAATATTGAGAAGGTCTTGAAAAAGTCTTAAAATTGTATTTAAATTAACTTCAACATTTTTTGTATTCTGCTGCTGATAAGACAATGATCTGGCAACAAAAGGATTCATAGTTTTATAAAAATGAGGTTTGTTAGAGAGTAACTACTTCCCAACTGTCACAGTTTGGTGATGCTGTAAGGTCACAACATTATCAACAACGATGCTGCAACTGAGTTAGCTTGGGTTACGTGGTCTTTTTTTTTTTTTCATTACAAAATATTGTCTAAGGCAGATCTTTTCACTAAATGTATTTAATACCCAAAGCCCTAACTAATTTGCAAAGTCACTAAATCCCTTTAAGCGCCTTCATCATCCGGATCATGTTGAGGATACATGTACCCACAGATGGAAAGGTTCTAATTAGGATAGCTAATACAGTTAAATTCATAAATGCATCCTTGTGCCTCTGACATTAAGGGGTTTGCCACACTCAGCTCATGAGATCACTTAAATTTATGACACGTCATGCCCTACTTAGAGCACTCAGTAAACAAGTTTTACTGGCAAAAGGGGCTGTTGCAAGAGTTCTCTTCTGAATGAATGTGATTCAAGTGGAGCGTCTTTGGGAGACTTAGCTTTGCTTGTGTAGCATTAGGAGCTGGTGTGAAGACAGGAAATGAGTGACTGGAAATTTGTGAAGTACAGAAGAACAGTACTCTTGGCTCATTTTGGCAATAAAGTGTGTCATCAACAGCAGCACCAGACAAGAGACAGGGGAAGGAAAAAAGGAAAAAAGTAGAAAAACAAAAACAAAACCCTGGTGTGACAGACTTGTGACACTCTGAAAACCCTTGAAAACCTCCGAATGGATATTCATCAATGCAACACATTTTCAATTTGTGATCATCTTAAGAGATTTAAAATAATAATCCCCATCAATCCAAAACAATTTAAATAATGGAGACGATTTTTGAATTGATATTTATGGATATGAATGGATATAAGGAGACGGAGAATTAAATTTAAAACATCCTTGTGACTGCAAAACATTAAAAACATTTGTATATCTGTATGTCCAGTGAAATTATGAAACAGACTGATGGGGGAACTAAAGCATTGTCCAAACATGAGCAAGTCTAAGCAGTGGGACAAACACATGGTGTGCACCAGGTATAGGGGAGAAAGGGTAACTGAATATATCTAGATATACATGTTTATGAGCACGTGAAAAAAAAATCCCAAAACAAAACAGGAAGTAAATGTTAAATGGAAAAGGGGTGGGATCAAATAAGCGTAAGGTTTCTTCTTACTCCTTTTTGAGGTTTGGTAAAAATTGTATTTTTTTTTGTTTGTTTGTTTGTTTGTTTGTTTTTTTTTTGTATTACGTGTTTGAAATAAAGCATTCATTCATTCATTCATTCATTCATTCATTCATTCATTCAAATCTAATAGGTTTTGGGTAATCTTCATAACTAAGTAGATGGCCATTAGGATTAAATAAGTCTTACAGATAAATGATGTTTTTGTCGGTCCAATTTTGTAGATGAAGTGATTAGTTCCTTTTAGTAACGCATTCATTAGACAAGAGATATAATAATATTAGTAGTCTGACAGGGCCGATGACGTCAAAAGGAGGAGAGACTTTCGGCCAATCAGCATCGTCCGCCCAGCTCATCACGTCCACAGTGTTTATACTGAAGGGAAGGTGAGAGGCAGCACAGATTGTTGTGATAGAAAGAGCTGCTCCACCCACTGGTTTTGCCACCTGAGAGAGAACCCGGCGGTTGAAGACAGTAAGTATTCAGGAAGTCGGAAGGTAGCAGTTTCTTTTTTTATTATTTCCTCCAGTGTCAGTCTAGCTTCTGTCAACCTGCTCACAGCTAACGTCAACAAGTTGGCTAATTCGCCTAGCTCTTACCCAGTGCTAACCGCCTGAGTATGACCAGGTAGAAGCATCCGTGTGTTCGCCATGCTGGCGTTACAGCAGCTTTCATTCAGATGGCGATTTAGCTCCAAAAGTTCTATAATTAGTTCATGAATGAATCGCTGCCTGTCAGGTCACTCTGACTCTTCCTGTCAGCTGATGAGAGCTAACTGAACTGTTAGCTGTCTGTCTCTCTGTCTCTCTGTCTCCTGTGTCATATGAGAGTGATTTGATTGTCAACTGGCTTCGCTTTGTCAGTCTTAGCATTCCTGTCCATGTGGAGGTTCAGGAGCAGCTATGCACTTACTGACTTCCCTCAAAGACACACTTGACTTTTTCCTGTAGCGTCCACCATTGATTCTTTTAACTCCTTTGTTTCTTCAGGATGGAGAGCATGGATGACAGTGTCCTCAGGTCGCGAAGCCGAGCCGTTCCTAAGATGCCCACATTCTCTGACTTGGATAGCTCTTTGGATGGTGAAGGCAGTCCTGGTAAACATCAGCAAAGCAACAGAGACAAACACATCACCAGCAATGGTAAGGGAATCTCCCTCATTGGCCTTTCCATACAGAGAATCTTAAGATACTATGTGTTGATTTAACACCCCGTCTTCTCGTCCGTTCACTTCCTCATAGGTCTGAAACTAACTGATGATGATGTGTTTTGACCTGTGGTACAGTTGTTGTGGTTAACCGTGGTAGGAAGTGACTGGGTATAGATGACTGTCTGCTGATGACTCCCATGCTGATCATCAGGAAAATGTAATCGAGCCGCTCCTGAGAAATGACGATTGTGAAACACTTGTCGAGTTTTCTGTGTGCTCAGAGATCACTGGATACTGACAAAAGGTTAAGAATTGGGAAATGATGCTTCCTGCGTTTGTTACAGTGAAGAGTTCAGTTACTTCTTCTTTTCTGTATTGTTGTCATTCACTTGCTTGATGGGCGGGGTGCTGCTGCTGCTGTTCTTTGACTTAAATGAACTTGTTCAGCATCAGACAACTCTCAGGACTAATGACCTGTAATGACCTTAACCGCCACAAAGACCAATTTGGTCATCCTGCTGAACACTGTTCTGCTATATACTGTCGTAGGCGTGTCACCTTTTGAATTTTGCAACTTTGGATCTGAGAAACTGACGTCATTTGACTTCAGTTTTCCAGACTTGTTGCACATTTACGGTACATTGATCAAAATGTCAGTACCCTGGCGAATATTTTTAACAACCACTGAATATAGTTTCAAAGTAGACTGTATTTTGTATCATGCAACTCATGTAAATGTCAATAAAAACTGTTCCACTTGTACAATATGAAATTTTGACATGTGTGCGACCTGATGTTTACATTTTCCAGGTCAAAGTTTTGTTGATACAAGGCGAGTATTGACTTAGTTTTGTCCATTGTTCATTTAGGTGTGTCCAAATCACACGGATGTCAAGACATCAACACCTTCTTGTTCATCATACCCATGTGTGTTCTCATTCTGATTTCAGGGAAAATTGAAGTCGAACATGTGATCAGCAAAAAACTGCAGCTAAAAAGGAAAGCAGAGGTCAGTCGGGTGGTGTTAGATGGCTGCGCCTCATGTGGCTCAGCCTACATGTGAGAATGTATAACTATATAGACCAATAAAAAAGTTACAGATGTGTGTTTTGTCAACTTGATGTTAATCAATAATTTGGCATCACTTCTAATCAAATATATCATACATGTTGCTTTAGTTCTACAATTTAGTTCAGACAGTGGCATTCATTCTTTGTTGTTGTTAATTTATGCTTAAAACATGTACATTCCCTTTCTATTTTGATTTCTCTGATCTGATTCCTCCTGAAGATGTATTGTATTGTAGAAAATATTGGGTATCTGTGAACTAATGGTTGGACGTTCAAAAAAAGAAAAAGTAGAAAAACTGTTATATGTGGAAATGAGTCATTATTCTGAAATCACACCTACTGCGTTTGAACTGGCTCATGACCCATTTCGTTAAAACAGATTGCACAATTGTCTACAAAATATGCATTTGGGGTTTTTTTACAGGTTAAATAAATCCATCACACACTAAACGGTTCAACACTGAGCCGCGCCTGTTTGTTCCACTGAAGTTATTTTAAAATGACAGTGATAAATAACAGCTGAAGTGTAATTGAATTACTATAGAAACAGAGTTGGCGTTGCAATGAATCCACTCTGGATTACAAGCGTTTTTACACAAGGTGTCATATTTGTATCTGTAGACTGTAAATATCTATACCCTTTTCTGTTGCCCAGTGCCTGAAGAGCGACCTGATGCGTCAGTTTGACAACCAGGTGAATGACTTCATGGACAGTCTCATTGAGGAATCGGCCAGCTTGGAACCTGCACCTGTATCTGCTGTGTTTTCACCCCCACTCTCAGACAAAGAGAGGAGCAGACTCAGGTACTGCAATTCACCTTTTCTTTTAGTCGATGCAAATATTGTTTTCCCCAGCCTTCTCTTGGTTGTGCTATAAAATCTAGAGATTTTCTGTTTTTCTCATAGGCATTTTCGACCTCCCCATGGGCAGGGAAAGCAGTTTGTAAGTCGCAGGTCCCTCTTAGAGTAAGTTGACAAATTGATGCCGAGGTCATATGACTATTGCTTGCATAAGACTGAGGTTATTTGCATTGTTGCCCTGCTCTTCGTCAGGTTTTACTGCTGCTTGAACATTGTGTAATAACTTCAGCACAGCTGTACACACACTCATTTGATGTCATCTGTTTTTCCACAGTGAGCTGTTTGAGGTGAACCACATCAGGACTATCTATCACATGTTTATCGCTCTGCTCATTCTCTTTATCCTCAGTACGGTCGTGGTAGATTTCCTTGATGAAGGCAGGTAATATAAAGCTGCTATGGATTATGTTTTTGTGTCCAATGAGTCAATGAATGTTATTAATTTCATTTCACCTGTGAAAAAATGACCAGTCCTGATCCTTCAAGTTTTTCCATCCCTGCTTATCTTTTATCCCTCAGGCTGGTGTTGGACTTTGACCTGCTAGTCTATGCGTTTGGACAGTTCCCCCTGGTGGTGTGCACGTGGATCTGCATGTTTCTGTCTGCATTGCTGGTTCCCTACACCCTGTTCCACCTGTGGTCCAATACCCAGTCTGGCTCTCACAGTCACCCTAAGTTGTACAGTTTGATGTTTGGATGTGTATTCCTTCTCTACCAAGCCTTGGGTTTGGGATTCCTGCCGACATATGTGGCGGTGACCAACAGTTTGCCACCTGCGTCCTGTTTCATCATCATCCTGGAGCAGGTAGGTGGACGTTATTGCTTTTAGTTTTTGAAGGGTAGCCACGTGCATTGTTAAAGAGTCTTCCACTGTAAAATGTCCTTCAAATTTCAGGTACGTCTTATGATGAAAGCCCACTCCTTTATTAGGGAAAATGTACCAAGAGTCTTGACATGGGCTAAAGAGAAGACCAGTATGTAACTGTCTAAATAACTCTACACATTTTTGCTGCTTTTTTTTGTGCATATATATGCACACACAATTTTTACTGTCTTTTTTTCATTTCCCACCCTCTCATCTACAGGCCCTGGCCCAGTGGTCCCTCAGGTACCTCAGTATTTCTACTTCCTGTTTGCACCCACACTTATCTACAGAGACAAGTACCCCAGGTAAACAGACTCTTGTTATTTGTCTAGTATGATTCCCTCTTGAGAACTAAACACTGAACATTGTCTTTATTTTATACAGTGGCCAATAAACTAACGTTGTCAAAACCTATTTTCTCTTGTGATGCAGGAACCCAGCGATCAGATGGGGATACGTGGCAACAAAGTTGCTTCAGGTAAAAACCTCTTTCATGACTACCATCTTTAAGATTACAACCAAACAATACCAATGCATTTTCTGTCTTCCTACCCCTAAACAGGTACTAGGTTGTCTGTTTTATGCCTACTACGTGTTTGTGCGGCTCTGCATACCTCAGTTCCGCAGCATCAGTCTGCAGCTGTTTGACCTGCGCTCTATGGTCCTCTGCGTTTTCAACTCCATCCTGCCAGGTACGAATAACCCCAAATATATGCGGCTTCCATATACCTGTGGCCTTAGTCATGTTTTTCTTGCCAACAAATAACAGTTTATTTCTGTTTTTAAGATGTATTATGTGCTGTTTTTTTTTTTCATTTGCAGGAGTCTTGGTTCTCTTTCTGGGATTCTTTGCTTTCCTCCACTGTTGGCTCAATGCTTTTGCTGAGATGCTTCGCTTTGCTGACAGGATGTTTTATAAGGTGATGCCTTTACACTCAATGTAATAATTTAAACAAAATCCCTGTGCTACGGAAAACGTTTGAATCAATTAATTGTGATTCCACATTACAGGATTGGTGGAATTCAACCTCTTTTGCCAATTACTATCGCACTTGGAATGTAGTGGTCCATGACTGGCTGTACTACTATGTGTATCGGGACATCCTATGGGTGAGTGACTTATTTGATCATAGCCTTTCATTTAAGATAGGGTGTTGTCTTTATTTGTTACTTTGCACTAATGATAACAAGAATTAAAACACCCAGATAATGAGTTGTTTTACAATGTCTTTAGCATATGTTATAAGTCACTACAAATGTAAAAAAAAAAAGAAAAAAAAAGGCATGATTAAACCTGATGTTTGTGTTGTTTCATCATTCCAGATGTCTCAGAAGCGTTTCCGACCAGCTGCCATGCTGTTTGTCTTCACAGTCTCTGCCGTGGTCCATGAGTACATTCTTGCAATTTGCTTTGGCTTTTTCTATCCCGTGCTCTTCTGCCTCTTCATGTGCTTTGGAAGTAAGAGAAGAGACCATCACACGACTCACATTTATCTTTCCATTATGCGCCCCCTCTCATCTTGTTTCTTCATCCTCTCAAAGTGATGTTCAACTTCATTCTGCATGACCAGAGGAAAGGTCCCATCTGGAACATAATCATGTGGACGTCCCTTTTCCTGGGACAGGGAGTCATTATCTGTCTGTACTCCCAGGAGTGGTATGCACAGCGCTACTGTCCCCTGAAGGAGGTAACACACTCGTGCTTTTAAAAGCTATTGGATTTAAATTGTGCACAATAAGTGAGACCACGGGTCTTCAATATTTTTCAGGCCAAGTACCCCCAAACTGATGGAGAGATTAAAAGGGACCCCCTACCTGCTATATGTGTTCTATATTAAACTCAGCACAGTGCTATTTATAAATACACATTATTATTATCACATTGCATCCAATATGAAGCTATCCTGTATCCCTTTAATAAAATATGTTGGATTCATATTAATGTGTATTTAAAGAAATCTAAAAAATGTATAAAAAATGTCTAATCAACCAAAGATTTTTGCAACCCCCCTGCAGTGCCCTCGTTGACCCCCTATGGGTCGCGAACCCCCTGTTGAAGACCTTTAGCGTAGACACAATTCCAGATGTTTATGGTGATGTTTTTTTTTGTTTTTGTTCCAGCCTTCCTTCCTAGAGTTACTGAAGCCTCGCTCCTGGAGCTGTCAAGGAGGTTTGGTGACAGACGCTGACCAGCTGTGACCTACAATGGCACTACTCAGAGAAAGACCGTTGCTGATCAGTATAAACTCAACCAGCCTTTCTGTTACTGTCATAACTGTCGGCCTTTTGTTTGTTTTATTTTATTGCACTAAGGTTATGAGTCTGTGTGTGAATGTATAGAAGAGTATCTGCCAAAATGCCAAAAAAACAGCAAAGTCACAATGATGCCTTATCTGTTTTAAGTTTTCAGAGGCAACATCACAGCAAAATTACTAGTTCACATAAAAGTTGTGAACTCCTATTTTTATGTACTATTTATTTTTCCTTTGCCTTGATCAACTGTGAAAGCACTCCTTGTGCCAATATGACACTGGCAATAATGACATGGCAGCTGAATGCAAACATTACACGGTATAACTGTACGCAGTGCTGGTTAATATTTAATAAGGTTTCAGGTTGCTACTCTGTTATAAAGGACATTTATTGTTTGGAAAGTCATACAGTATCCAGAATTATATTTATTTTCCCTGCCAGTAACATTCACTTGGAAAACAGTTTGGTCGACATGGTCACATGTTGATGAAGTTACTGATTATTTGGGCATAGAGTTATTGTGATACACCTAAAGTCTTATATTTCCCAAATGTAATTTTTCTTTTTTTATGTTTGATCTCCATCTTTCAAGTCATGAGTTAGGAGGTTGGGTTAATTATAATTTAGAAATGACAATCTCTAAAAGCTCTTTAGTCCATGAAATAAGGTGATGGTTGTGCTGAAGGTAGTTATATATTAAGTGACTGCTGGGTGAATTAGTAGTGATTCAAATCAACTGGTTTCAGCATACATCTAGCATCGTAGAGAAGGTTCCTTGAGAATGTTGTATTTTGTCCATAATCATGTTATGTTAAAGGATGTGTACAGTTATTTCAGCTGCAATATGAAATACCTACAGTGGAACTAAGACTGTAAAACTTGCAGCTGGCTGCTAGGATGTTATGATATTGACATGGTATTCATACTTGATTTGCACATATGATTAAATCATACAAGTATACATTTTACAGAGCAGTAACTTCAATGTCAGGCTAATGGCATTTGGCTTATAATGTGCTTATTGTACTTTCAGTCATTGTGATTTTGAAGTAGTGCTCTTCAAGTAATGTTTGTGCTAAGGTTAATGCTGCCAATCTGATATTTCAATGCAGGGATAGTAATGAGATTATGAACAGTGAGATGCACAATACAAAGTGGAAAAACCAGCAAAGACTCAGCAGTACTAAAAACACGGATCACCACAAGGTGGCACTGTATTAAAATGTTTAATTTCATCCCTCTGCTCATTATTTTCCTTTACAGAATTACAATTGACAAACACAGGTATTGGGAAATAATTGTATTATATGTACAGATAATAGAAATAATATTGGAAGCTAAAACTCCTCATCTGAGAGAATATTTTTCCCCTATATTAACGCCTTTGAGATTTTTCTTAGTAAGTATAATAATTATAATAATGAAGAGTTAAACTGCACAAGTGCTGTTTATTTAGGTATTTATTTTTGGGAGCAGAATCAATTATCATATATGTGTTCATTGTAATATGTTTCTGTTATTAAATAGCTTATTATGTCACGTGGCATTTTTATGAATCGGTATATTTTTGTCTACCATAGACAATTGTCTGATACATTCCTGAAAGACACATCAAAGTGTAAGAACTGTCAAATTAAAAATATTTTTTATCTTTGGCTCCTCTATCTAACTTGATCTCTGTGCAGTAGTCTATGTAATAACTGTATAAATCTCCATGCGCCAATTCAACAACAATGAATATCTTTTAGTGATGCATTGAATTTAAGTAGCTACTGTCAAACATTTCAGTCACTGTATTCGCATCTTTACTCTCGTCTAAAGTCTCTCAAATGAAAAGCAAGAAAAAAATGTTTTTCTTAACGTTACACAAATGAGGTGTGTTAATTGCCTTACCGCGTGGTTGACACAATAGTTCCTAATTGATATCTGTACCTGTGTATTTTTTTATAGTCTATATGATATCAATCCAGTAGTTTTAGTTTATGAAATCAATTACCTACTTTATAGTTAAAGTTTTATAGTAGGGGGTCTCATTTAAATAAAAGCTAGCCATGCGTTAATTATTCAGTATGATCAGATTTGTGATACAGTGTTGAGAGGTTACACTTATGAATTTTTCTTCCAGGATTGTGGGGTCAGAATCAGACCCGGTCCGCCGTTTCGGGTGCTCTGTAAGTATGTTTGTTGCTGGTGAGGTGGAGGATCACGCTGACAGGGGATCGAGGCGAACCCCCCGCCTTGTGCAACACATCCTCTGTTCTGCGGCAAAGATGGCGGCGTCAGAGGGGGCGCGCAGCGGCCGGACGACGTCGAAACCACTCTGAATAGGTCCCGTTTAACGGAACCTCGCGGGTCGGGTACTATTGATCACTGCTCGGATAATATCTGGGTCAGCCGGGTAGGGAGAGACGCTGTCACACGCCGGGGCTGTGATTTTCTCGTTAAAGGCAGGGTGGGTGGGTTTCACACATAGCTGCTAACGTTAGCTAAGGGGCTAGCCTAGCGAGCTAATACGGGCTAGTCAGCGTTAGCTCGGCAGAAGGACTGCGGGGAGGGGGTTGAGGAAGAGTATTCGGGCCAGGCCGCTCCAGCTTGGGGGAATGTGAACCAGAGGTGCGCAGGGGGGTTTGCTCGCTTCGTCCCAAACGTCCTCACGCCAAACTACCGGGATGGGACAGCAGGTAGGCCGCGTCGGTGAGGGTACATCGGCCGGACTCCAGCCACCACAGCCCCACGCGCCCCAACCGCACCAAGGAAAGGGGAGCCGGGGGAGCGTCCCCGGGAGAAGACCCCGAGAACCCGGCAGTAGCACCGGGACACCGCCAGGCAGGGAAGGTGCAGTCAACGTGCCCGACCCAGGGATCAATATATTCACGAAGCATTCGGGTAAGGAGATATCCACATTTATAAAAGCATCGACGAGAGAGTCCGCTTTTAGTTTATATTTGTTTGCTGCTGATTAGCGTTTGCTAGCCGAGTCCATGCTATTTGACAACGACGCGTTAGCGGAAATAGCCATACCAACCAACATTAGCTCTCCATGCCTTTCTGATCCTACTTTGTGTTAATATTAATTGTCTGTATCTGCAATCAGGAGGAAGCTTATTCAGGAACAACAAGCCATAGCGAAATTGCCCCGATTTGACACCAAGACAGCAGTGTGTGTTGGAGCATACCATATGTGCTGCATGTGACCTAATGATCCCAAAAGGAGGCACTATGTTTTTGAAAAGAGGAAGAGTCTTGTTTGCTCTTCTTGGAGGTTCATAGCCGGGGGTTGACTAGTTAAGTTGTCCTCTTATCAGGCGCCTCTTCGTGATACTGGGTTTGGTAACAGTGATTCTTGCCTCCGGAGCTTGACTAACCATTCCACTCCATTAACTCCCTACAGCAGCCACCACAGGCTCACATTACAATACCTAGTGGCTTTCACATGCTCACTTACATCCTCTGTCTGATAATGTCTACTGTTACACCACACTCAGCAGGCTGACTGCACAGTTTTGATCCCATGGGAAATCTATGTGAATTATTTAAGTCACCTTCTGTCATCATATGATTCATGCAGTCATCAACATTTAAAGCTGCTCTCACATGCTTATCTTTTTATATATGAATAGCTGTCCTCTCATACAGAAGACTGTGGTGAGGTTACTCTTGTATTACATAAAAATATGGGTTAGGGGTCCTACAGGAAAAACAGTGTCAGTCAACTGACTCAGCGTCACGTCATCCATCTCCCATGTTTTTGCCTCACTCCAGTAGCTATGCATTCATACTGATATCTGCACGCATACCTTCGGTATCTCTGCCCTTTTGAGCCACGGTGAAATGTCATGCCTAGTTGTTCCTTGCCTTCTCCCTTCTGATAATTCAATGGCTGATCTGACTTTATGGTAATTAGTTAATGGAGATGATCGAATATCTAACCAGCATCAGGCAATTTATTTAAGTAGAGCCTCTTAATACTCGCACACATTTGCTACCCTAATGCCTGTAAAATCTGAGTGTAATCTTGGCAGGATGGTTGAGGATGTGTCCTCCAGTAAATGGCTACTTTACATTTGCTCCATAGATGTAAACCTACTGGCGTAACATGCCTAGTTTCCACTGATGTCCCAGACCCAACTACCCCGCCATTGAAGCGAGCAGGGACACACAGAAGGTGCAACCTTTTGGGAATGGAAAGCATTTTCAATTCCTGGCTCTCACATCCTAAAAGTAACAGCCCTCAGCTTGAAGTGCATATACAGACAGACAGTCCCACTAAGTGCAACAGCGCTCACTGTCTGCACTGGTCTGTTCTCTCCGATGTCGGGGCAGGAGTAGCCTTTTTATAGCATCCAGGATGCAGTCACACAGCCACTCTGCAGAGAGACTGCTACTCTTCAAAGCACACAATAATAGAACAAAGACTCTTTAAGTGGCGACGCTTGGGACTGTGCTCTCAGTCTTCCACTGAAAATCGAGCTTTCTACTTCTCGTCTGTTTATGCAATGATGAGGCAGCATTATATTACACGTGTTTGTGGCTGAAAACCGGGTGTTTTGATTGCAAGTAAGTTGGTATCCGTTTGGGTTTTACCTAGGAAATATTTTCATTACGCGTCACTGTGCTTTGGGAAGTTTCTTAATGTCAGTAAATCACAACCACAAGTTACTGGCTGAAATATATGTTGCAGTTTCTACTTAGTTTGACCAAAAGCCACACAACAAGTGTATAATAAGAGTGTAATTGCATAGTATGGCGTATAACTAAATATATGGGCAAGCAGATCATTCAGTCGTCGTAACTGATTTGCTTGAAATGTAACTATACAGTCAATTAACCAAGTCTCTGCTCAGAGTTGGTGTTGGCTAGACTGATGAGGTGATGAGGTTTGTTTGACAGTACACTTTGAAGTTACTAGGTTTGTCAAGTGAAAGTGAAAATGGATTGTATTCGTCCCATGCTTGTAAATTACATGTCACAGAAGTCAACTGCAGTGCTGTGATACATGCAAACATAGTCACATAGTAGTTGTTGCGAGTCAGCCAGTGGGCAAAAGAGTTGCTTTTACGTGTATGTTTCAGATACATTGATATGCACAAGGTGGTTGTATTAACCGAGCTTCCTAACCATTATAACAGACTAGCATTTTCTTCATCTTAATCTCTTGGTGTAATTGAAAGGTACCAGTCTATGAGGAATGTCTGTTGATCTCATGCGTCTGTGCTGTGTTGCTACCTGTCTTTCTTGGATCAGTGGGTTTGCACATGGTTTGAGTTTCTTTTAGTATGCCTGAGACTACAGCAGCGTCTTTTGGGCGACAAATTTTTCTGGAAGCCATTGGTGTAAATCGGCTGATACTATGCCTTGCCTGTTGGACTCTTGGTAAAAATGATTTCCTGTAAATTCCAGCTTTGAGCTATTTTTGTCTTTCTCTATTTCACACAAGGTGAGTTAGCCCTTGTCCCCTGGCCAGGTTTGCATCAGCTCATCACTAATATTGCATCCCTGTCTTCCACCTAGACAGCACTTAACCCCACCAGGCAGCTTTAAAAACACTGAGCTAAACAAGGACGGACAAGGAGGACACAGCCCCTGAGCTGAATCAAGGGTAACTGGCAAGACAGAATCAGTGGCTGCAGTATCGATGGTTCCATACTTTGAGCCTCGTCAGGAGTTCAGAGATCTCCATCGCTGCAGTGGGTTCATCTGATACATGCATTGCAGCAGTGAGGAGAGTCCTCTGCTATTGAAGGCTGAAGTGGTGAACATGCTGAGAGACTATCCTCAATAATGACATTTCTGCTACAGTCTATTGCTCTCCAGTATTTGTCACCTTTACATTTCCTTTCCTAAATGAAACCTACAGCTTGTGAGTAAATATTCTCAGTGAGTTGGCTTGATCAGTGTACTGACAGCATAAAAACAGAGCGCTGGCAAATATTCTTTTCATAAAACCAACAAAGCAATGGGCTTATCTATTTCTGCGCTAAACAGATCAGAGAAATTGGGGCAGATGAGTGGATTGGAGTATTTTTTGGCTCCAGTTCTGATGATGAACATAAAGCCAGCTGTAACTAAAATGCAGCACTCTTAAAGCTGCCCAGGGGAGAAGAGAGATTCCTGGATCCAGGATTCAAGGACCTAAGCTGATTTGCATCACGGGTGAAATTAGATTAGAGACAAATCCACTTTTCTGTGGACTCCATGTGCTAAAACCCCAGCAACCAGGATAAGTATCGCCACAGCCAGTGCAGTATCGGAGGAAAGAAGATTCAGACACTTTAGCGGCTATGTGTGAGATTATAATGAGATTTAAAAGATAATATCTTGGCGTAAAGATGATATATTGATAAAAAGGAGCTCCTAAACACTCCTAATGACTGCCATTAACCACTAGGAGGAGCCGTGGCCACACCTCCTCTAAATGAGACCAGCTAGAAATTGGGGCAAATCTGAAAGTCTGACTGATTATCTCACACTTGGCAATAAGTGTGATGTGATGGACATGTTGGAAGCAGAGAGAGCAGAGTGTTCCTGCGTAGATAATTTTAACACGACTATGCGTGGTTTATGAAGACTGCACGCACCATTGTGCACTCTTTAATGGTTGTGTGTTAAATAATTTATATCTCGCTCTGCCTGTGCCCTGAACTACGACTAACTAGCAAAGCCTTCTATCTCGCAGACTGAGCCTCTGCTATCAGCCACTGCATTTGACCACATCTGCCTGTCTAGAGCTGTGACCTCTGCTGAACCCAGCGTCAGTCCCAAATCTATAAAATACCCATCAATCCCTAATGCTTTGTGACGAACATGCGATAAACTGTTACCACAGGAGGCAACAGCAATTCTGAAATTTAATTGGCTATGCGAGTAATCATATTTTATGAAACTGAAAAAATAATTAATGGAGATTTTGAAAAGTTTTAGATATTAAGAGCTGCGTATATTTTTCCCCCACGTTTTTGTGTCGGTGTACCTCGGCTCCCAACTGCAGTCTTAAGCCTGTGCATCTGCTACCAGTCAATGTTCTACGCTTCCCAAAACCACAGTCCTACTTTTTATTCCTTGGCCTTGAGTCTCCATAGCTTTTATCATTAAAGAGTGAGGATTAATCAGAACAGTGAGTGATTGGCTGTGCAGATGGTGAAGCCATCCCTGGCATCTGTTGGCTTTAAAACACCAAATGTTTTAAACTTTGTTGGACGGTTTAGCCAGTGAAATCACAGTTATCACTCTTAAGCGGCAATGGGGAAAAAAATTAGATACGCGGTAAGAAAGGGGAGCAGCCTCTGTGCCAAGCCTGTTAAGCGTTGATTCGCTTCCAGGATGCGTCCTCTGTTCCTTGAATTATCGCTGCTGCTTATCTTCTAGGTTGCAGGCAGGAGACTTGGCTAGAAATATGCACACGCTCGATGTAGGCATTCACACAAGCATGTACATGCAGATACACTTTCTTTGCAGCCTTTAAGTTCGAATGTGCTGCGACTCTTACTGAGGATTATCAAGCCAGATCTGCTCCTTCATAGTAATCGGCCACCCGCGGACCAGTCAGTCAGAGACCTTTAATCTGGGCGCCCTGGGGCATTGCTGTCCTCAAATATCCTGTGTGATGCATAATCTGAGAGGACTTGGTCCAAAGTTGTGTTAGTTTACACTATGAAATGAATAAAGAAGCAATCTAAAGAAGTGAAGCCTACGCTCTGCGTTGTACGTGAAATCTCATTTGCGTTTGTTTTGTAGCCAAAGGCATAGCTGCCATCTGAACATAAAAAGGGAAGTAAAATATCCCCTCCTGGCTCCAGTCACTTCTCCAAACGGAGTCAGCGTAAAGCAGCTTAAATTCGCACCCTGACAAGGTTTAACCACACCACACAGAGATGAGCTGTTCAGACGTCAAGATGAGTCCTCAGCTTCTTGTGTAAACCCTCGCTGCAAAGAACGAAGAGAAGAAAGGAGGTGGTAGCCAGGGAGTTTAAAACCGACAACAGATCGGATGTGGCGAACACGCCTCTTTACTTGGGGTGCAACATAAACACACCTTGGTGGCCAGACGTTTTACATCATCCACAGATAACTCAATGTTGCCAATGACCTTAATGCGCACTTTGATTTTTATTTTAACTTATTTTATTTTTAATTCTTCATGGAACAGGTCAGAAAGCCCTGATGGCTTTGGCTTCTGTTTTGTTTCTATCTATTACAAATATACACCATGATGACTTATCAGGTCATATCATTTGCCTTGTTTATTAAGCACACCATGTGCAGTGTGGATAATGTTTGTTTGAAGTCATCACATGCCACTCATCCTCTCTGCTGTCACATAAAGTAGCACTTAGCTTTGTTGCCAGCCTCACCTTCGGGGAAGCACTTAGAGCCCATTATTAACCCCTAACAAGCCCTGAGAGGGTCAGGGTGGGTTAGGGCTCCATTCTTCTCCATTCCTGAATGATCCACTGCCCCTCAGGCCCAGGCAGATGCATGTTCACTCCCTAATTGTAGTGTGTAGACAGCAGACATGAGGGTTTAATTGAGATCAGTTATAGGCGTTCCCGGCAGCGGACTGTGTGTGTCAGAGAAAAAAATGTCCAGGTGAGAACAGGCGTGAACAGTAGCGCAACACAAGTGAATACATGTGCATGATTATATAATGGCTCCTTTCTCAGTGGATGACTGATATTAGAAAGCTCGGTGTTTTTCACATCATAAATTTGAAGTCTTCAGAAACGAGGGAGTGTTTTCCTGGCCTGTAGACAGACAGACACACACACACACACACACACACACACACACACACACACACTTGTGATGTGACATTAATGAGGCTTTTGTCCTTTGTTTAGTCCTCATGAACAACAACTGACTGGCCTCTTCATCCAGGGAACCTCTTGACTGCTTCTCAAAATGTGGACGTCTTGCTTTTAAAAAGTGTCGCCAATGTGTTAAAAAGAGACTGGCAGTGATTTATCTTGACTGATCCTGTGCTCAGAGATGCACTCATACGTCATTCCTCGAAAGTCCGATCTGAATATTGGCTTTGTGAAGGTTGTGGCGTTCAGCATTTGTTTCAAATAACAGAGAGAGATGTTGATTCAACAGTTTTCATTTTGGAGGCTGTGGTTTTGTCGTACTGTTGAGTATTTTGAGTATTGTGTTGTGCCAACACGTGTTGAGATCATTTTTTTTTATTTTTGTCGGTCAGCGGTCCAAAACCTAAAGAGATTCAGTTCACAATAGTGAGCCGCTGGAAGCAGTGTTTGTTATTTTGGGTTGGAACTATTCTGTGTATTAATTTGCTTTTGAACAACTAATCATTAATATTTGCAGCGTTTAATGCTCCTGTCTTTAGTATTCAGTTGATCTTGTCTTTCCTGAAAGGCAGAGCTCTTGTTAGCTGGGACATAGAAGTCTCTTCTGTTTTGTTTCTTGATCAATCTTAGGTGCAGTACTTCTGTATCTGATCTGATAAACCTCATATTTGCCTTGTTGATATCACAGACTTTAGGGATGTTGATGAGATGGTCTGCATGAAACAGACCCTTTGCTGATTGTGGCTTTGGTGAAGCTCTGGGTGATTTTAAGTGAATATCAGAAGATTTTGAAAAGCCAGTCTTATTACAACATACAGTAGAATGCCATTTAATTTTCCATCCTCTTTTGAGAGATTCATGACTCCTCCATGTTATCCATGTAATCTCTCTGAGTAAGCTACCGGATCTGAACGGGCCTGTCATATAGGCTTATGCAATACCATACGTGCAATACATGGATCTCATCCGCAGCATTGTCTCCGTTTTTTGTTAGGACTTCCTGCAGGCATTTAGCCGTTTATCTCCGCACCACCATCGCCATGTGCTTAGTGGAGTTATTTCTGGAAGTCATGCTGCAATGTTTTGTTCTCCCGCAGCTAAAAATACAGCTGTACCTCGCAGGCTATGGGCTTCAGATACAATCAGTATTGTCTTTGATTGGGGTGTGTAAGTGATGTTATTGTGCTGTTTAATACTTTGGCATAAGGTGGTTGCTTGGTGAAGCGGCAGCTTTATACGTATTCGGAGGCACAAACACTCGAAACAGCTGCTGGGACAGCCAGAGAAATAGTGTCACCCCTGGTGTGGGTATGTGATGTGGATGTGTGTGTCTACGTGTAATGTGTGCGAAAGGACCAGGGTCACCTCTGTCGCAGCTGTCTTGCTGGTGCAGGCCTGGCGTGCCCCTCAGACTTGCAAACACGCTCTTTCCCCTGCTCAACACAAAGCCATAGTTTCTTCAGGGCGCACATGTGCTACAGTTCACAGCACACACACACCGCGAGGCACCCGGACGGGCACACGACATACCCCACGCTGGCCAACTGCTCCCTCAGTCAAAAGTTTCAGCACATGAGGTTTGAGAACAGTGGCTTGCTGTTGGCCTGGTTTAAGATGGATTTAGAAGCAATTTGAGAATTCGATCAACTTAATGAAACTGTATCCCGCTATGAAAACAATTTCATGTAAATGGGTTATTTGATGTGAGCCCTGGAATACTTCGCTAATTAGCGTTGGAGTTTCTTTCGCGTGTTTGCCTGGCATTGAGATTCCTCAAATCCAGACGAATGTGCACGCCATAATATCAGTATTTCATTAAAAACATTCCTGAGTGTAGTGACATGACACGCAGCTATGTAAGAGGAGCAGCTCTGACAGTTGGCTCGGCCGAGCTGTAGCAGTTGCAGTCATGCACATTTCCACACAGACACCGTAGAAAGGTGTGGGTCGGTGGGACCTCTCCTCCCCAGAGGACGGAGACCGGCCATCTGCTCTTGGCCCCAGCGCTGGTCCAGCCCTCACACTCTCACACATGCTCACACGTCACATTCGGCTCAACTTTCCTCCATACCGTGCACTCTGCCCTACACCCCCCCAACCTCCTTCCATACGTGTTTCCCCTTCTCAACCACACGTCTTTTTTGCTCCCACCCTCTGCCATCCTTTACAGTGCTTTAAACCTCAGAGAACATCAGTCATGGATGTCTGTGCCCTGCAGACGGACCTTGGAAATCTTGAGTCTGTTAGGCCACTTCAAAGCTAGTAGGGAGTTTTCAGCTGGAGGCTGCTGGTCACTGCTGTAATGTCAGACGTTTAGGCGGCTTCATTCAAAGACAGCGTGGGTAAATAATTTGTCTTGGGCGACTGGGGGGTCTCTTGAGAACTGCCTGCCATGCGAGTTTAGTACTTCACAGTGAAGAAGGTGGCTCGGAGAACTGGCCTGTGATGCTTTTTTTTCGATAGGACGATGTACTTTTCAGTGAACATAGACACAGTCAGGCTTTAAAACCACTATTCGGCAGCTCAGCGGATCAAGAAAACCACTGTGTTTCTGTGGATACTGGGACTGGTAACTGAGCGGAGCACAAGATGTACTGGGAACTGTGGCTGAGCCAGGTCACAGCCACTGCCGCCTTGCAGTGCATGTTGGTCAAAAACAAAGGTGGGCAGATCTTGTGTGTGGATGTTGTAACATGCTGGAGAGATGACACAATGAACAGTGTCAAATTTATGGTTTGATTTTATGTTGTGTCTCTGAATAAATTGCAAAGCTTGATGAATGTCTCCTGCGGATATATGGCTATATGATATATGGCATGTGTCTGCCACATGGTGTAGACTCAACATGGAAATGCTGGATTTCTCTATGCATTTCTTCATTTATCCTTTGTATCTGAATAGGACAACCTAAGCTCCAAACCGGCTTCACATCATTTTCACAGATTCACTCATCATGGCCTCAGGATAAAATATTTACACTCTCTAATTTGAATTAGGAAGAAATGTTAACTTCTGAACTGGGTTTGATTGTTCATTCATTAGCTGTTTGTAGGATCCAGCTTTTACTGTGGCTTTTAAATGTGTTGGCTTGATTTGATGTTGGCAGCATGACTTTATAAAAAGTTGTTTTGTTTTTTTAACAGCTGAATCATAGTTGTGAAATGAAAAAAAAAAAGTAATAATAATTGTCTCGCTCACGGGTATTATTTACCAAACCCTGATCTTGTTGTCAATGATAATAGCAACAGCAGATTCATTCCATGATAGTTCAAGTTCAGACAGCATGACAGGATTATCAGGTTAGATTGAATAGAAATAATTCTGATGGATGAAATCATTCTGAATCAACTGGTTTCTTTGTTGAACATTTACCTGTATGTGTAGGTGGGAGCCTGTGGAGACCACATGTGTTGAGAAATAGGGGTAATGCATCACTTGTCTCCTTGTCTTGCCATCATTCAAGAGGTTAATCATTGTGGAATGTTTGTAGGTTCCTCTACAAACTTCCTGAACAGCCTGAAACAGTTTTGACAAACACTGAATTGACTTTTATGTGTGTTAATTTTATCACTGAGGGATAAATTAAAGGATTATCGTATCTATAATTGTGTTTTTAAGTAGAATCCATCTGTCATTTTTAATAGTTTTGAGATCAAATCCAGGCCCTTGTATTGGCAGAATGAATGGAGGCATGATTTTTTATCTTATTTTGAGTAAGGTCAATAAAGGTTATGATAGTTTTTCTGTTTGCTTGTAGTTGCTTGTACTGCAGTGCTTCTCCTCCGTTGTGACCCTCCATTTTGGTGCAATCCTCTCCCACTCGTTCAACAGCTGTCCAGACATGCAGGGGCTTTGGCAGCAGCTGTTGAGTACATCTTAGCTCCTCGCGTACTAATTCATCTCGGTGTATCTGTGGGCGTGTGCCATGTAACATCCTGTGTAGATCGCTCACACCCTGTGGATCTTGTAGCTCCTCCCTCATTCTCTCTGCATATTTACGCACAGGTAAATACACCCCCACCTTAGATATTACCTGGCTCAGGCTAGACACGGCAAACCTCTGTGTGAAGCCAGTGGTGACGGTGCTCTTTAGAGAGTAGATTGTGTAAAGTGATGCTTATACGGTGCCTGCAGGCAAGCAGCAGTTTTGACGATGAATGGAGTGCTCTGAGCGGCCAACCTCGCCGCACAGGGTTCAGGCAGGGGACTCAGCCTGGACAGACAGGTAGATAGTCTGCGATATGGACTCTTACAATTCTGGAAAAAGTGTAGCTTATTAGAGGTCATCAGACCTGCTACTAGACAGCTGCTCAGCCCAGGTACTGTTTGTGTTTAGATATATTGGATAGAACAGCTTCCAGTGTGGGCCATTAACGGTCAACAGATTTCTTTTGTGTAGACTAGAGAATTTGTAGCCGTAGCTCGGGTTTTGACCCATTTAAATGATATTGCTCATTTCATTTACCAGCTTCACATTTTATCTTCTGTTTTCATGATACTTACTTCTGCTCTTCCTCCAGAAGCTCTGACAGAGGCGGTGCGTTGGAGCTCCAAGGAAAACCTACTGGGGGCAGCCGAGAGCGACCCTAACCTCTTTGTTGCACTTTATGACTTTGTCGCTAGTGGAGACAACACCCTCAGCATCACCAAAGGTAATTAATGACAAGGGATTAAAAAGAGGAAGTAACTGCCTCATTAGAACAAAAAAATATGCTTAAACAAGCCTGAAAGGCCAACTTTTCTAGTTATTTCCATGCTTCATATCTAATGGTTGTTGCTTAGCTACGTGGTGAGAGTTTGTGTATCCATGTCCATTATTGCTCTCAGCCACACCTTCCTCAACAGCACTGTTAACACTTTTGCAATAGAGGTGGAGAGTCATCGGTGAAACACTCAGTCAGGGCCAATGATTGACAGGTCACCACCGATACTAGTGTAGTTATCCCAAAGGAATGCGTTGTGTCAATACTCTGTGACAACAGTAAGTATTGGAGTGTCAGCCATCCACACTCCCAATATCCTCCTTTATGCTGCATGTAAGCCAGATGTTACAGTGGGGAAAATATAGTATTGTAACTTCTAACAGGATTGTCTGAAGTCAATGCAGACGGTATGACTGAATTACCACCATCTTTTGTTAATGACTGTTTTCTTATTTGTCACATCTCCAGTTTTCTCAGTCCAGACCCCTTCCCTTTCATCCAGTAGCCCATTAACCAGTCAAGTCCCTGGAGTAATGAGCTTAAAATATCCTTATAATATTATTCAGACAGCCTTGGACATGTGTCCAACCGATCTAAGACATTAGACGTGGCACTTTGTTAATTATCCATCATTTTAAGACTTCCAAGGCAGCTGCCCAGGATGGAAATGATGTTTAGACCCTGACTCATGGAGTGAATCTGAGATTCCTGCCCACATGCGAGCACATGTGCGCTCCCAGGCTCCACAGCACTTTTCCTATCTGTCCGGCTCTTTGCTCCGTCGCATGGAAACGCCCCAGCATGTCTCAAATGCTGCATTAATGTGAAATCGGTTTGACTACGATAATAACAGGTGGATAAGCTCCACAAGCATAGGCTGATCACAGAGGGGGATTTAGCAGACCAGTGTCTGTGGCTAATCACGGTCTCTTCGCAGTGCCAGGCCAGACTAGGGTGGGCCAGGCCCGTTTCGAGCACATGTGGCTCCCAATGTGAAGCTGCTAGGCAGTCAGTGTTTCCACTCCCACGAAACTTAAGGGCACAGAATGCAGACACAGAGGAGACCAGTGGATTGGTGGCCTGGATGTGGATAACTATCTCCATATAACGGATTGCCAGTACCACGTGTTAAGCTTTAATGGCTAGAATGGCAGCTTTGGTTAGTAGTGGCATGTTTATTGGTAGGCCACAGTTGTCTTACTAACTAGACTTACTGCAGCGCTTTCAGTTAGGTGTTTATTACATGCCACTTCTTAATTTTAACAGTCTGTTACTCAATCCATGTAGCTGCTATTTCTCAGAGTTTAAAGTTTTATGCAGCTCAAGATAGTCTAGGTCTGTGTTTAAACAAAACAAAACAAAATAGTTCTGCGTCTTTCAGCAATTTGAATAAGGTCAAAGCAGTGCAGCAGGGATGCCAACACAGACCGCTCTGACAGTAGAAACGTTTGAATTGTCATCTTGCAAAAAAGTTACATCAGGCTCAGTGTTTGCTGCAGTGTGACGTCAGAGACCAAGGGTTTCATTTCTGATATCCCGAGTTATAAAATCCTGATTGTGAGTGATTGTAACTGTTGTGCAGTATGTGATAGGCCTATAAAAAACAATAATCTGTTTCTACAGCTGGACCATCACATCTTACTCTGACACAAGTGACTCAAAAACGCTTCCCATTACTTTATTTGAATACACCAAAGTTCTTGGTGTGAATGACCTCTTTTTGGTGACAGTCTGTGTCATCACCATTGCTCCTGAAAGGTGGAGATTAATGGATCGATCTGAGTAAAACGTGGCACCTGAGTGAGAATGTGAGATAATGCTGGTTGTAGGCAGGAAGGAAAGCCACTATAGAAGATGGGTAGACTGATATCTAGGTCACTACCTTTATCTTTGCTCTCTTTCCTTCCAATCTTCCATCCAACTGACAGGATTCGTGCATTCAGTGTTTTGTTGTTGTTTTCATGGCAGCGGCTCCACTCCCTCTGTTCTCTGACGTCAAGCCACAAAGGAACAGATCATGTCACTACATGCATGGTTTTGCCTACCCTGCTATGGCAGATATGCTGTTCACCCAACCCTATCATTGTTCCACATCTTTTGATGTAGTTTCACTGGGAGATGAATGTTTGTATTGTATCTGTTATTATCTCAGTGTGGTGATCCTTAGAGGAAGTTCTCTCCAAGTTAATCTCCAAGTAAATTAAAAGGAAACAGAATTAGCTTTAAATAAAATATAAACATCTTCTGTTTCAGTCCATGATTTTAATTTCTTAAATGGACTTTATTCAAGTCTGATTTAACTGTCTGGTCTGTTTATAAAGAGCAGTAGAGCAGTGCAGATGGAATCAGAGCTGTGAACACATGTCTTTCTAAGCTCCAGGCCATTCTGGCGCCATTAAATATAATCTTTCAACCCTTTCCTCCTGTGTCTAGGTGAGAAGCTGCGTGTGCTGGGCTACAACCAGAATGGAGAGTGGAGTGAAGTGCGGTCTAAGAACGGCCAGGGCTGGGTGCCCTCCAACTACATCACACCAGTCAACAGTCTGGAGAAGCATAGCTGGTACCACGGACCCGTTTCCCGCAGTGCTGCAGAGTACCTGCTCTCATCCCTCATAAATGGCAGTTTTCTTGTCCGGGAAAGTGAGAGCAGCCCCGGACAACTGTCCATATCTCTGCGCTATGAGGGCAGAGTGTACCACTACCGGATCAATACAGCCACTGATGGAAAGGTAGAAGCGTGACCAGTTTAGGAGTCTGCCAATTTAGCATTATTTGTGAAATTGAACCGCCTGACTTAGGTGTTTGTCTGTGCATGATTTTTGCCCTTTCTAAACTTTTTTTTCGTCTTTGTCTGCCCCCTCCTTCGCCTTCTCCTCAGGTGTACGTGACGTCTGAAAGCCGCTTTGCCACTCTGGCTGAGCTGGTCCACCACCACTCCACTGTGCCCGATGGCCTGGTCACCACACTGCACTACCCCGCACCTAAATGTAACAAGCCCACGGTGTACGGCGTGTCACCCATCCATGACAAGTGGGAGATGGAGCGCACAGACATCACCATGAAGCACAAGCTGGGAGGAGGCCAGTACGGAGAGGTGTACGTGGGAGTGTGGAAGAAGTACAACCTCACAGTGGCTGTCAAAACACTAAAGGTAAGACTGAACCCTTGTACAGAGATAATTGGATCTTTTGTAGGCAGCCAAAGTGTAAAATATCATGCACCTCAGAGGCGGTTAATGATGAGGAATGGGTGAAAATGGTCATAGAGCTCCACCTGCAGGTGGACTTTGGTATGACACAAGATCAACTGAGATAATGCAAGTTGCCTTTCCCTCCTCACTAATAAAAGTTTTTTTCCCATCTTTAATGACAGGAAGACACTATGGAAGTGGAAGAGTTTCTAAAAGAAGCAGCAGTTATGAAAGAGGTTAAACACCCAAACCTCGTTCAGCTACTCGGTCAGTATCTCTAGTATCTCATTGTTTGTGTCCTGTTATGTAGAAATTATAATTTGTATTAACTCTCATTGTCCGTATCATTTATTAATTGGTGGTTTTCTCATCTGAATTGAATTGCTGCCTCTCCCACAGGTGTGTGTACATTAGAGCCCCCGTTCTACATTGTGACAGAGTACATGCCACATGGTAACCTGCTGGACTACTTGAGGGAGTGTGAGAAGGAGGAGGTGAATGCTGTGGTGCTGCTCTACATGGCCACACAGATCTCCTCTGCCATGGAATACCTGGAGAAGAAAAACTTCATTCATAGGTAGGGGGATTGTTTAGGTCTGACTGTATGTTTACACGCATGTGTGTCCTTGCATTCATCTAATTTGTCTTTTTTCCTCTGTCCTCCTTGCTTGGGCCCCCAGGGATCTTGCTGCGAGGAACTGCCTGGTCGGAGAAAATCATGTTGTGAAGGTGGCTGACTTCGGGTTGAGCCGTTTGATGACTGGTGACACCTACACTGCCCATGCTGGGGCTAAGTTTCCCATCAAATGGACTGCACCGGAGAGCCTCGCCTACAACACCTTCTCCATCAAGTCTGATGTCTGGGGTGAGCTACATATGGGCTTATTTGATTATTATTTGCTTACTTGAATTCATTTCCAGTGTGCTCATGTTTGATGGAAATGCTTCTCTCCTACAGCTTTTGGAGTGCTGCTGTGGGAAATCGCCACTTATGGCATGTCTCCATACCCAGGCATTGATTTGTCTCAGGTCTACGATCTCCTGGAGAAGGGTTATCGCATGGAGCAACCGGAAGGTTGCCCCCCAAAAGTTTATGAACTAATGAGGGCATGTGAGTACCAGCTGTCTTACTTACCAGTTCTTTACCATTAGGTTGTGCCGCATATTTTATTGAGGTTCACTGCACAGGTTTTAAAAAGTGTAGAAATAGTTCTGTCAACATCAGTGAAAGGAGTCTTTACAGACTGGATCACTTCTAACCGCATGTTTTTGTCTTTTTGTCTTTTCAGGCTGGCAGTGGAGCCCATTAGATCGGCCGTCGTTTGCAGAGATCCACCAAGCCTTCGAAACAATGTTCCACGACTCCAGCATTTCTGAAGGTACAGTAACATGTAGGTTATTCTCAGCTGTTGGTTGACTTTAACCTTGTCAGGCAAATCAACTGCCTGTTGGGCAGACAGAAACCATGTGTTGTAACCAGTCATGTAATGACACGATGCAGATTTTATGCAAATATATACGACACGTTTTGTTGGATTTCTGTTTTGCTCCTCTGAGCTCAGTATTTTCTTCTTTGGACATTGCAGAGGTAGCAGAGGAGCTCTGTAAGACTTCTTCCTCTGGTCACTGCGGACCACTGCATTCTTTTAGTCACGACATGCCCCTGTTGCCTTCCAAATCCCGCATACTCCACAAGCACACAGAAAACAAGGAAAACATCGAGGGTGGACTGGACGGGCGCAGCGACCACAGCACGCACAGTCACTCAGGTACAGCCGGGCATGCCCACCTTACTACCAACCAGTCGGGTGCATCGATTTATGGTTCTGCAGGTACGCCGGACGACACCGATTTGGAGAAACAACTGCAGCGCCGCCGAGCCCGCCGCCTGAAAAGAAGGGCTATGATTTTCCTTTCCAAATGATTTCTGCTGCAAGCAACTGCTCTTCACAGTTTTGATCAACCAGCAGTTCCTACAAGAACAGCCTGAAAGAGTCACACATACACATTGGTCAACAAATACAATAGTGGTTCAACTATTACAATAATTTTACATTAATTTTACATTAATTACAATAATTAATGTAAAAAGTATCTGACTTCCAGCTATTACAAGTACCACTAATCTATAATCGAAGCATAAAACACGAGTCCAGACACAAAATAAACATGTATTCCACAAACATTTAAATAATCAACAATAAAAGAATTCTAGAAATACTAGTGTGTGTGCCATCTTTAACTTCATCGTGTGGTACCCAGGGACAATGGACACAAAAGAAACATTAGTTACATTTATTAGGATGGTCCATTGTCCTCCTTTGTCTCCACGGAATGACTCTACTGTATATTATACTGAGTCAGCGTTTGTCATTCCAGTCAACCTCTTCACTCTTGACTCAGGCTCCACATAATCCACTAGTTCCGTGTACAGTGTACATTATAAAGCATCAGCATTACAAAAGCATTAAAATACCTTGAGCTACTCATAATGACATAATGCAGTAATGTGATCAATAATACCTCAATCACGGCCAAGTATATTGATGGTACACTAAACCATTGCTTCTTGACGGTGACACATTGTATATAGAAAGTTTTCTTTTTTGTATTTATGTTCTCCACATTTTACTCATCTTTGTTGTCCTATTTGTTGCTTTAATTCCATATCCTAGTAGATACCTGACAACATGATTTCTAACACCAATATTAAATGTATGTGTCTGCTGTCTTAAGTATTCACTCATTTATTTGCTGTATGTCAAATATTTTGTTTGATATTATATATATATATATATATATATATATATATATATATATATATATATATTTGTTGCTGTAAAATAGATTGTATACTTTTGTCTGATTTTTTTTTTTTTTTAAAAAAAACACCCCTTCTGTCAATTTTGTTTTGTTGGTTCTTGACCTCAAGTATTGACTAATAAATGAAAACATAGAGTTCATCAATTCATATATTCAATAAAATGATGCATGCAAAACGTTTCACTAAGTCCTAAAGCACAAAAAACATTATTAAAAAAACTATTTTATTGGGTCAGTGCCTGAAAAACCACAGAAGAAAACAATGAGGCTACAAGGACTTTGTCATAATCATCCTTAACATCTAAATAAATAGAGTCTTGTTTGAGTGCTTTTATATTTTCATATAAATTAAAATTACTAGGAATTTTGTGGTTAGCCTCCCTGCATTTATACATTTATACATGCCCTTATTAAATTCACATAATGGATTAGTTTTGTCAGTTTTCTTCACCATCATTCTCAGTTGATTTGTCAGTTAAATTGTTCTTCATTCGGTCGGCAGAAGTGTGAAAAAAAAAACTAATCTTACTCTTTGAGCGCAGTAATGCTGCAGCCTTCCAAGTGTGCTCAGTTTCCCTTTGGCGTGTGTTGTCATCATTTCCCCGAAGTGTATTCATTATCCCATCTCTCATAAGAGAAACTTGTAAATCATTGAATTACTGTGTGCTTGTGCGTAACTGGCGTGGACTCAAGCTTTCCATTCACCTTCCTGAAATGCTTTGTTCCTGTTCATGAGTCCCACAGGAGAAAAGAACAGCTTTTAGAGAGAGAGAGCGATGAAATAATGCATCTTATTACCACAATATGCAGCTGTCAAATATAATAAGTGACATCAGTGTATAGGTGAGCATGTTCAGAGACTCAAAGAACTCAGGCTAACCTCGTTGAGTCTTCATTATCTGTTTGTTTTAATGGACGTGTCGCTCTGTTGTATGATTATAATCCACTCCTCTCCCCTCTCTCCAGGCTGGGCCTCCACTTTACTAGGAGGGGACGGCCGATCAGGAAGCTCCCCAGCTCTCCCCAGAAAGCAGCAGCCTCGAGACAAATCTCCCGGCAACCTTTTAGACGACGCACAGGATATGGGCACATTCACACGCGACCGCAAGACGGGCTTCTTTAGCTCCTTCATCAAGAAGAAATCCTCCTCCTCCTCCTCGTCTTCTCAGCTCCAACAGAACCTCCCGACGCCACCCAAGAGGAGCAGTTCTTTTCGGGAGATGGAGACGCAGCCCCACAAGAAATACGAGCCCACGGCTGATTTCTGCGCTCCTCCTCCGGTGCCCCAGTCGGACGGTTTGGGTGGTTTTTCGCCCTCTCCTTCCCACTCCCACGGGGAACCTACCCAGACGCAGTCCCGCTGCTGTGGGGCCGCTTTTGGACAGAAACCGTCCGGTGGAGGCTTCGGTTCACAAGTGACAAGTGGCAGCAGTTGGGGTGGGCTGGCTGGCTTTTTTACCCCGAGACTCATCAAAAAGACCCTAGGGTTACGGACAGGAAAGACGGCCTCTTCAGAGGAGAGTGGAAATATAGTTGGGGGACCTAAACCCTTCCCTAGGTCCAATTCTACCTCCTCAATGTCATCTGGGCTGCCAGACCTAGAGCGTATGGCTCTGACTTTACCCAGGAACCGTAGTGCTAAACCCCCTCTGGAAAGGACTTCCTCCACCACCTCCCAGCCGGAGAACGGGGCCGCACGCCCCTCAGAGACCCTGCTGAGGAGGATGGACGAGGGGACGGCACAGATCAGGGAAAGGCCCAAAGCCAAGCTACTACCCCGGGGAACTGCTGTAGGGATGAGGGCGCCAGGGGTTGGGGGGGAGTTGGGGGAATCGGACAGTCTGTCGCGGGTCAGGGAGGCTAGGGAGGAAAGCGGAGGACTGGACAGGCAGCAGAGTTGGTCGTCTCCCTCTAAAACGTCCGGCTCGAGTGCGTCGTCGGCCGCAACAGCCGCGCCAACTCACAACCACAAAGTCCCGGTTCTGATCTCCCCCACACTGAAGCATAGCCCGGCTGACGTGCACCTGGTCGGCCTGGACTCTCAGGGGAACCGCTTTAAACTGCTGTCCGAGCACCAGGCAGACCGGGACCGGCCACGACTTGTCAAGCCCAAGTGCGCTCCTCCCCCTCCCCCCACTCTTCGCGGTCAGCAGCACTCGTACAGCGGCGACGGAGAGGAGCAGATTGGAGGAGCGCCGGTGGAAGTGAACGGAGACACGTTGAAAAGCCACCGGTCGGGGCGAATGTCAGGAGGAGCGACGACAGGCAGACCGTCAGTGCCACCACCACAAGTGCCTCCTGCATCTTCTTCCTCCTTCTCCTCCTCCTCCTCCGCCACCACCAACAACACGACCCCCACCAAAATGGCCAACGGAGCCACCACCACTGCCTCCTCGCACGCTGGTTCCAAAGTGCCCCCGCGGAGGCCCCGGCAGCAGGTGGAGCGGGTGCCCTTGGAGCGGGTCAGCCGCGAGGCCTTGCTGGAGTGCGCCGAGTGCCTGAGCAGCGCTCTCCACGCCAGCTCCGAAAGCCCCTCCAGCAGCCAGGTGTTGGACGCTGGCCACCAGCTGCTAGACTACTGCTCAGGTTACGTGGACTGCATCCCTCAGATGAGGAACAAATTTGCCTTTCGAGAGGCAGTGGGGAAGCTGGAGCTCAGCCTGCAGGAACTGAGGGCCTCAGGAGGAGGAGGAGGAGGCGGCGGGCCGGGCGGGGTGGGGTCCAACACTGTACTGGACAACCTACACGGCTGTATTAAAGAGATTAGTGACGTAGTACAGAGGTAGCCACTGTGACAACACAAATCGTCAGCTCCAACTACCCGACAGATCCCTTATATTCCCACTTATTTTTTAGGTTTCCGGTTCTATCGACAGCTTTCTGGGGGACGAAAATGAGACGAATCTCTAAAGTACCTCAATCAAATCACTACACAATGTACTCTTTTTACTGTTTACAAAAATCTGTTTCATTAAATGCCAGTGTGAACATTAACTTTGCTCTAAACTGTACATACTGAGAAATGTTATACCAAACTAAATGGTTTAAGTCTCATCATGAAATGTTTCGCCCCAGGTCTCCATCCGGCCGCGGCCGAGGCTTCCTTTTTAAATGAATGTCGAGTGTGTCAGCTGTGTGTAGCCGGACCAGAGAGCAGGCGAAGCTCGCTCTGCCTATCTGTCAGTCACATAGACCATCATTATTGAGAATGCTGAAAAAAAAAACAAACAAACTGGAGCCTTGTTTCACAAACATGTGACTCATCAGCTGGCTGTTCCGTGTTTTGCTCTGTCTCTGGGGAACTGAGTGAAGTGACCATAAGCCATTTTAAGCCCAATGTAATATAAAGGCTTGGAGCAGCATGACGATTCAGTATGAATCCAGGTTTGTGGGTCTCAATTTAACATTTCTATTTTGTGGAGAGAAAGAGAGAGTTTCCTCACTCGTGTGATGGAACTGTCCAAAGATTTCAGCAAGACAACCTTTTTTTTTTTTTTTTTGACAGTGACATTCCCACACGTCCACCCACGGTGAGACAGACTGAAGGGATCACTCGCATGAATTACAAGTTGCGTGCATTTGACAAGCGTGTAAATAGGCTCAAGCGAAACGTTAAGTTCACGTTTCGGTCATGCAAAACGCAGGCTTATCAAATCTGCAAAAGATTTACATGAATCTGTTTGTTTCCCCACGATACTGAAACGGAATGAATGGATGTGGGTGTCTTCTCATATGCACAGCGTTTGTCCTCGCTTCCGTGACGTGTTTTAACACAGTGCCACATAAATGGGGGGGGTCAATCCCTCGCGCCCTGAAGCATTTCAGTAGTTATGTCCAGTTATCTTTGCACACCACATTTCTTCCTTGTATGACGGAGAGTAAAAGAAGTGGCGTGAGGGGAGGGAGAGCACAGGGTAGCGCATGAGCAGGTGAACTGGGACAGTGTTTCTATAAGTGTCCTTCTGAGTATGGACAGAGCTGGATTCCCTGTAGCCTCGTCGTGGCTTCAGTGCCTCAAATTCTTCGATGTAAGAACACTGCAATATGCAGAGACCTACTTTACACTAATCACACAGTACTGATCTCTCAACAAACAAAACTGCAGTATGTCTTCAGCACATGAGCGATTTGTACATTATTTGGTTCAAAGTAAAATGCTTTTTAGAATGTCTATGTATGAACTTGAATTTTAAATTATTGTTTTTTTTAAAGCACAGACCTATTTTGAGAGAAAAGTTATGTAAATATTTGATTTATTTCATATCCAGGAAACAAAAGATTTATGTGTGGTCACAGCATATAGAGCAATGTTTTTGACTGATGAGATGTATTGCAAAGACTGAGGCCCCTCCACCCAGATCTGAATATCTGCTTTATGAATGTATTATTCTTCCGTTCTGAACCCGGCCGAAGGTTCAGATGCAGACGCATGACTTTTTAATCTCTTAAGGTGCCATATTTTTTTATTTATTATTATGTTGTTGTTTTTTTTTTTTTTTATTACAATTACTGGCCCATACTTTAATTTTGGTCACACTAAATAATTAAGTCCAGAGATCGCTGCTCTGTTTTCTGAGCACAAGCAAAACTGTGTACAGCACACGCAGCTCACAGAGTTTTATCATTTCGTTTGTTTGCCTTCATCTTAATGTACACTGGATTAAGCCTCAGTCACGTTGGTTCATTGACACACGTTTCATATGGACACTACAAAATCTGTTAACACTGCAGGTCCGCAACACTTTCAAAATGCCTGTTATTGACACTTGATTGATCTGTCAGTTTTCTGTGGTGCATCATTCGATGGTAGTCTGTGTCATAGTGAGTTAGAGCCCGACCGATACTGGAAACAGATGGGACAAACTGCGGTGTCATTGTTTACTTGCTTCTCAGCAATGGGTTTTGCTAACTATTTAATGATTGCACGTCCCACCGGCGGCGTACCTTTTACAGAGATGCAGACCACAGCAACTGTGATTCGTCCAGAAATGCTTTTCCTTGTCTTCCAGTGACTGGACAGGCGCGGATAGTTTGGCCTCCTTTTGCCTCGTGCGTAATCTCATACGTTTTCTCTTTTTTCTGTGTAGTGGTGATTGCAATAAAAGTAACTGTTCATTAGCTCCGACTCCACAGTGAGCCGCTCGCTCCCAGCCACAGGCTACTGTTTACTGAGACACCAGGTACAAGTACAAATGCTCACGACATCGTAGGCTGTGGCGTAGGCTCAGCGTGGAATCGTTGCAGGAGATGTAATCCACGGTCTGCTCAGCTGTGATGACACATTGTTACCTTTGCTGCAGTCAGTAACTGAAACAAAGGAGTTGATGCGCGCTCAGCTGAACAAACTCTGTGGTTACACTATTATAAATAACATATTTACCTACCTATACACTGATACTGATAGGTTTCTATGATTGGCCAATGTCAGCTGAACAAATTAACTGAAAACAATTGAAATATCGGTCGGGCTCTAGTATAAAGTACCAATTTCTTGCCAAACAGGGTGCTTTGAGACAAACGTATTCATTCTAATTCACTGTGAGAGTAAAGTAACATTTGTTTTTCATGATTCTTGGTGCCTTTTTAGAAATGTATGTGCGGAACACTAACAGGCAACGTTTATGTCTCCTTTTCCATGAGATCGTGATACGATTATCATCGCAGCATGCACGTCATTTGGAGTTGATCATCGGATGCAAAATTGAATGGTACACTTTTTTGAAATGACATATTTAAAAAAAAAAAAAAAACAGTGACTAAGACTGCATATCCGTGGCTATTAACACTTTTAGTGCAGCCACACTAGTAAAATAACACACCGGTCTGCTGCACCAAACCCTTGCTGCTGCTTTGTCTCGTAATCTGATCACAGAAGAGTTCATGTTGATGAATAGCACCAGTCTGGCCTCTTTCCATTTGAGTTTCTGACTATTTTTATTTCCCAAAACGCCTTATTAAATAGTGAAAGAAAATAATGTAACCATCCAGAAAGATACACATTTTAGCCTGGACTGTTTTTTTTTTTTTTTAAAGAAATAAAAGGTGTTGACATTCAATCCACAATTACAGTGTCCATGAAATAATTTGGTACCAACTGTGATTTATTTTCTCTATTATCTCAAATCTAGGCCAATGCTGTTTTAATATTTGAAGATTCTCATTCTCAGTCTTTTACATTGTCTTTATTTATGTCGCCTGCATTTATCCTGCATATCTGTTTTTCATTTTCTCACATCTCCCTGTTTCGGAGAACAGCTCTGGAGAATGTGTGTACACATCATTATACCAAAGGCCACTTCTTCAGTTGTATGAGTGCAATGTAAAAGTCAACACACACACACACACAGACACCATAATAAAATATGTGAAACTAAACAGGGATGAAAAATGGCAGATGTTAACATAAACTTTTTTATTGTACAAAATATATATTTTGTGTTTTTTTTTATTTAAAGCTCACGTTATATTACTGTGAAGTTCTGCTTATCAGTGTTAAGCCTATTGTAAATAATAAAGATATTGATGAATACTGTCTTCTCTGTGGCTGTCTGCCTGAATCTGCAAAAAAAAGACCAGTTTTACACCTGCACTCGTGTACTGTGGAGTTATCAGAGGATTAGAAGAAGCAGCTCATTCATTGTGAAGTTTGAAGATTAACACTCATTTAGTGATTTTTTTGTTCTTGCAAATAATCTTCACATAATTATCTCAATTAAATAATCAGTTAACAGAGAATATTAAATCCTTTAGATCATGGGTATCAAACTCATTTTAATTTGGGGGCCACATGCAGCCCAATTTGATCATAACTGGTAGGCTAGGAACATAATAGAATAATAACCTATAGCATAACTACAGCTTTTTGATTTGTTTTGTGCAAATAAGAACAAGTAAATCAGGAGATGCATTTAACGAACTTGTGAAATGCAAACTCCACACAGAAAGGCCCTGGTTGGATTCAAACATAGACCGTCTTGCTGTGAGGCATCATTGCTACATTTAATAAACTACCATTTAAAAAATATCAATTTGGGCACATGGCTGTCTGATGTGAAGTCCTTTCTCTCAGTGTTTTGTCACTCTTCTCTTTCTGTGTGAAAAATTAGTGACAGCAGTCATTTCATTGAAAAATTGCAGTCTTCTATGTCATTTTGTCACTTTGCAGAGTCATACTCCGGGTCAAATTAGACCATGTGGTGGGCTGCCTGTACCTGGTGTTTAACACCTGTGCTTTAGATGCATTTAATTTCAGTTATAACTTGATGATTTACATACAGTATAGAGCACATAATTATAATTTTTAGACTGAGCTACTATCGACTAGCTGAAATAAAATAAATAATCCAATAATAGAACAATAAAACCCTGACAGAAGTTTGAATTTTTTTTCTGCTCAGTGTGTGTTCTGTATATACATTAAGGGGAGTTTATTTGTAACTGAGTATTTTAAAATATTATATTTTTACTTTTTTACTTTTAAGGAAGTGTATCATTGGCCACTGAATATATTCACAGTAGGGTATGCTCATCTTCACCATCAGCAGCAGCCTCCCCGTGACGCCTGCCCACACCATATCCGACTCCTCCCCAACCGTAGCCTGTTGTAAAGATGGCGTCCATCATGGAGGGGCCGCTGAGCAAGTGGACTAACGTCATGAAAGGTTGGCAGTACCGCTGGTTTGTTTTGGACTACAATGCCGGCTTGCTGTCATACTACACGGTAAGCCCATGTCTGCCGTCTGCAAATGCTAACACGAATCGCCCAAGAGGTTCTACTGTGGAAGTTGTCGCTGGTTGTCAAACACAAGTGGGATAGCGGCCTTGTGTTTGTCAGGAGTTGGGAGTCTCAGCTGGCACAGAGGCGAGTCTCTCTGACGACACAGCCGCGTGTTGACCAATAGCAGCGGCCCGCTCAAAACCGCTGACCAATAGAAAGGCAGTATTTCTTCCCACACTTCCGCTAATGCAGCTAGCTAGCAACAGCTAAGAGCAAAATACTCGTCGAAACATTCTTTTACACTGTATCAGGAAATGCAGCGAACTGAGTCTCTCTGTTGGCAAAAGGACATTTGTCCTCGGTTGTTGAATGAAAGCCACATACCGACACATATTGGTTTCCTAGCCACATAGCTAAAAAGACACCGTGGGAGGAGGCAGTGGTTGCTAGTTAGATTTTTTGATCTGTGTCTCAGCAGAGAATTCACTGTAGTGTGATTAGTTTTAATGTCAGTACTAAACTAATCAAAAAACATTCAGTATTACTGTCAGTGGATGAAGTTGTAACGAAGATTGGCTTCACACTGCCCTCAGAAAGTTGATTGGGTGAATCTGGGTGAAGTCTTGATTCTAATAAATGTAAAATATTAAATCAAAGTAGAGAAAGAGTGTCTGATTTAGACGTGAAACATGCATCAACAATAAGTTCATAACTTCCAAGAAAAACACAGAGCGTTTCCTGGCTTATCTACTTCCCTGTAAGATAATCAAAATCATGTCTTTGCTTTTCTTTGCTTTTTGCATAGACAGTACAAGCTATGTACACGTGTTGTTAAGGTCAAGGATGTTGTGACAGTGAGCCACAACTTTAATGTGAATAACATTGATGACCTCCTTACAAGCCTGGCATTTATGTCGATGTGACTTTACACATACATACATTCTTGAACATTGTCGTAGCCTCCTGGTGCCATATGTTGCCCAGGTTACTGCACGCAGCCATCCATGTGGTGTAAAAGAAAACTGGAACCATCAAACCAGGCCTCCTTTGTTAGGGTTATCATGCCAGTATGTTTAACGATGAAAGCCACAAGCCAAAACTCACACTCAAAGTTGTTCTACCGCTCATTCATTTTATATCAAGTCAGTTTATAGAACAGAAATATAATTCTAGTTTCAACTCATTGTTAAAAATATAATCACAAAGTGCAGATTTACAGTAAAGTAAATTCTGCTTTGAGACTGTCAAGTAGTATGACTTGACGATTATGATTTTATTGTTTATTGTTTCTTCTTTGTTGCTTTTTGTGGTATGACTTTTAACACTGTTATTTTCAAATACAGAACACAAGTTAAGAGGAGATCCCTTTTTACCTTTGAGAGAGTGTATAGCGTGGCTGATCAAATTGTTATTTGATATTGGTAGTCTTACAGTAGCTATTTTGTTCTGACCTTAATCAGAACTACTCGATGCTACAGATGTGCATGGTGTCGGTATTTCAAATCCGACCTTTTGACTTAAATTAGATTAAATAGATTAGATTAGGTAGCTTCTTTATTTATCCTGTGGGAAAGAGTACACCTCCCACTATACAATGGCTCTGTTGGAGCCAAGAGAACATAAATGTTTGCAGTATTTACTGTCCTAATTCTTGATTTGTTCTGGTGTTGGTTTACAGTCAAAGGACAAGATGATGCGGGGATCCAGAAGAGGGTGTGTGCGACTCAGGGTAAGACTCTCAAAGCCATCCTCTTCCAGACAAACACACCACTACATCCTTGCTAGCACTTTTTAGCAAGTATTGGCATTACTGGAAGGGTATTTTTAGCCTATTTGACTAGTTTTATTTGACAGTGCAGTCTTTCTTTTTGAATCATAATGGCCTGTTAAACTGTGCGCAGTGCGACGCAGTTTTCATCCCACCGGGTGTTATGCTGGAGTGTCATAACTATTATAATTGCCTGCCTTTTTGACCTAGTTAAACACGTTTCAGTACTTGCCTATGGCTATATCCATAGCTCCATTGCAATACTGCTTTAACGTTTCAAGTAAAAACTTTGGCCCTTACAGAATGTTTTCAGTATTGAATAATGTCCACTAGATGGCGCCAATTGCTTTACCATAAAGCCTGTTTACGTTCATATAAGCCAAGGAAGTCAAGGTTGCAGTGGGTTTTTCAGGGACTGAAACAACATCAGTCCTGAAAGAATGAGCTTTTATTTCTATAAAGCAGAGCATTTTTACGAAACGAAACGAACAGAAGGTCAAACCTACAAATTAGGAATACATGCATCAATGTAAGCTGCCAACATATGTTTGTCCTTCCTTATCAGGTGAGTCAGTAACTTGCCGCAGTCACGTCTACTCTGAGGTTTTGTTTCTCTCTGCTTTCTGAACCTGTTAATATCTAACAGCTGTCTGTCTGGCCCTGCTCTGTGTTCTTACTTTATATCCAAACATGACGCAACTGAGATTAAACGCTGAGTTTATCAGATGAGATGGATATAATATGTACTATGAAACTTGCAGTAAACCACAGAAAACTGTGTTTTCTTTAGGCAATGGAGGATAAAAAGTTGCCGACATTTATCAGCTACGACCAAGCTACAAGTCTGTGCTTCATGCTTTTTTGACTGAAACCCCATCATGTTGCCTGCTTTAATGTGTGTTTTGTGATATTTTAGCTCGTCTTGAACTTATTTGTGAAAGGTGAAGTGGGTCTGCCTGGGCTTCTTTTTCTCATCCAAGTCCCTTTCACATTGTTACTTTTTCATCTGCCTTACATCATTCTAGCTCCAGAAAGAACAGGACAGGTACATCTACATATGGAGTGTCTCTTTCCTGTTATTGGTCCTATGGCAGAGATAAAGGTGTTAAATGAATTTAGCAGAAATGGTTGTGGAAGTGTTATGACCTTAAAATGTTGCCATATATGTCACTGACAGGGAGGAAGTAGTGCCTGAAACTACCTGAAAAGAGGACCCAGTGTTATTTATCCACACATTGTCATGGGACAAAGATTTCAGTCTGTGCTGGGTTCATTTCATTGTATTCATTGTATTGTGACACAATGACTTGGAATTACACGAGCTGTTGAGAGTATTACTTCCCTTGGGCTTGAACTTAGAGACGTATCGACGGTAAGAGACAAAACCTTTATAAATGAATGAGTAAACGTCTAAACTCTGATGAAGTTATACCTTAGAGAGAATAATTTAAAGAGCGTTTCCTGTTTGTCTTTCTGTTGCGTACAAACTTGAGCTTTCATTTTTCACCTTGCTGTTCCCAAAGGCTGTGACAGTATATGTGGTCCCGATAAACCAGGCACGCGTTGTCTTGTTAGAAATAACAGTGAAGATTCTTGAATAGTGTTTAATGGTTGTCTTGGATAACTTAGAAATTCCACACAAGACAGTTCTCCTGTTTCCACCAGACAAGGTCTTCACCATCACGGCGGCACAGTTAGCACCGAAGCCCCACAGCAGGAAGGTCCTGGCATTGAACTCCCTGGCCGGCCGGGACCTTTCTATGCACGGTTTTCATTTTCCTCCTCTGTCTGGGCTGGTTTTCCTCAAAGTATGAGAATGGTTGTTTGTCTCTCTCTGTTAATCCTATTACAAACTGATCACTGACCACGTCTCCCCCAGTTTCAGCTGGGATAGTCTTTAGCCCCATCTGACTCTCTAGGATAAGCTGTTTATCATCTTTCATCGGCTCGGGTTATAAAAACGAAATGATTACTCCTGACTTACTACATGAAGAATGCAGAAGTGGAGGTTCCCTTTTCCGCTTACGCCAGTGATGGAATTTTAAGTGTATTGTTCTCGTTCCACAACCCTTAATGATCCACAGAGAGCCCTCTCCTCCACCCATAGCAACACTCTGTTCCCAGACACCACAGGACGCCCTCAGAAGACCCATGTCTATTCTCTGAAGAGTCAAAACTGTTGTAGAGGCACAAAGGAAACCTACACAGTATTAGTAAGGCAGTCATAATGTTATGCCTGATCGGTGTACATATCCATTATTATTTAAATAACACAATTCATTGACCCTGAATCAGGTCCATCCGTGGTGGACCTGACAGTTTTAAAACGGGCTTTCGAAAATGTGGGTAAGCATATGGTCTGAATCATAGGCACACTTCTGAAAACATCATAGATCTTGTGTTATCAATTTGAGCTTCGTGCTCTACAGCATATCACAAGATACCGTACGCACTTCGAGTGCTTTCGAAGTGACTGACTGCTCTGTGGACCCTCTTCAGAGCAGCAGACGCAGCACTGAGCTCTTATTAGCCTGTCTTGTGGTGTGACAGAAAAACCAATGAAAATCTTTCAACGGTAAAATTTAACATCATGAGCTTACATAACGTTTTGCCTAAAAAAGTTTGGCGTGGAGAGCACGTTACATGGCGCCAGTGTGTTTTCCAGCTCTTTATATTATTTTATCTACCTCATGTAGTTGCTTTCAGTGTGCTGAGTGGAAGGTTTGCACACACACACTAACACACACGCACACACACGCCCTGTTTCCGTTGCTAGGAGCTATTGCCCCAGCTGGCCAGCAGGCAGTTTCTCTGCGGTGTATTTTTTTCCCCTCTTTGCTGGTCCCTGGTGTCTGTGTCCACCCTTCCCTTCCTCTCTCCTCCTCCAGTCTTCCAAATCCCACCTCCTCCCCTCCCTTCCTTTCTCCATGTTCCAAAAGGCTGCTCTCATATATATATGTGTGTGTGTGTGTGTGTGTATGAAAGAGAGACAAAGGCAGTAATTGTAAGAAAAACATGAGGAGGTAAGAGGAGATGGAGTTTTTACAGGGGACAGAGTAGATGAGAGGCGTTTAGGCGCTGCAGGAACATGTGGAGGGCATGAGGATAGAAATGGAAACTAGAGTGTGACGTGTCCTGCTGTCGCGCTCTCTCACTCGCTCTCTCTCTCTCTCTCTCCATCTCTCCCTTTGCCCAGGGAGCTGTGATCGGCATTGATGACGAGGACGACAGCACATTCACCATCACTGTGGACCAGAAGACTTTCCATTTCCAAGGTAGGGTGTCCCCCTTTTAATTTTCCTCCTCTCCAAGCCCTCTCATCACTGTCTCTTCTTCCGTGGTGTCTTTTGCCCATCCGGGCTGCTTTCTTGCTCTCTCTCTCTCCCTCTCTCTCTCACTCCTCTTTCCCTCCCCGCCTTTTAAAGACCTGGATTGGTTTGCTCTAATGCCAGGAAACACATGCACACAGACATCTAGAGAGTGCCAAAGCGTGCTGCATGGATCTGAGCCGTTTCTCCTCTCCAGTGAAACCTCTCCAAGCTCTGTGAAGTTGGACTGACACATATTATTATAGATTATAGTTTATTATAGATAAAAACAGATTCCTCTGGAACAACCTGACAAAGTAAGACCTTCGTTTTTCCTGCGCCCCTGTGGACGGTGGCTGAAGAGGAAGATTTCTGCTTGTGTGTCTCTGCAGTTGAGCCTCTGGGAATAATAAGGGAATACTGCTGAGCTGGAAGCTGAGCTCAGGTCTGTGCTGCCGTTTGCTGCACCGCTGCCGCCGCTCGTTCCGTTGGGACAGGATTGGCTCCTAGCTACAGGATCACCCCCTCCCGTCCTGTCAGCCCTTTTCCTCCTTTTTGACAGGGAGCTGTCCAGTCCAGTACACCGCAGACCCCCTTTTTTTACTCTCTCACTCCACCAGGTCTTTAACTAACCTCCTCTAACTTTCCTTCATCTCTGTCCTTCCATTTGTCCATTCGTATCCATTTTGCCCCCGTCCGAATCCTGCACACTTCAGCACCAGCACTCCCTTTCACCTTGTGGGTCACTAGCTACAGTCCATGGGCCCCCCGCCCCTCTCACCACCTCCATGCCCTCTCCCATGTCTGTGTTCCGAAGCTGTATGCTGTGGTTCTACAAACGCAAGGGTAAGGAGAAAACCATGCACGTCCCGTGGTCCCCGTGCATGCCAGTCCTGGGTGAACGGATCGCGAGGAGGCGTTGTTTGTTTGTCTTCTGGGATGTACAGTTGGGGTGGAGCAGCGTGTTCTGCAGCGCATGGGTGAATTAGTGGATTGTTGTCGAGGTTCAGGTTCCGTCCCGAACAGACAGTTTACGCAGTTTAGTAGCTGTCGGCCGTAAGGAGTCCTAATGGAGAGAAGAGTGTGAGCGCAGTCCTGAAGCGGATGTCTGTACTAGTTTGGATGTGAGCTTGAACTGATGCTTATCTGTTCCTTCACTGGTTTTATTGAGTTCGGCTGAACATTGATGAATCTTTTTTTCACCTTGGGACTGTAATACCTCTTTGCAGACTTTCATCGTAGTGTTCCTCAGTGAATAATCTTAATTTGTACTAGAACTTTCTGTGCCACTATTAACCTTCCTTTGGCATCAGCTGTAACGGCTTCTAGTTGCTGACGACTTTTATACCAGAGAGAGCGAGCGCAAAAACACCAAATGATATGCTGATTTAAGAGAAAATTTACGATCATTCATCTAGAACGTTGATTAATTCTGTCAGAGAGGGTCCTCGATCTCTGGCAGGTAAATCAGACGACAGATAATACACTTGTAGTAAGAACACTAAATATTATGCTCTGATACTATGTAGATATAATTTGAAGAGATCAGATTCCGCTATTTTTAGATCATTGCAATTCTAGCTGTGGAATAAATTCCGTTTGAGAGCAACATAGCTTTGCACGGAACACTCTGAACACTGTGCATCATGTTGCAGCCCCCATGCTTGTGAGGGAAAACAATGAAACGTTCCTGTAAGACATTGTCTCTAGATACCCAGAGGAGCGTTGCACCATCTCATCTATCAGCACTGGACAGACAGGCTGAAAATGAGCACTTTGATGTGTCCTGAGCATGATACACTGGATACATCAGCTGTTAGCTTGGATATTAAGAGGGAATGCACAGGATGTTGGGAAGGAGTGGATTTCTCTGTTGCTGTAAAACGATCCTGGTTAAAGCATCTTATGCAGTCATTCTCCCAGGATTCACAGCAGCGTCTGAATGTGCCTGTTTCTGTGTTTTATGTACAGGAAGGTGACTGGTGCCAGAATTACGGCTGTGACACATCTCCAGTTATACAGATCATTATAGCCGCCATAACAGTTCTTAAGTGATTTGTATGTTATGTTAAAAAAATCAAAAGCTGAATGAAGTTACTTCCTGTTATGGTAGGGTCCATCCTACAAGTTGAAATATAGTTTTGAGCTTACCGTCTGCTGCCAGCCCTGAAATTCAGCTCTGTTCTCCTTCTATTTGGAGAAGCATCCATTATTCATCGACCCCACTCCCCCGGCAGTGCATCATAGTTGCCTGAGAGCCCTTTTCCTCTTTCCCCCTCTTTGCTCGCTTCCTCTTATCTACAGAATCTATCAATCTCTCGTCTTCTCTCTCTACCGGTCAGTTGGCCTTGCCTGCCCAGACCATCAGTCCCAGTATGTGAGACCATCTTATATTGTCTTCTGTCTCGTCTCCAACCTTCAGAGTCCTCTGCACTGGGAGCTCTCCTCACCTGGTTACATTCAGTTCAAATCACTTTTTTGTTTTTGCCACATAGATTAAGTACAATTGTTTCTTAAATGTGTAAAGTATTATAAAGAAAGCTAGTGTTTGTCGAACTACTAGGCTTTTTCTTTGGGGCTCATATGGATTCATGTTCATATGGATTTTACAGGTTGCAGTCCAGTGTCAAACTGTGCGTCCTTCTTACTGAATCATGTGCAAGGGCAAAGTCAGGAGCTTGTTTAAAGATGGGAGGAGAAAGGAGATGGAAGGGGTAAATAATTCAGAGTCCATTTAGAGAAAGGCTGAGCGCTGTAAAGGGAAGCGATTGTGATGAGACCAGCACCACAGAGATGAAATCCTTGGGTTAAGGGTACGTCGCTGGTGGTGTTAGCTTAATGTGATATCTGCCTGTGTGTGACAGTGCACATGCTGGATGTAAATATCAGCAGCGTCTGTCTTTGTGTACTCGTCTATGATGCCACGGTCTGCTGTCTAAGTGGCTGAAATTAGCAATAACTTAATTTGTGTATATTTAAGTCCTGAACTGGAGGTGATTTACATTACAGTCTGCCAGAATTTGACATAAGTATTCAGTGTAAGATTTCTTCCTTTACAGTTGACCAAGTATAAAGTAGATTATTATTTTTCTGAATGGTAGCAGTACGACAATAATACCGGTTCCTATATAATAAGGTTGTTTTGCTGTTTTTTTCAGACCACAATATAAATAAATAAAAAGCTGAATATTGGTTGCAGGTTTCTACCCGAAGGGCTCAAGACGCAGTGTTATTACTTAGGTTCCAGCCAAAGACCCTGTATGTCCAACTCTCCTCTCTTGCTTTGTATTTAAAAAAGAAAAAAAAAAAAGGAAATACTAGCCAAAATACAGAAGAATAAAACCTAGTATGCCATCATTGTTCATGGATGTTATCTCTTCCCCCTGAGAGTCAGACACACAAACATCTGCTGTGTGCACGCACAAAGGACAAACGCATTAAAAAGCATTTTAGTAATGCTGTAGAGGTGTTGTATCATTCATGTCGTATAAATAAGATTGTTTCACCATTCAGCTGTGGTAAGAGGAGCTGTATCGTGTGGTGAATGACATACCCTTTATCATGGATCAGTTCCCCGTCCTCGGTATGAGGTGACCTTCACTGCCCGGTTGGGCATCAGGGCAGAGCACTGCAGCCAGACTGTGAGCTGCTGCTCTGTGTAGACTCTGTGTCATCTTCATGTAGCATGTGACCATGTCGTGTTAATGGAGGTGGTTTCTAGCAGAGAGGAATTGTAGCTGTTACTAGCAGGGTTTAGCCTGCACACCTTCCTCCTCTTCTTCTTATCAGCTGGGCTGTGAGACTGAGTGATATTCTCTTAGGACTGAAACAGCGCTGTAGAACTGAGATTGTGTTGTTACTGCAAAACATTGAACTTTTAGTTCCTGTATGATGCAGAACAGCACATGACAAGTGGTGGTTTTACATTGGTCATTACTAGTATTCTCTCTGAAACTCTTCAAACTGATTGAACACTGTAGAACTATGAATGCTGAAATTCTGGGCATTTTCTTATTGGACACAATATACATCAATGTATAGGTTTCACTCTTTGTAGTGAATCTTTGGCTCCACTTCTTTTATAATGAAGACAAGGAAATGTTTAAGAGACATATAATTAGTTTGTTGCTTGAATATAGAGCTTTCAGTCAGATGGCAGCTAGTTTGGTCATTTATAGATATATAAATGTGTTGACTAGAGGCCATGGCACTACAGCTTGATGATTGGTCTTTTCCTGGTGTCAGGCCATCGAATAGCGTCTGTGGTTCTAGTGTCCCACACCTCTGGCACCTGTGGTTGACTCTTCGGCACGTTGAATCGGTGGTGGAATCAGTTGTCCAGCGGGATCATGCAAAAGGCTCATGTTGTTTTACATCCTAAAATAATAAACCAAATACTAATAATACTATATATGACGACTGGACCATAAACAGTTAAAAATTGTTAATCATCCATTAACGATCGTGTAACAACACATTTGATTTGTTTGACTGAAAAAAAATGAACAGAAATCTCTGCCCTTCAGAGATCAGTGTTTATGGGACCTGATGTGTTAGCCCTGTAATAGACTGGCGACGTGTCAGGGCATACCCTGTCTCTCACCCGACGTCAGCTGGGATAGGATCCAGCAACCCCATCCAGTCTCTCAGAGGTTAACTCTTCAGGTTTCAACTTTTGAACATCAAATACAGTTTACTGACACCTGCTGGTATCAAGAGTTATTTCCTTGTTGTGGGTTTGGTGTGGCTGTATCCTAAGTGCCCTCACCTACCTAAAAGTCATGGCATGGTAGCGTGTCGCATTCAGTTACAGTATTTATTTTTTCATAAATAACCCCGCCGCTGTCTCTTTTCTGACATGAATAGAGCTAAACAATGTTAGCTGCAGTAATCTGTACCTCTGGAGAGTCTGAGGGGAAAGTGAGAGGGCAGGGAGGCGCTGTCTGAGTGGATTGTCCTCAGAATTCGCTGCCTTTTAATGTCTTTAAAAGCTTTCCTGCTGTAGCGCTGCTCGGCCTCTGTGCTAACGCATTCGTCTGCTGAAAAATTACTCTTACACAAGTTTGCCCCCTACTCCGAGGGCATATATCTCAGTAATTTCTTTATTAACAGCTTTTAGAGTTGAATTTTTTTTTTTTTTTTTACTCGGGATCACCAGCTGCATAAAGAAAGAAGGAGAAAAATGAAAATCAAGTGCTGAAAACAGTTGTTGCCCACATGGGTTTCAGTTGAGTCCATGTCCTGGCAGAAGAAAGACTATTGTATCTTTGTATAACACTGGCACCAAAAAGCATGAGGCAGAGGCTATTGTGGAAGTGTGCAAGTGCCAGAGCCTGTACTGGGTCACTGTTTAATGTCACTGGCAGTCCATTTGTTCTGTCTTTGCTCTGAGGGTGCAGCCTCACCCTGCGCCATTTCACACTCTGACCCTAAAGGCTCCATGTGGGAGAAACAGGCTTTATTACTCTGAAGTTGCTGTGAGTCACCATTTTTACAATTGTCACATTTTTGCAATTTCAGTAGATGCTTCTGGAAATGATTTGCCCTTCACTATCATTTTTAAACACGTAATACATTCTTCTACCATCTTAAATTGTTATTTCATAAGACAACAGTCTTTTTTGTGAAAAATAAGCTTTAAAAGCTTGTTTAGTCATGTATAATTATACCACTGCCTACTCAATGACAACTTATTTTCAGTATTCAAAAATGAAATGAATTTAATGCAAATTTTGAAAGTAAAAATAGAAGCTATTATTATTAACATATATTGTGTTTTCTGAGTCAGATAACCAACACAGCATTTTGTCAGCACACTGATGGAATGAGAAAAACATTGTTCCCTGCCACTGGTGTATATCATGTTGACAGGGTGAATATAGGAAGGTAGCATGGTGATAAATCTGTGTCTTTGCGTTTTTTGACACTTTCTAACCAAACTGGCAACTCCTCATTCACGCACAATTTTGTCCGTTTTCATCAACGTAATGTGCAAATAGATGAAAGTGGAGGGGAGGTGGTTTATGGGAATGGATTTATTAAGTACGGTAGCACAGCTACCGCTGTTACCATAGTGTTGATTTAAAGGAATAGGACTGATCCACTCTTTACATCTGTATAATAAATATGAAGTTACAGCTAGGAGATGCCTACCTTACCATACACACTGGAAACATGGACAAAGGGCTTGGATTGAGTCTGTGTCTGGGTGTAGTCAGTTTCTGTAGTTTTACTTTTGATAGTGATAGTATAATGTGTTAATGATCTCTCCAAAATATCAAATGAGATGTGTGATCAAGCAGAATTGAGCTATTTTAGATAAAAAGCAAACTCTCTTTTCTAGATGAATACAGTGTCCACTACTGTCACCAGTGCTCATGTCATTTCAGTGTGGTGTCCCGGCTGTCATCAGTGTGTATCAAAGTGAGTTGAAGGGCTTCCAGTGTTGTATGAATGGAAAACATGGCTCACTGGGTGTGTCTGTGTGCTTCTGCCCTCAGCCCGTGATGCAGACGAACGGGAGAAGTGGATCCACGCCTTAGAGGGAACTATCCTCCGTCACACCCTCCAACTCCGGGTATGTAACCACCACCGTTTGTGTACGTGTGCCTAATCCATCCCTCTGTAGTTACTAGAAAAAGCTGTTTTGCTGGGGGGGACTTTTCAAGCCCGTTTGTGTGTCCCCATCGATGTTTGCAGTTCTACTATGTACCATCTATTTTACTAAGCAAATATGACATTCTTTGAAATATTCAAAAACACTACTGGTGTCCTGATGTGATGATGGAAAAATACGGGGCCTTGAATTCAAAGCTTTCGGTGTGATTATTTTCTTAGTGAGCCTCAGATTATAAGCATTTGCATGCTCTGTAAATGATTCACCACATTCCACCACAACACTCGAGATGACTTTGCATATCAAATCTTGTTGTCAGCACTTTAAAGCTGTACTTGTCTCTCTCGTACCACCTGATTTAGAGCGGTACAGAGTTTAGTCTTTGGTGTATTAATGGAAATAGCGGTGACATTTGTGTCATCATAAACGGAGAATGTTGTGGCAATATGTGCTGAGGTTGGACTCGTGTTGGGATCAGGCTTCTTGGTTTAATGGAAAGTGCGTTGACTGCTGGCGGTGGTTTTTGTTTCTTATGAGTGTCGAGCGTGTCTTAGTCAGTTCACCTTCCTCCTTCTCCTGCCTTCCAGTTGTTCCTTTGCCTAACGCCCGCACCCAAGAAAATCTTACTCTTTGTCCCTTCCTGTCATATCAGTTCTTTCCTTTTCATCCCCATAACCAACCTTTTATTTCCTCTCCCTCCCACCTTCCTTCAGCTACTCTCCCTCCCTCTCCCCCTTCCGTGGCAAATCCCTCTGATGTGCTACGTCTGTCTGCTCGCTCAGCGCGCACGTTCACACGTACACACTCTCATGCAGTGTTAGTGGGCTGCTCTGGCAGCGTCATGTGACAGAACGCCAACCAATAAAAAACCGTCTTGCTTGATCACCCAAACATCTGCCTCTGCCACCTCAGCCAATCAGAGTGGTTGTTAATGCGTGTTCCTGTTGGTGCTTGCAGCTGCTTTGTGTGTTTTCTGTCTATGTGAGAGGAAGTGTGGCTTTCCTGCCAGGGGAGGGTCCTGGATTAACTCAGCTCCGTCTGCCTCGTACCAAATGCTCAGCTGATAACCGCCGCTGAAGGATATATTGTCGCCAGACAGGCTGCCCAGCTAACACGCAGGCTGAAGGCTTTCGTGGTTTATATTGGCAGCACTGTAGTGGAGAGCTAGAGGAGGAGTTTGTTTTCTCTTTCTGTGTGGAGGAGGAGGAGGAGGAGGGAGGAGAAAGAATGCTAACTTCACTTGAGCTGGCGGTTTGTTGCTGTGGGGAGAAAAACACAGACTGACGGAGACAGAGAAAGAGCAAATGGTCTTGTGTCAGGCAAAATGGCCTGAGAGATGCACAAGGCTTTAAACACAGCATGTCCTTTGGAACGAGGCTCCCAGTAAGTAAACACACACACATACACACAAGCAAAAACGCCACTGCACCACTGCTTGGTGAACTTTGACGGCTGCAGTGCGCCGCTGGGGCAGCAGCATTTTAAAGTGGGTCACACTGCCTGGAAAGACAAATAGAAGGGGGGAGGGTTTCGGGACAGTGTTGTTGGTAGAGTCTGGTGGTGGTCGAGTGGGCGTCGTGTTTATGTGCAAGACTTAGCAGGCGGCTCTAAATTATCCCGACTATATGACAGGGATGTACGGTCCGTGCCATGGGAACGAGTGCGAGCAGAGGTGCAGATGTCTGTGCTTATTTCTGAAGAAGTGAGCACCATGACGTGGCGGTGCAGTAGCTGTTTATAAAGCAACCACCTGCCTGTGACTTTCCGCTTCATCACTGATCTGCTGTGACTATAAAAACACTTCCCCTCCATTATGTCTGTTGACAAATCCTGAGATACATTGTTTGCTGTGTGATAATAAAAGGGCACTTGTTTTTTCAGTCCCATTTTTCTTCCACATTAGCTTAAATGTCTGGCTCACGTGTTCAGGCCTATGATGTAAACATTGTGAGCTGTCACAAAGTCTTCCTCTTTAATGTTTTGGTCTTCACAACGAATCATTTAAGAACTAAACTGAAATCTAATATGTTCTCACGAATACCATAATGTAATATTGAAGCACAGGTAGATTTAATCTCCACTGTATCACACTCTGTGTGTGTTGTCCACTGCCTTTATTTATGTAATAGTCTGTGGATGTGTTGCTGGTATCTTTGAGCTGAAATATATTATGATTGACTGAAAAGCTCTTCCAATGAGCTGAGCTGTTTTTTCCAGTTATAGTGTCTCTAGGCTTCATAAGAGCCCAGTCATTAATATAATAATAAATACACATTTTTGCTCAGGCCCTTTTTCGGCCAGCTATTTTTTTTTTGCTGTCACAGCAACTCAAGGCACCTTTGATCTTTGAGGAAGTTTGCCCCATTCACGACAGGCTTCATGGAGTTAACGCACATTTAGTTCTCTATAAAGCTAGAATGTTTTTACAGTTTAATCTTTAGCCGGCGATAAAAGCGTCCATGGCTTTTCTCCACTTTCCTCTGGGGTTGTCTTCAGCAGGACGAAGAGACGTGTCAGAGACAGGACACAGCAAGACTGTGCAACGCAGCAAATCCCAAACAGCAGCAGCCGACACGGTTTGATAAGGGCTTGATTTGCTAACAGGACGAGCATGTTTTTTTTTATTTATTTTACTGTTACACTAACTGGGTATTTATTTAAGAGTGTGTTCTGTGTGTGTTGTTCTGAGTCAGTGTAACTGCTGTGTAGCTTTAAATTGCACGGACACACTCTGTATTAGTCATCTGCTGAATTGTCTGGCTTGACGTTAGCGGGGTTATTGTGTTATAATTGGTGCAGTGTCCTTGCTGCTGACATGCTCGGGTATTAAATGTGATTTTAAGGCAACTATTGTATGTGCCTGAATTTTGTCTCGCCCGTTTTCCTGTTTGTGGGTTTTGTCACAGCCAACTTGATTATTGTAGGGGTGCTCAGACAGATGAGGACAGATGCCTGGTCACGCCTGTTCTGCCAATAGTGTAGTAATTACCTTTTAATGGATATTATGTAATGAAATTTTCTGTGTCAGGGTTTATGTGTGTGTGGAGTCTGGAAGCTGTTAAGGGGAGCTAATTACCGTCATCTCATGTACACACATACTCAGTTTTGTGTAGGTCTGAAATGTGCTGGCCTCCAGTCAAGCAGCAGCAGACAGACCTGCTATCCTTTCATGGAGGCTAGCCTTTAAACAATAGTATTCCTATCTCCCCCAGTACAATACGATGCTGGAAGATTCTCCTGAACTGTTGATGTTTCTGTCCACCATTTTGTGTAACAGTTTGCAAAGCCTACCTGGCTAGGAGGTGACGATAGAGACGTGTTTTTAATGAATGGATAATACAGCGCCCTGGATAATTGTGTTGTTTGTTTTAATTTGAATATGCAAATACTTGCATGGCTTTTTACCAGGGGTTTGGTCAGGGCTGCACTAATGCTAAGTTTTGTTTGTTCTCTTGTCTTCAGGAGGCCGAGACGGGATTTGTTCCAAGCGTTCAAGACTTTGACAAGAAGCTCGCTGAAGCAGACGCCTACCTACAGATTCTGATTGACCAGTTAAAGGTAGGAGCTTGACACGAGTGGTTAATCTGATCTCCGGTCTAACACCGACTGACATGTGACAACTAAACATCCCAAAATAATATAGTGCATTTGATAGAAATTCTATAGGGATCTAATAATTTAGGGATATTTTACACTAAAACTGTACACGTATCATGTGCTTCCCCTTAAGTATTTCCTTGCTGATCTTTCTCTTTTTTTTATAAAGCAGAAGTTATAACATATCAGATTTGTGGTAGCATTGTGACAAAGCAGAAAACAGTCAGGACATATTTATGAAAGCGTTTTAAATCCCAACTTTGTGAGAATAGCCACGTTGTCCCAAGACAGCTTGTCTGTTCAGTTTCAGCTCTGATACTCATTTGACTGTGGAATCATCTTAGCTCATGTACCATCCGTCTTTTTCTTGTCGTCTTTTCATCTCTTGCTCTCACACAGCTGTTTGATGAGAAGATCAAGGACTGCAAAGAGGATGAATCACGCAGAGTGAGTAGTGTCCCCGTGTCTCTGCTCTCTGGTCCGCTGTCATTAGAGCCGTGGCTAGCGACAGGGGAATGAAAAGTGACAGCTGTTTGTGTGACGCAGATATTCAAACTCTCTTCTTTGTCAGTTTAAAGTCCGTCAAAAGGTTTTACATCTTATTAAGGGATTTAAATATGACTGTGACTATGATAAATTTAGCTATAAATTATTAGCAACAAAACAAAAACTGCTGCATTATTTTCTGTAAATCAACTACTCAGTTAATTGATTAATAATGACAAAACTAACAGAATTACACAGCAGATAATACTCATGCCAGTTCATTAGGTACACTAGTAGTATGGATCCTCATATAACAATCCTGTCCTAAATCTTATCTTGGTGAATGTTATAGTCTCCAGTATTAGTTTAAAAATAACAGAGAGAGCAGGTGATTCCTCTGTGTTTTCATTTTGGAGGCCGTGGTTTGTAGTAATATTGAACTATATTGTGTTGTACCGACACATGTTTCTGTTATTGTGACAACTCTGTTTCAGTCAGTGGGATTGACTAAAGTCACTATCCTCCAAAATGACGTTATTATGAGTTATTATAGTTCATAATTAATACAGTTTAACATCACAGTCCCTTTTTAATGAGAACTCAGTCACCAAAGCTGATGATCTTATAACTTTAAAGTTAGTAGAGTAAAGGTACTCAGTTTAATTGAAGGAAGCAGGTCAGGTTTAGGGTGTCTTTGTTTTTTTTTTTTTTTTGCAAACAGCTGTGCATGAACTTCCTGTTCACACACGTGATCAGTATGAGTTCCTCACTTGTTACTGTGGGAAATTGTCATGTTGATTTCCAACAAACAAAGATGGTTTCTGCATTCAGTTAGACACCATCACCTTGATGTTTTTTAGCTTCCTGTGCTTTGAAACCTGGACTTGTTTTATTTTAATTGCTCTGTTTTCTTTTGACAGAAAATTGAGAGTTTGAAAGAGACTACTTGTGTAAGTCAGAGGTTAACACGTTTCCCCTCTTTTGTATGGGTTTGGAAGTCAGCTCATAGTTAATGAGTTCCTTTCTGCTTTTCTCTTTCAGAGTATGGTAGAGTCCATCAAGCACTGTATTGTATTGCTGCAAATTGCCAAGGTAAACACAGTATCTTTGTACATTTGATTCCTTTCTCTGCAGTTTTGCTCTACCATTTCACCATAATCATTGTTTTTGGGAGACCACATGAGTGTGCACTGTGTGTCACCTTGCGTCCCTGGGGTAGTTCCCTGCTTAGAGTTGGTATCTGGGTCGGTGGTTGACGAGGGTGTAGCCTAGTGCTTGTTTCATCACATGTTCTATTCAGCTCTCTGAAAGGAAGTGAAGAAATTATTTCTGCTTCATGTGGCTGTGAGGTGAAACTTGCTGCCTTTTTTTTTTTAAACTAAGAATGCTTTTCTCATTAATAACATTTTGGGAACATTTAGATTGGCATCATGAGGCAATCCTGTACTTTCTGATACTGAAAAAAATTAGGATTTCACCATGTGATGAAAGGATCGCTGCATGTGGCAAGTTGGGGATTATTATGAGGTTCCATGTGAGGATAGAGAGAGAGAGAGATGACCTTCATTGCTCTCTACACTGCGGATGCTTTTTGATATGACTCTTCAACCTTCCCACGCAAGCAGTCTAACACTGTCTTCTTAAAATTTTAAGGACCAAAGTAACGAACAACAGCACGCAAACGGACTTATAGTAAGTTTGACACTTTCTGTCCATGACAAAAGTTGAAATCAAAGAAACTGATAACTTTCTTTTCTGGCTTAATTTACTCTCCTGTAGTAAAGCAGATCAATCAGATCTCTTTAGTGCATGCTGTCTAATTTGGAGATAAGCTCTGTCTCTAGCTTTTTCTCTCATGTCTGCCACTATTAACTTCTTGATCAAGTCAGTACTGATTCCATCTGAGATTTGAATTCTTCCTAGCAAATGGTTCAAATGGTTTGGGAACTATTCTTTCCTTCATCCTTCCTTCACGCGATCTTTATTGCACATAGTGCTGTATGTGAGTGTTTGCATGCTTGTGTATAGTGTTGCACATCTCGCCACACACTAATTAGAGTCAACTTATTCACAATTGATTTATCCTGCACACTGCCTGCTTATTGAACCACTGAACGCTAATGGCTGGACAGCCGTCCAGAGAGCATTTCATGGGCTCTGAAGGTACACTGTACTCACATTGAAGGCCATACCAGATGTTGTGCATGCTTTGACTACGTCATGTATACTTAACAATATCGACAGCTGTTTTCCAAAGCATTTACTATACGTTTTTAGATTGATTTCTTACCCAACAAGTAGCTTTTGCATTCCTTTTAGTATCTGAGTGAAGATAAAGCTGGAGACATGAAGCATGTTATTGATGCTTAATCTGTGTCAATCATTATAGATAACATTATGCAGTTGTAAGCAGGGGCTCCGTCTGTTGAAAGAAACTGCTGCTCGTGTCCCCAAATGATAAACTTAAGTCGGAGCAAGGAAGCTAATGCATGACCAGATTCCAGCAAGGAACGTTCAGAGTAAGCTAAGGTTGAAAATAGAAGATAGAAAAGTGAGGAGTGAAGGAAAAAAGAAACAAGCACTGAAAAATGTCTACCTGTGAAGTAAGAATCAATCTTGAAAATGCTCCCTATACTTATATTCACATTGTCGTTACTAAAATGTAAAGGCAATGTGAATGTTTGCAGATGGTGGTCTTACCTTAAGTGTCTTACCTCTACACTAGTGCTATACTGTGGCCACACAGCTTATACGACTGTGCTGCTGTAATGGCCGACTTAATCTCACAGTTATTAAGTACAGTATTATGAAATATAAATAGCATAAGCTCTGCCTATATGTATAACTGCATGTGTGTTCATATGCTATAAGCTTTGTGCTAGAGATATCTTTACAGCTTTAGATCTTCTAAGTGTCTGTCACGTTGCCTGTATGCTTATAATATGGACAAATGTTAAATGCAGTCCAGACCTGTCTTTTAAAATACATGAAACACTAGCAGCTTGTTTGATTGCCCATGTGGAGCACTGCACAGCCGTTGGGATCGTCTTAAATCACGGGGATAGCTTAACATCCAGCACACAAGAGGCCTGTCCAGTATTCATATTTCTGTGTCCATTCATTGTTTAGGGGTCGGTTTGCTCTGTGAGTGCTACTTGCGCCTGAATATTAAATTGACTAAATTAGAAAATATGTCCATCATGACGCACGTTCCTTTTTAGCTGTAACTTTTTGTCAATGCCCAGCTGCTTCTCGCCATGAAAAGCTTGCTTCATCTTCTGCTAGCTAGATCAAGAGCTGGTCCCACCTTGACTGACCAGTACTCCTGTAATTGGCTATAATTAGTAGCCGCCGACTTGCTTTTACTGAAGCACGAGGGCAGAGCGGAGGTGGAAAAGAAGGATCAGAGGAAGGAAGCTTGAAGTGTGAACAGTGGGGAAAAAATGGAGCAGAAATGTCTGACCAATCCTCTTCAAGCGACATTTTCAGCCTGGGATCACAGCTACACTTCTTAGAGGAAAGTGTTCTATTCCCCAAAAAAAAGCATACTTCTGAGCACAACCAAATTTTTCATAGCAATTTTAACCACAGCTCTTCTGTCTGATCTCATACTCACCATAGCACTGACTCACTCTGCCTGTTCCTGTTAATCTCAAAGCTTTCATACAAAACAAACTGTAAAAATCAACAACAGGTCATGTTTGAGTAATATGTAACGCATCACAATGACTAGATGCCATTTCACTGCTACCAGAGGCCTGGGGGTAAGTTGCTGGGGAATAAGGGTCGATATGGTTTTGCTTCAGCTTGTGCTGTTGGACGGGTCCATGGTGACAGTGACCTCATTACGAAAAGCCAGTTTATATACATATATATATAGATAGATGTGTGTGTGTGTGTGTGTATATATATATATATATTTATTTATTTATATTATTATATTTGTGTGTGTGTGTGTGTGGGGGGGGGGTTAACAATTTATATTAAGACACGCATATTCACCATTAATTAGCTGCTTACTAACATGTATATTAGTAGCATACTAGCTAGTACTAGGTTAGTAAGCAGCTAATTAATGGTGAATATGCGTGTTACCATATACGCGTGTGTGTGTGTGTGTGTGTGTGTGTGTGTGTGTGTGTGTGTGTGTGTGTGTGTGTGTTCAAATACATGGGACACATGATGTTAAGATGGGGCTGTACAGAGCAGGTCACTGTGGATTAGTCCCCACTGATTTTGACAATGGGGAAATCAAGAGACAGAGAGTTCAGACATGTTACGGACGTAGCCCTCAGCCCAGTGGAGTTAATTAACTCATTTTTAGACTGGAAGGTTACTCAGAGTTCAAGAGGGGACGTTAGTTATGCTGTAAAGCTGCTGTTTGTGCGTAGATTCTGTGCAGTGTCGTTGGTGTCATATTGATGACATAAATGAAACCTCTTTCCAGGAAATGCAGTAAAAGGTCATTGGTCTGCCCAGCCAGACTGGATGCTGCAAACTTTAGTTGTGTGTCTGTTTTTACATAGTTACATAGGTGTACATTATGATGTATAATGGAGGGTGAGAGCGTGCATTGACATCTGGCTTTAGTTGTGGTAATCATACGGGAACATGTGGTTATAGATGCTGCGGTGAACTGGTAAGCAGGCAGTGGTATGGGTGTGAGCAGGTGTCTGATGTCCCCTTGAGGCAGTTGTTTTTGTTGTTAATGTTGCTCTTTTTTATTTTCTCCAGAGCACCATCAACCCAGTGGATGGGATCTACCAGCCCCCTCTGGACACCCCTGTAGTCAACACCACAATGCCAACACAGACCACACTACCCACAGGTACTAGACACCTGCCTCCCTCTCGTTCGTTGGTCATGTGCTTAATGTGTTCAACTCATCGTCATCCAGAGAGGTTGTGTAATATATTTCAAAGGTGACAACAGCTCCCCCTCTTGTTCAGATGTGATCGTCCTCACTACTCTGCTGTTACAGAGATGTACTAAGTGCTTGCTGACAAATGCTTTTTCTGCCATTTAATCTGCACAGACTGTGGTCCGTCAATAATTTGTCCCAACATTTTAAATTGTGGTTTTTCAGTGGAAAAACATATAGTGGGATGTGCTGTAACTTGAAACGCGTTCTAGTGTGACAATACAATATCATTATTGTAATATGCATGGTTTTGGAACATTTTCAAAATGTTCTCTCAGCCTTGAAGGTTAATTGATGCGTGTCACGTTGTTAACTGTTGAAAACTGACAGCAGGATTGAGCAGCATGATAACCTCATGATGTGAAAAAATATTTCTGTTGGCTGAGATAGAAGTACAAAAAAATGGACTTATTTTATCCCATTCCTCAGTACAGAACTTCTTCACAACTTCTTCACATGAACTGTTTACTTCAGGTCCTTCCACAACATTTCTATTGGATGAAGGTCAGGACTTTGACTTGGCCGTTCCAAACATTCATTTTGTTCATCTTTAACCATTTTTTGTAGAACAACTTGTGTTCTTGAAGAATGACCCAGTTTAGATCCAGCTCACAGGCAGATGTCCTGACATTTTCTTTTGGAATTTGTTGGTATAATTGAGAATTCATTGGTGCATCAATGATGGTATAAACCACTTTGGCCCATATGTAACAAAAAAGGCCCAAACAAGAACATTACCACCCCCATGTTTCACAGACATGATGAAGTTCTGATGCTGGAGTGCAGGGTTGATTAGTCTCCAGACATGAGCCTCTCATTTAACCAAATCATTCTAATGGGACTTCTGGCTTGTCCATGTAATGTTTAGAAAACGTCAGAAATGTTCTTTTAGGAGAGCACTCTCTATGTCCATATCACTCTTCCATCAACACCATGGTTTCTCCTGTTTTACATTAACTTGACCCACTGTGAAAGAGGCCTTTAGTTGCTTAGAAGGTACCCTGTGTTCCTTTGTGGCCTCTCCTCCTGTGATGATCAGCAGCAACTCTTCCGCTGAAGTCTTCAGAAAGCTCCTTTGTCCGTGCCATCATATACATCCTTAAATATGAAGTGAGATTAGTCTCAAAATGGTCACAAATGCATACCGAACAATTTAACATATAGCAGTCTGAATAATTATTATTTATACATTTTTATAAGCTGCTGCTAGTGGGTGGACTTTATCTGCTGTGGCAACACACGTAATGTCCTAGCAGGACCTCGGAGTAGTCTGTCTGAAATGAAAATGACGTGAAACCAATTTTAGTTGCAAATAATGCAAACTAACACTTGACATAAGTGTATTTAATAGATATATAATAAATCTTGTCTTAGCCCAAACAGGATCGGAAAAAAGACTAGTCTCTGTCTCGGCTTAGTTTGATGGGGTCAGAAACACACTCTGGAAACTGACTGATAAGTTGAAAACGACAGTAACTAAGACCTGTGGGATTTCTAACTTCATCGTCTTCATGTTATTCTGCTTGGAAGCAGATTGGTTTTCTCCCGTTGCCCACTACACTTTTGGCTGTTACTGTCAAATGACTATGACTAGACAGTTTAAAATTGCTATGGAAAATAACAGCAAAAAGTAGGCCATTCTAATTGTGTTCTCTTAACAGACTGTGTAATCCCCCTCTTAGCTGAAGCCTCTGTCTCAGATACGTTTCTCAGCCTCAGCCTTTTTGGCACGTGGGAGGAGAAACTGGTTTTAATATGATATGGCTTCAGTTTGAGGCTTCACTGCTCAACTCATCTGCTTTCTGTTTTTGTTTAAGACGCTTCTCAGGTGTGTAAATCAGACCAACGACCCTCCACGTTACCTGTTGGTCCCGTCGTCACAGTGATGGGAAGTTTGCAGACCCCAACTCCCAACAGCACAGGTACGCGTTCACTCTAGCATAACGGATGGTCACTGATGCTTTCTGAATATTCTGAATGTGCTGTCCTGGCTTGACGCTTTGGTTTAATTAATTCACCATACAAAATTAATAAATATCACGTGATGGAATTTTACTTTTTGGCTTGTAATTTGAATTTTCCGTATTTACAGAGTACTTAAAGAACTTTTCATTCATTTCAATGATCAATTTCTAAGGCAGTTATAATTGATATATATAGTAGAAATGGCTGAAATGATCGGGCGAAAACACTGCAACAGTGAGAAAGGGAGGACTTGTAGTGATGAGAGTGCAGTGAAGCTGAATCTGCAGCTTTTGCTCTGCTTTATGGAGCATTACCGAGAGCTTCAGTTCATTGTTTAGCTGTCCGATCTGCAGATTTAATGGTTTTGTTCAATCTCGCTGCTCCCATAGTGGCAATTGTGGCTGCACAGGCAGCTGTTTTATAAACCTACTGTGCACTACAAGATGTGCACAAGTAGAAACTAACAGAGTGGAGTATTTAAGCTGCTAAAGAGGCAGATATTCATAGGACGTAGTGGAGACCACAGTGAAAACTACACACAGAGGAATAGTAGTGCCAGTTGGACTTCGTTTTCCAACTATGCTTGGATTCCATGAAGTATGTAGTTGCTAAGTAGCTCCTCGATGTGAAAATGGCAAATGATTGCTAACAAGCTGGCGATATTATCTGAAAAGGGGGGTGATCCAAAACCTGTTTATGCTGCCCCCAAGTGGCCTAAAAAAAGAGTTAATACAAGATCAAAGTTCATTCTGTACCTTGAAAATCAGGTGACCACCCATGACTTCAAGATACATTTACTCCCTGTTCCAGAGATATCATTTACATCGCAGTATTTTTACAAGAAGAAGGTCGTTTGGTTGGTGGCTCTCTTCAAGAACAAACTTAACTCGTTATTTTACCATCATTAGTATGTATAAAAAGACTGCACTATATTTCTGTTACAAGTTGGATGTTTTGTTTCTCAGACCCAACAACACTTTTGTAGAGGAATAGCACTGCAAGCTAATACATATTTATATTTAATATATTTATTCCCTTTAAAAACACCTGACATCAGCCTGCTACTGGAGATTGCTGCCAAACACAATTTCATTGTAACTTTTGTGCAATGGCATCAAAGTTCTTCTCTGAAGTAGTCATAATATTAAGTAAATTAAATAACCCAAGAGCTGCAGCAAAGGAAAGCACCTTCTGCTGCCTGTTTGTCTGCCGTGCTGAGGCAGCAGTTTTAAAATGCAGTGCTGTGCACTAAGGAGGGAGGCTGCATGCTTGGGAGTACTGTCAATATGCTCTGCAGAGAACGCCATAACTATGTCAAAGACAGCCTAATGTTCCTGTGTGGAGTCTGCAGGGCAGCACAGCTCAAAATGATTGCTCCAGTCAAATAATGTGCAGTTGATTTGATTATCATGACCTGTAGGAATAAAGTCTTGTTTATCTCATATGATGTTTCTTCTCTCGTGTTGTTCTATCAGGGAGTGGTCCGTCGGGCCCCAGTAGCGGCATCGCCTCCCCGGCTCACATCCCCCTCCCCTCGCACTCAGTGCCAGACTTCTCCTATTCCTCCAGCGAGGATGAGTTCTATGATGCTGACGAGTTTTACCAGAGCACCACTTCCCCCAAACACTGCATAGAGTGAGTATAGCTTCACCCTGGAGACAACACTGGTTACAGTCAATCTATTGTTTTACAGCTTGAAAGCAAAGAGGCAGCTTATAGAGTTTATCAGCTCAGCTGGGAAAATGATACTCTGAGCGAGTAGTGAGTGGCTTCGGTCAGAGAATCTAACAACAAAATTGCCTTAGAATTTCTGCTTACTCTTTATCACCATATCTCTCCCGCTTCCTGCTTCCTGTCCAAATGACATTTCTGCTCTGCGCTCCAGTCCCTCAGGGCCTCCAGCTGCCTCATCCCTCACTAATGAAGAAACAGGGTTGAAACGACCCAACACCACAGAGTCCCTCAACTCATCCATGTCCAACGGCACCACAGATGCAGGTAAATGGAGAAGAAGCAGTCAAACATATTACAGCCTCGTTCACTAAACGGCAGTAGGAGGGTATTTAACACATGGAAAGAGCAGAGAACCACATGTTTTAGCAGTGACGTGAGACTCTGCTGTTGTCTTTAGATCAGTTTGACAGCCACGATGACCGCGATGACGACGGTGAGGGGGAGTCTGTGGAAGAGCACAAGAGCGTCATCATGCATCTGCTCTCTCAAGTTCGTCTGGGCATGGACCTCACCAAGGTAAGGATCTCTGTAACTTACTGATCTATGTTTGACTCAAGTCTGAAGCTCCCTAATGTCATCACTAGTTTGCAAGTTGTTCCTTCTGAACTAAGTATAAAACTTGGACTTTTCTCCTTCTTTGTGTTTGACAGGTGGTCTTGCCTACCTTCATCCTAGAAAGGAGATCTTTGCTAGAAATGTATGCAGACTTCTTTGCACATCCTGACTTATTCGTAAGGTACGGATCATCAGCTGTTCTATCTTCTGTCTGCAAGTTCTCACTTCATTGACCTAATCCATGATAAAGAACTATAAATGTTGTCTTCCACCAGTATCGCTGAGCAGCCGGAGCCAAAAGAGCGCATGGTTCAGGTGGTGAAATGGTACCTGTCAGCTTTCCATGCAGGGAGGAAAGGCTCAGTGGCCAAGAAACCTTACAACCCAATCCTGGGTGAGGTCTTCTACTGTCACTGGGATCTTCCCAGCGACACAGAGGAGCCTTCTTCACACATGGTGAGTCCACGTGCTGCTGTCCATCTCTACGTGGTCCTTTACTACCATGAAACGTCACACTCAGCATCTGTGCCTGTATGCTGGTGAATTCTGCCCCCACCTTCACTTTTGTAGGTTGTTCATGTCTGATTTGATGCATTTAGTCACAAAAAGAAACCTGTTATTTAACCAGAAAAAAAGCCTGTCACTTTCAAGACCTTTGAGTCAATACACGTGATATTTGGTCATGCAAATAAATGTAACTCAGAATATGACCTTAGCCACAAAATAAGTTTGTTGTGGATACAGTGGAGTCAGGTGTTTACATACACCTTAGCCAAATACATTTAAACTGAACATTTTTAACAGTTGCTGACATTTAATCCTGGTAAACATTCCCTGTCTGAGATGTCAGAACCCCCTTTGTGACACAATGACCAAGTCATGTTTTTTTCAGGAAGGTTAAACTTTGCTGTAAATACTTAGAGAATGTAGTTACTGCTTTATTTTCCTGAAAATGAATTTACTCTCTGCTTGAAGGTTATATATAAATATATGTAAATATATATTCTCACTCCCTCCTTCTATCTTGTTCTGATTTCTGCCCTCCAGGAGACGGTGGCAGAGGGTCCAGTTCCCTGGTCTTCAACCAATAGTGTGTGTTTTGTGGCAGAGCAGGTCTCTCACCACCCACCCAGTAAGTGTCTACCTTGTTCTTCAGCATCACTACCTTTGAACACGTGGGATGTAGAAATCTGTAGTGGCCAAAAAAGTGATCGCTAACTTTTTTCATTTAATATCACTTCTCTGTTGCCACTTTTGTACCAGTCTTTCATGTTTCTTCTCCCCCTTTTGCAGTCTCTGCATTCTACGCAGAGTGTTTACGTAGGAAGATCCAGTTCAATGCTCACATCTGGACTAAGTCTAAGTTTCTAGGCATGTCCATCGGTGTCCACAACATTGGCCAAGGTACACACTGCAATAAACGCTGCCTCATATGCTCGCAAATACACATTTTCACACTCGTATAACTCTAATAAGTGTCCTCTGGTGTGTGTCTAGGGTGTGTATCTTGTTTGGAGTATGATGAACATTACATTCTCACCTTCCCTAACGGATATGGCAGGTACGTGTTACTTTGCCCCTGCGTTTATCTTTATCATTGAATTACTGTGAGCTTCACTGACTAATAATTCACCGGTTGGAACCTGTGTGTTCAGGTCGATTCTGACCGTGCCGTGGGTGGAGCTGGGTGGCGAGTGCAACATTTCTTGCTCCAAGTCGGGCTACAGTGCTAACATCGTGTTCCACACCAAACCCTTCTATGGAGGAAAGAAGCACAGGATCACAGCTGAGATTTTGTAAGTTGAAAATGGACGAACAGTTCAAAGAGTGTCAATCTAAAGCACCCAGTCTTTTCAACAAGATATACCACCAGAATTGTCTTTTGGCTTCATTATCCCTTTTTCTATTTCAGTCCACCTAACGACAAGAAGTCTTTCTGCTCCATTGAAGGAGAGTGGAACGGAGTGATGTACGCCAAGTGGGCCACTGGAGTGAGTCACTTACAACTTCTTTCTTTTCATTTTTCTTGAATTTATTTCTTGAATCAAGATGTTGGCATTCAGTCCAATAAATAAATTCATCAATGAATGAATGCGTTTCCAGGAGAACACAGTGTTCATAGACACCAAGAAGATGGGCATCATTAAGAAGAAAGTGAGGAAGCTGGAAGACCAGCTCGACTTCGAGTCCCGAAGGTGAGAGTGGAGTCCTTTTTGTTTCTTTAGCAGTCTTCCAAAAGGCTCATCTTTCTGTTGGAAGTTAATTCCGTTATCTGAGTTTGGCTGCCACACTTTCATTCCGACAGACTATGGAGGGATGTGACGCTGAACCTGAAGCTAAAGGACATTGATGCAGCAACAGAAGCCAAACACAGGTTGGAGGAGAAACAAAGAGCCGAAGCCAGAGAGAGAAAGGAGAACGAGCAGCAGTGGGAGACCAGGGTGAGGCTTTCTGCTTTTGATTTTCTGCCACCAGAAAGAACATAACAGCTGCGAGCCAATAGACCGCATTCTCCCAAAATATGAAAACACTAACTCAGCGCTTAAGAGAAAAATAGGGTAAAGATCTAACTTTAAAGCATCTTCTATATCAATAATAGGCAGAGATCAGTTTACAGAAAGAGACCATTTTAATGACGTTCAGCAGGTTGAAGCAATGATCAAAAAATTATAGGTGACACAAAGTGAGCGCTAGAAGTTGGAAGTAATCTCAACTTTGGGGTTGTGACAGAGACCTGGGGAAGAGTCTGATGTAGATTATTAACAGATGTTGTAAACACAAACATTTTATGGTCCACCATTTTGATTCCAGCACCTAGTTCAGCCTCGTTTACAGCTTTCCAGAGATCTAGCTCTGTCCACACATCAGCAATATTTTTAAGTTCTGCTTGGGAAGTAAACAAGAGAGTAACCTAGGCAACTAGTGGCTGGAACATTCACTAACGACCAAGTGGTGGAAAAGTAACTTTATAAGTGAACAGGACTTTGGAAATGTGAGATAATACTGTTGCTTTGTTTTAGTTCTAATATTGTTGTTTGAAATTGAGTGTAACAATCACTATTGCTTGTGTGTTTGTGTAGCTATTCCATGAAGACGGGGAGTGCTGGGTCTACGATGAGCCACTACTAAAGAGAATAGTCTCTCAGAGGCACTGAGAAGACTGCGCCACACTCTGATAAACACACACACACATATGCATAAAGAAATGCACACACAACAGAGTCTTCATAAGAACTCTTTTGCAAAACCACTTCTTATCCAAGCCTTGGAATGACTGATGATTGAATATGTACACTGCTTTGCATTTGACTGTAAAACAATATGGAAATGAATGAAAAGCATCAAAGATGTAACATGAATATTAGTAAAATCCTCTCCTCCTTTGGGCAATCTCACCTCCACCGCCACCGATACCCGCCTCCTGCCAACATGAGACTCGGCAGGGCAGAGTCGTGACGGGAGAGCCGACGCGTCTCTCGACCGTCCATAAGCTTCACAACCCTTCAGCAGCTCTACAGGACGAGCCAGAGCGGCAGTCATTTCCCTGCATACATGGTTTGTTTTGTGCAGGGGGCAAGATGGCGTTCAGTTCAAGTAAAGCTTGACAAATAAAACAGCGCTCTACATCTCAGGGAATCTGGTGACTGAGGAAAGAAAGCTGCTGCCCCCTCCCAGAGTCTGACAGCCTTATACCAGTGAAGCGGATAAATCTTAAAGGGGCGGGAGAGAAGTTCTCTGCTTGCCTGCAACTACTTGTTTATATATAGATATACATATGATGGATATATAAATATATATATTCTTTTTATTTTCAATGCTCTTTTTTGTTTATTTTTTCTTTCTGGCAATAGTGTAAAAAATATTTGAGGATCTGAACTTGATGGCTTTACACCTTTAGGAATCATTCCATTTAGCGTTTTGATCTTTTGTTCCCATGTTCCAATTTAACTCTTAGCCACCTATTTGATCATCCACACTGTTCTCAAGAAGCAAAGCCCCCCACCCACATGAGCCATAGTATCTAAACACTCTGACTGGGAGAGTTGTGGTAGATTAAAGGAATATATGCAATACAGATAAAAGTTGATTACACTGCTGGTCAAAGCGGAGGTTTGGATGTCACTATGCCAAAAAGGTTTAGAGAAAAGGCTAAACAGACTTTCATCTGGACAGAGAACAAACACTCCTCTGAGAAGGTTTCCATGTTACCTGAAGGCATTTATGAACAAATGATTGTTTACATTTTTGTCCTTCTGGACAGCTGGTCCACAAGCGAGGACGTAGGGTTAGGACTTGAGTATCTAAAGTCGCCCTTTTGTCCTCTACATCCTCTGTCCTTGTTTCCTCTCTAATATCGGATGGATCGCCTTGACGTGTGCTCCGATGTGACAGCGAGGAACCAGAGTAGACCTTTGAAACGTGCACACTGTGGTTTCATTGTGCTGCTACAGTCCACACCACATTCTACTGCATCACTCTGTTGTAATATTTTGTTTGTGTTCATTTTTTTTTCTTCCAAGATTAAGAACCACATAGAGGCCAATATTTATTCCGCTGTACACCTCTGCTTTTTGAACCTTCATTCTCTTATTTATAGCTACATGAGTTGGATCTAAATGCAATGATATTTGGATGAGATAGAGAAATAAAGATTTTCACTTAAAAATGTTGTAGCAAGCTCATAACAATCCTTTATCTTTGCGTGGTTAAGATCTCACTATGTGTCCTCCTCAATATTTGGCCATAATGTTAAGTAAGTGGACTGATTCAAATCGGAGGAGACCCTTTGAGTCATCGATTCAGTTTACCCGGTGAAGGGATGTCTAAAGATTGCTGGTGCTGTATGCAAATCCAGTGGCATACTATTTAAAAGTCCCGTAGTTGTAGCTGTTGACTTCAATGTTCCTATAAAAGCAGTCAGCAATGCCTTCAGAAAAAAAGCCAACTGAGATAAGAGTAAACTTACTAAATTTAAGGTTATCACTTTGTATTGTTTCCTCCGTGTTTTGTCTTTGTAAATTCTGTTGAATAGAGGCCTTTCCATTTCTTTCAGTATTGCCTGATAGAGAGCAATCAAAACAAATTTGTTTTTAATTTTCTCCTCTTCATAACCATTGATTGTATCCGATTCTACTGTTTATTGATGCATAATATTAAATCTCCATGAGTTTATTCCTGAGAGACTTTGTCATGGTTCTTTCAGAGGAGCATCCCTTCATGATGTTCATCACAGATTTATCTGGGCACTGCTCTTAATCGTCCCACAATGGGAAATTTTGTTCCTGCTGTTCGACCCAACCACTTGCCCACACAGCAGTGTGTACAGTCGGAGCGGTGGGCTGCAGCCTCAGGTGGGCTGCGCTGGGGGAGCAAATTGGGTTGGTTGACTGAAATCATAAACATACACAAGAGATCATTGGGATGATTCTAGCATCATTAATGAATATCTTCCTCTTTGGTTCTTTGAACTATATTGAAGATGTGTGAACACTTGAGCTGGGCAACTTTTGGCATCTAGAACCCACAAGGGCTTAGCAAGCCAACATGTGGTTTAACAGAGGAGACACAAAGATGCAATGAAGGGATGAGAGTGAGATGGAGAGAATGTGGGAAAAGATGATGAAGTGATGATTCTGTAATGCTGGAGTATGTTGTCATGCCAGGATAAATGCAGAGTTTGTGGACATACGAAAACATACAGAAGGCAACTTGTAGTAATTACAAACTGCTACTGTTGAAATTGTGAATGTCTCACGTGTCTAATACTAGTAGTTTTATGTGACTTGTGCTGAATGTAAGCTATGTGAACTCAGAATGAGCTCATGGAGGCGCATGGAGACTAGAGATGGAACGATATGATATCACAATGATATCTCGATCATTGTGACTGTTATCGTCACAGAATTGCTGAAATGTGCTCAAAATGTTCTAAAACTACTACAAGCACTGAAATAATTTAAGCAAATTTTCTTTTGTAAAAACAAAATGGCAGGTGTGGGAACAGTCATGTGACAATTAGACTGCACACAGGTGGACTTCACTATCAGACTCATTCCATAAAAATCAGATATAAGAAAACATTTCAATTACATCTTTTTTACTTAGGTCAATGTAATTACATTATATTGGTTTATTGGGAAAAACCGAAGTACACAGTATACACTTACGTGTGTCTCAAGCCTGGTGATTATATGTCTTAGATGGGATGGTGGTAACTACTATTAACCCTGGGAACAATGGGTAGATATGACAGACGAAACTATGTCCTTCAGTCAAGGAGAGTTTGTGTTTGGTGGAGTGGTGTCTACTGTTGGTTTAACTGACTTTGCCTTGCCCCTGTGTAAATCACGTACAGACTCTTCTCTCAAACTCATGCTGATACCTCTTGTTTGTGGTGGAAAGACGAGGCAGATGTGTTGGGGGAAGCTTTTTTTCCCCCTTGTAGCCATATTTGTTTGGTGCAGAGGAATCCACTACTGGTTTTACTGAAATAACATTGTCTCTGTGCTTATCATATACCTATATGCTGATGCCACTTGTGTGTCTTGTGGAGTCTGTACATATGCAGGATGGCATATGTCGGCTTTGCTGCCAGTGTTTTTGCTGCCACGTTACTTCTGTGCTGATTCTAGACTCGCCCCTGATGAGCACATGTGTGCATCTGACCAAAGAGGGCGCTAGTCATCCGGTCATTTCTTTTCCCATCAGCCCATGCGACATGTTATATAAGAGCGCCTCTCTCCCTCCGCCCTCTCTCACTCTGCTGCGGTCCAAGAGGTAAGGGTGCTCCTTCTTCTCTGCCTTAGTGCTTCTCCTCCCCTGCTTAAATTAGTAATGTTCAATTGTTAAACTATCTGGGGCTTGTAGTTTAAATGTATTTGCAGTGCTGATACCCAGCTGTTAGATGTTTCTCTACTGTAAATGTTACACCATTATCAGCATTAGCAGGCCTCAGCCACGTGCTTCACCTCATGTTGAGGTGTGGGTTAGCTGCTCATCTCATGGGCTCTTTATCCCACATGGCATCGTCGTCCTTTGGCTAAATGATGAAATAAATGTTGGTAGGGACATCTGAATTAATGTGAAGAAACGCCAACATCTCTGACTTCCTGGGACGACGGCTTTATGCTAACTTAGTTGTAGGCCGGTTAGTATTAGCCTCACAGCTCGAGCTGCAGGGTTTGCAACGTCATCCAGTATTGTAATGCATGTTAATATACACATTTTTTTTTTCTTTTTTTTTTTCTCTAGATCTCTGGACTCTGCTTATGGAGATGAATGAACAACAAATGGTGAGGAGCCTAAAGTTAATGGTGTAAAGCAAAATTATGTGGCCGTGCCTCCTGATGCATGTGCTAATGTGTTTTTTTTTTTTTTTTTTTTTAAGGCTCTTAATGATGCTGCTGCTGCTTCCAACTTTTGGAATCATCCATTGCCTGATGGGTAAGTTTGCTTCTGTTGAATTATGTTATCTTGACAGGAAGTCTGTGATGATTTAAGTGTAAGAGTAGTGGACAGAAGAGATTTCTGAGCAATTTCACACTGAGACTTTTCTTTAAGTGTTTGCTTACTTTACATATTCTGTAAAGTACTAATAAGACTATTTTTGTTTTAGGTGTGGGAAAAAGTCCTGAAACATGAAGATGCTACAAGTATAGTGAAGGTGAGACCATGTGTTCCTTGTATTGCAGTGGTGATGGATGTATGCTTCTGAGGTGTCCCATGTGGTCATTGTACTGTAGCACTGGGTTTTTAGATTGGCTGTTTTTGTGTCCCGATTTGAATTGATGATTCTGAAAAGTCTTGTGTAAATCCACAAGCACTAATCCAGTTCTTTCAGTTGTGATGTTTTGTGGTTCTAATAGCGATGTTATGTGTAGACACACCTCAGGACAGCATCAGTCTGCCTTTACCCTGACCCCGGTGCTGCTGTGATGACATTTATTTGCTACTCTCGACAAGATGGATGACGATACTGCAACCACCAAATTGCATTATCTGAGGCACTAGCAACATGATGCCTGCTATCTAGACGTGAAGACATATTGGCTAACTCCCCTCATTTTGTTCATCTGCAGGTGTGCTCATGTGAGAAAACCCTCCTGACAGCCAGAACAGGTAATGAGCCAAGATGAGTTGACCTGATGGGTTTTCATGTCCAACTGTTAATGATGATTATTGTTAAAAAACAATGGGAATCTCTCTGAAAAAGAGTGAAAGAGAACTTTTCTCTGATGCAGTATTACAGTAAATAAAACATAATGTTATGGGCTTGGACTTTGAGTAACGTCTGGTATTTGACTTGCAGGTGGTCCTGGTGATGGATCCTGGCTTCATGTTCTTGGATCAGTGACAGGTGGGTTTGTCCTGAAGAGTTGATCAGTGAAATGTCAGTCTTGTCTGATGCAGTGATGATCGCATAGTTCAGCGGATAAAACCATGAAGATTTACTATTGTCTTTCGCTCCTAGCTGATGCATCAACTTCCACAGCCAGTGAGGTTTTTTTGGTTTGGGAACAGAATTTAAATTTTTTTTTTTTTTTTTTTATCTTGTCTTTTCAGAAGATTCCTCCATTGGCCAAGTGCAGGTGAGTTCAGAAACTGAAGCTCAACTTAATTCAATTTAACAATCCTTGATACAATGATGATCGCATAGTTCAGCGGATAAAACCATGAAGATTTACTATTGTCTTTCGCTCCTAGCTGATGTGTCAGTTTAAACTGACACCCTTAGCAGGAGTGTTTAGTACACTGTAGTAAAGGTCTGTTCTCTTCACCAGATGAATATACCTCCTTGGCAGACTCGTCACCATTTGCCTTGTGACTGGTAAGCATTTTATTTTACATCATCTCTATGCAGCTGAGGACGTTCAGATATGATGATCTTGAATCAGGTCGCTGATCCAGTTGAGGAAATTAGTCGCAAATTCTGATCTGACCTTTTCTTACAGAAAAGGTCTCTACAGGTTTTTGTTTTTTAATTGACTGGAAACTGTTACTTTTCAGAGTGGGATGATGAATGCTTGGAGAAGCTTTGCGGACAAAAGGGCAAAGACGTATGACTGAGGTAAGAAACGATGTCCCACAAGGTGCAAAATGTGCAACGATGGGCTCAGTGATGTCTTAACAAATGTCTGACCTGAACAAAAGTGTGGATAAGTGTGTTACTGAGCAGCCCAGTGAATTAAATTAAATTCAACCAGGCACTGATTTGTAATAAAGTTCTTTCCTCTCTCCATTTTCAGAAAGGAGAATTTCAAGATTATTGAGCTGGTAAGTACATAACATGATTCAGTGTCAGAAGTTGATTTGAGTTGACCACTCAGCCTGGGATGAAAAGATTCTGCCAAATGACTTGTGTTGATTATAACCCTTACCGTTCCATTTATTCTGAGGCTATGTGGCCAGTAAACATCAGTCTTAATTTCACTATGAATTCTTATTTTAATGGTGTTATGTTCTCGTTCCATACAGATCAAGTCCTTTCGGCATTGAAGAGCAAGACCCTATTGTCGAGTTTGAAAACTCGGTGCTCCAGAATACTTGATATTTTCAAATACATTTTGTGTAATTCAGCATAAATGTTTAACTTGGAACACTATGGAAATAAAAATTGTAATATGTACCTCAAGTATGGTCTCATTTGTGGAATGGGGTGATTGTGAGGTAGCTGTGGCATTTGTTTGGCAAATCAAACGATTTATAGAGCACCTTTCATGCATGGACATGCAACACAAAGTGCTTTACACACAAAACAATTACAAGTACATAAAACAATTACCCCCACCCTCCATACTACGCACACACTACTGCCAATGGGGAGATATGGGATGACACTGAAGTGCCATCCACTCTGGGAGGAGTCACAAGCTGAGCCACAGGGGGCACCCAGGCCCCCTGACCCTGACAGACAAAAGCCAGCTGGACCGAAGGGACCCAGGGACAGCGCTCCCGGAGTGGAGGACACCCCTAAGGAGACACTGGAGTTAAAGCTAAAAACATAGGATAAAAGACCATAGTAGCTAAATGCTGCCTCACCCTGGGTTTTTGTTCTTGGTTTTGGTATAGATAAAAGACCAGTGCCAGGGGAACTCAGGATCTGCAAGGGTTGATATGGTAAAAGCAGGTCAGATAAGAGGGCGAAGGCTGTTAAGAGATTTAAAAACTAGTAAAAACCTTAAAATCGATCCTGAAGTGTACAGGGAGCCAATGCAGCGACTCTAAAACCGGTGTAATTTGCTCCCACCCTCTGGTCCTCGTCAGAACGCGTGCGGCTGAGTTCTGTAATAATTGAAGATTTGAAATACTCTTTTTGGGAAGACCAGAGAGCAGGGCATTACAATAATCTAATCGACAGGAGATAAAAGCATGCATCAGCACCTCCGTACTGGCCTGAGAGAGAAACGGGCAGACTCTGGCTATATTAAGATGATAAGAACCTATTTTCGTCAAATTTTTGATATGTGGAATAAAATTCAGCTCAGAGTCAAAAATCACACCCAGATTGTTTACTAATTGTGCTTAAGATCTTGGAAGTTTTAGTAAAAGTTTCTCTTTCTGGCCTTCAGGACCTATAACTAAAACCTCAGTTTTGAGCTGTAGGAAATTTGCTGCCATCCATGACTCAATATCTGAAATGCAGTTAAAAAGGGCATCAATTGGCCCTGTGTCATCAGGAGACACGGCGATGTACAGTTGCGTATCATCAGCGTAACTATGAAAGCTGATGCCGTGCCTCCTGATGACATCCCCAAGAGGAAGCATGTACAGATTAAAAAGAAGTGGACCTAAAATTGACCCTTGGGGAACCCCACATCCAATTTCATGGGTTCCTGAGGAACATGTATCCATACTTACATAAAAGCATTGGTCTGTAAGATAAGAACGAAACCAGTTAAAAACAGTACCAGAGAGGCTGACCAGGTTTCTGAGTCTATTTAACAAAATGCGATGGTCTACTGTATCAAAAGTGGCGCTTAGATCCAGTAGAACCAACAAGTCAAGTTGGTGGATTTGAGTTTGGTGTAAGCAAGAAGTACTCCTGAGCATGGCACCTGTCCACTAAGAATGCACTGAAGTTTGTGAAATGACTACTGCCAGGGTTTCGCATGTGCACAGTAACAGACCATATCTGAGAAAGTTGTCTTTTGCACAGTGCTAAGTGCCAGACTTGTACAAATGGTTATGAATGTACATAATTACAGAGTGGTTTCACCTGCTTGAAGTAAGAAAGCTTTACCTGTTTGGGAACATTTCAAAAAACACATCGGCACCTTCGAATTATTACTGAACTAAATGTATATTTACACTTGCCACAAACGGAAGCATTCCGAATTTAAATGTCTAAACTACATAAGTTTACCCTTATTCCCTGTAATTTTTGTCTGTCTTCCTCCCTTTTTCTGTCCTTACCTCGTTTATGGACTGGCGTGACTGAATATATGAATATTCTTTAATCTTCAATAAAATTAAAATTATGCAAAAACATAGGGGCCAAGGGGTAGGTTTGTTTTCTATACCTGCTCACGCTTCACGGACCCGGATGTCTGAGACCAAACTGGTGGGCGGGGCCAAATGAAACAAGGGTTTCATTGAAACGACGAATAAAGCGAGCACTCCTCCTCTGCTGTCTGAAGCGGGGGGAGAGGAGTGAACACCCCCACACAGAGGAGGCCGGGCCCCCACTGAACCACCGGCTCGAAATAAATGGGCCGTAGAGAAGAGCGGAGCCGCGCTGTTCAGTCGGATCGTCCTCTTCCCTGATGGATGTGCGCTGGCTGCTGCCTCTGCTCTGCGCCCTGTCCGCAGAGGCCGACTTCTTCCAGTTCGACAGCCTTTGCAATGTCTCCACTTACTATTTTAATTACATTTATTGCAACATATGGGAGGGGGAGTGTCAGCCAAACCAAGACGATGCTACACAGCAAGGTAGGAGAAATCAAAATGGCTCTCCGTCTGGAAAGCTGTCACATCATAACGTGTTGTATAATCGTTGTCACATTCTCTCCGCTGTGTATCCTGTCTGGTGTGTGTATGTTGCCGCTCCTCTTACGAACCACGTCCTTCCATGATGGTGGCACTGATTGACGCTGCTCTTGCTGCGATCAGTTCCTACCAGAGACCTGTGGACAGGTTTCTGTCCGGACTATGTCAGCCTGCTGCATCAGTGGTACTGTAGCCTGGGACAGTGCTGTGAATCCGGAGACTGCAGGATAACCAACAACATCACAGGTAACACCCTGACACCCATGGTCGAGGATCATCTGATCAGCCTTTAACTGCTCCTGGGAGCTAGTAGATCTACTTCCTTGTTGCAGCAAGGCTTTGTCTGAGGCTGACATAATTATATTTGCATATGATGAATAAAAAAATCGGGCAAAAACGCATCAGATGAAAGTGTGACTGTCTTAACAGATATGTTTCTGGTAGGTCATGCCTCTGTGACCCAGCTCAGTCTTGTGAGATCAGGTAGCAGCTAGCTCACCACCTCGTCCTAGTTTATCTGCATACTCAATGCAGTTAGAACAAATCGAATGAATGAATGAAACAACATCCAATCCATAAAATGTCACCTGTAGCAATATATACATAACCTACGTATGTCACTGGTACGTGTTGACCCTCTGCTTCTAGAGACACTTAGTGAGTAAAAACAGCTCTACCTGAATTAACCTCCCACCCTTGGAAAAGGGTTTCAGAGTCTGATCATTTTCATATATGCACATATCATAGCATTTTCCTGGGCAGTGAGGGAAGACGCCATTAGTTCGGTTCAGCGACTTGTAACAGTATGAAAGAAAGAAAATATTCACCTATATACTGTGTACATGCATACATTATTACATGTGTACAAGACAATACGAAATAGTTTAAAATGAGCTCCAACTGTCAAGTTTAAATCTTAAGTTAGTGAAGGAGTAATAATAATCTAATGATATACATTAATACACAGGACGAGATGTTTCGATCCCTTGTGTCACATTTTCTTTACTAAAGACTTAACTCTGAGCCGCTGCTGCTTGAGAGACATTTTGAAACAAGCTTTCAGATCTTTTGGGAAATTGAGTAAAAGTCCACTTCAAAGGGTTGTTGCTTTGACGGACTCCAGGACCTGCTGAATTTAATTATAGGGACCTTTGCACTTTCACATATATATGAATAAGAAGCTTATTTACTGTGGAGAAAAATAAGTGTAATAAGAGTATCAACCTGCTACTGGAGATTGCTGCCAAACAAAATTGCATTGTAAAGTTCTTAATCCTGATTTATACTATGTAGTACTGAAATGTTGAGGTAAATGAATTCCTGGTGCTCTAAAACATATAAAATCCTGTATCCTATAAAGTTTACAGTGTTATGCAAGTGACACCAGGTACATGAGCTATGTGACTTATGGGACTATGTACTCTCATCTCTGTGTGTTAGTTGCTGCATCTTGTATTTCAAATAAGCAGGTTCACATGCACTGTAAAAATATCCGCTTTTAGGTTATCCGTTTTTGTCTCTGCTCATATTATTCTGTGTGCTTATTTTCAGGACTGTCAAGGGACCTCCAGACGAAGCTCCACGGACAGCACCTGGCTCAGTCTGTGGTTCTCAAAGCCATCCAGGGTTTTATTAACAACCCAGAGTCCAACAAGCCACTGACGCTCTCCTTCCACGGCTGGTCTGGCACTGGCAAAAACTTTGTGGCCCGGATCATTGCTGATAACCTGTACAGAGATGGGGTGAAGAGTGAGTGTGTCCGACTGTTCATCGCCCCGTTCCACTTCCCACACGCCAGGCTGGTGGACACGTACAAGGTAAGACTTACGGAGCCCTGGCACAGAGTCCGGAGGACTGCACGGAGTTGACCTTTCTGTGTCAGGAACACGTTGCTTGCTGTGTTCTTGGGGCGCTTGCTTGCTTAGTGAGATGTTTAGTCTGTGTTTTGTAATCCAGAGTATTATTGATAACGGCCACTGTTTGAACAGATACTACGACACACGTACTGACAGACGTGGAGTTTTGGAACTTGGCGTTTGTCCACCTAGGACATGGGTTTCCAGTGCGTTCCCATTTATTTTTTCACAATTGCTGCATGAGATTTCACAATAGTCTAGATTTGACAGGCATTGATAGTACAGGACAACCTTTAAACTGATGCCAGTGAAATGTGCAGAATCAGGCAAACGCGCAATCTCTGCCGTGCCTACGTAACCTGATGAGGTCGCCTGCTAAAATGAGGATCAATAGAAATAACAAATTGTAGAACTTTATTATAACATTCTTTTTTCCTCCCAATTGAATTACATTGGAAATCTGACCTGGCTCAACACAAATGAATAATATAGTACAAGTAGGTAAAGTATCCAATAAAAAAGACTATACAACATGTGTAAACTTTAGCCTGCAAACCCTATTCATTTCAGTTGGATTGAATCATTTATGCATATTTACAGCAATTATGAGTTATTTATGTCTCTAAATGTAAAACCTGAAACTCAACATTTTACCCCAAACCTGAGCAAAGTAAATTGAATTTATTTCCTTCTGCGAATCTAAACTTTGCTGTGATTTTGACGCTGTGCTTTGGCCCTCTTCGTTGTATCCAGGGTCAGCTGCGAGAAGCGATCCGAGACATGGTGCTGCGCTGCCCTCAGACTCTGTTCATCTTTGACGAGGCTGAAAAGCTCCATCCGGGCCTCATCGATGCCATCAAGCCCTACATGGATCACTATGACAACGTAGATGGGGTCAGCTACCGCAGGGCCATCTTCCTCTTCCTCAGGTTAGTTGATTATTTCAGGGACATCCTGTGTGGTGATGCTGGGTCAGATGCTCACTACAACACAAACTGAATTGCACCTCTATTCCAAATATTCTAGCAGCTTGTCTGGGATGAGGGATCTTTCTTCCTCTGTCTCCATTAAACCTCTGTATAGATAATCCATGACTCACTCATGTCTGTCCAGTCAAATATAGAAAAGCATTTTTCACTTACACTGTTGTGTTTGGAGATGACTAACGCCACATAGTAACATACAGTATACTGATGTGTAATTAATTAAACTACATTTCCACGTTTTTGGCTGTGCCTGTTGTCACTACAGTAACATTGGTGGTGCGACGATCAACGATGTAGCGCTGGACTTCTGGCACTCTGGTCAGAATAGAGAAGACATTGGTATGGAGGACCTGGAACATCGGCTACGAGCTGAGACTATGGAGTCTCAAGGTACGCTGCAAGCTTAAGCCTCTCTTTAGGTTGCCAAATTCTGAGTGAATGTGTGATTCACAGCTACTGATCAGAATGACCACTAGATCAAAGGGATTAGAGGTTCAGGTACAAGTATGGGAGTGGTTCTGGCAACCGTTTCACATTGAAGCAAGTCATTTTAAGGTTAATGTAAAACATTGCCGTCTCTGAGTTTGTCCTTGCAATTGTTGTGTTTCTCTTTCCCAGGTGGGTTTGCTCAGAGTGAGCTGATGTCCGGTCACCTCATTGACTTCTTTGTCCCCTTCCTGCCTCTGGAATACCGTCATGTCAAGCTCTGTGCACGGGACGCCTACACAGCACGAGGTCTCGAGACAGATGAAGCCACACTGGATGAGGTTGCCAAGGCGATGCTCTACGTCCCCAAAGAGGAGAGACTGTTCTCAGCCCAAGGATGCAAGTCCATACCACAGAGGATCAACTTCTTTCTCCCCTAGAAGGTGAGACAGACAGAGAGAGACCTGGAGGAGGTGTAAGATTGCTTCACCAGCCCATCTGCATACAGAGCCACAGAGGAGGTGTGTCTTCTTTGCTCTGCTCTGCGTACTTCCCCCTTCTCCCACAGACACGTGTCTGTCCAGGTCCCTCAGAGAAGGCCAGACATCAGTAGGCAGATCCAGAGCAGTGTTCTACAGAGATTGGAGTGTTGATATCACATAAAGGGTGAAGTGTGGCTGCTCTCCGTGACCTGCCTGGTCTGCGAACCCTCACAGTGTCAGGACTAAGAAGTGAAGAAGGCAGCAGCTGTGCCGTGAGTGTCAGAGGGATGCTGATACATGTTATATGCCTGTTCACCTCGGCCAAAGTTGCACTGCTTTCTTTCCTGTTTCCGATAAGTTCATGTGTTAGTATTTGCATGTCAGACACTGTATTCATGTTTTGTCACCGATTATTTATTGATATCATTTGTGACATTTTTTAAATGTTCACTTGTTTTTTTACTATTATTACACAGAACAGTGGTTACATAGAGTGTTTGACAGCAAACATTTAAATCCAGCAGTGATGGATATGTTACTGTAAGAAACCGTGTGTCAAAAGCAGTCAAGCTATTTGAATTTTTAGGGGGTAAGTGACTTTTGATTCATTGCTTTTTGACGTCAGCAGTTTAAATGCTTGATTTAAAGAGTGTCACTTTTCATCGTAGTTTGTCCACTGGCACCACACCACACATTACCTCTTACATAGGTCTTCTTTGGTGTTTTTGTTCGTTACAGCAATGGGTCACATCACAACAGAAAAAAACAGAAAGAAACTATGTCAGACATAGTTTAAGGAAATAAACACTCAGTAAACCAACAATTCTGTGTCTTGCGGAGATCTGTGGATTTATTATTGTGTGTGGAGTCTGTTTTTATTATTACCATTAATATCTTTAACAAAGCAAACACACCATACTGAGGGTCATTTAAAAACCCTGCACATTGCCTACGGACAGAACAGAAATTGTGTAATTGCCTAATTGCTCAAGCTATTGACTGATTTCCATCTTCAAAAATAAATATTTCCTTCCTTTTTTACGGTTGTTTATTTTTTCTCTCCTGTCATAGTAGCTCGAAACCTTTAAACAGTTTAGTGTCAGACAAACATATTGGCTCCAAGAAACTGTAATAACCCTTTCATATGATGTAAATCTCTGTGGTTCAAAAAACTGGACTCCGTGCCTCTGCCAGTTGGCTGCTTCTGTCAGCTGGCCGCCAGAGATCAACGTTGTAAAAAGTTTTCTGCAGTCAGGTTGTCAAAATTAGATTAGCTACTCCCTAAAACTTCATTCCTTCGTCTCTGTGTGTGGGCTGGGGTACACTCAGCTTCTCTAAGATATGAATGGGAGAGTTCAAATGTTCAAATGGACAGAGCTTTTGGGAACCTCGGCTACAACTAATTATTAGTTGTGACTTTACAATCATAGTTGTGCTTCCCAGTACAGAATGAGGGTTTGACTGCTGCTGAGGAGGAAATGTTTCTCTGGGTTTGAAAGGTTTGAAAGATGTAGAGCACAATTAATATGGACTAGTATGAAGAAAGTAGGGGCCATGTCCAATTGTTAATTCGGATATTTAGAAATACTAATAGCTTTTCTGCTGTTCATTTGCTGTAAACCCCAGTATGAAACTGTTATTCGAAGCATACTATGTTTTCAAATATCAAAACACGTCAATAAAATTCCACAATATCCAATTAGTTTATGGCTCCACATCTACGTGCGATTACCGTTTTTGTCCCTTCCATGTGACTCACCCACGGCGGCGGCGCAGCCTTCTTCCTCGAGGGTGTATCAAGCAAACGCGTGGTCTGCTTCCATTGGCTGCAGAGCACATTCTCTCTCCTCCGATTGGCTGGAAGCAGTAACGCTTCCTTATTGAGGTCCTGGGCCCTCGTCCAATCAGATTCAGACATCTGTTCCGAGCCGAGAGGAGATCGGCAGCAGCGTCTCAACGGCTCTCTCTCACTGTACCATGACTGTATGAGAGGCCGGATCGACAAACAGCGTGTGGAGAGATTAAATAGGAGTATTTGTGTTCATAGTTAGTGTTTGCATTAGACGGAGTTCTTCAGCTCGTCACTATGACAGTCCTGCCGCTGCTTTTCATGGCCGTCTCGGTCGCGTCTGGGCTGGCCGAGTCCACTGTGCATTTCCGAGAGCAATTTGAAGATGGAGGTGAGGTCTTTTACTCAATTATACCTTCTGTATTTCACTGTGTTGCCCTTCAGCATTGGTTAATGCTGTGCCGTTTTCAGATTTTATCATAATGAATGGCTGCATTAGTAGCAGAAATCCGGGTGTTGTGTTATTAAAACGGATATTTCTATTACATTACGTGTTATCGTTTTACCTCGCTTTGTGGGACGCATCGTCTGCTCAGTGTTCAGGTTGACATCTTTTCAGTCTACAGGACCACCTGTGTTCATCTTTGACTCCCTCTCTCCCCCTCCTTTGCTAGCCCCCCCCCCCCCCCCCCCCCCCCCCCCCCCCACCCACCCCCACCACAAACCTCGCCTGTCTCACCCCACCCCCACCCACTGCACATCTCTCCCGTGGTCATTCACTGCTCTCCTCCTCACCCAGCTGTCCTCCTGTACTCTCATGAGCGAGGGCAGTCACGAAATCCTGCAGAGTAATACATTCCCAGTGCACCTGCACCAGTGCATCACCGGGGGTTGAAATGCAGCTTGTGAGTCACAGGGATTGTTGTGAGGCTGAACTGGTACTTGTTTGTGCAGATGCCTGGAGTAGTCGCTGGGTGGAATCCAAGCACAAGACAGACTATGGCAAGTTTGTCCTGACTGCAGGGAAGTTCTATGGAGATGCAGAGAAAGACAAAGGTGAGTGGGAAGATTCATCTGTATCCAGTGAGATGGGTTTAGAACTGGCCTACACTGTACACTTATGCTGTTTCTTTTTAATTCTTAATGCATCATTCCATAGTCACGCTATACTGAGAAGGCACGTATTCTGTGTTAAATGCAAGAGCCATCCCTCATCAGAGGGGACATGGAAATCAAAGCGGTAGTTTTTGAATTTGTTCTCAAGTTTAGCTGAAACTACACTAGATTGAACCAGATGTTATTTGTTCTAAAAGGACATCTCCTGTTTGTGAAGTTGGAAATTGGAAATGTTCCCAAATTACAGTGAAAACACCAGCGTCTCAGTGTTTTTTCATCTGTCAATACTTATGAAGCGGGGCCAATATTTGCCTCAATAACATAACATGTCAGTCTGTCTAATATGTATGAGAACACATTCACAAATTAACAAATTCTGATTAATCAGAATAGTTTTATGTTAATGGTAGGGAGGAATTGTACTTGGATGTTCCCTGCAGTAATGCTGTTTTTACTGCAGGCCTGCAGACGAGCCAGGATGCCCGCTTTTATGCTATGTCATCACGTTTTGATGACTTCAGCAACCAGGGCCAGCCTTTAGTCATCCAGTTCACTGTGAAACACGAGCAGAGCATTGACTGTGGCGGGGGCTACATTAAGCTGTTCCCCTCTGGGCTCAACCAGGAGGAGATGCATGGAGACTCTGTCTACAACATCATGTTTGGTAAGTGTGAATAGTTTAACTGTGGACAAAAAGACACAATTTCTCATGTATCCTTGTAAATGTTTGCGGTAGAAAGTATAAAACTATACATTTTTATTTATGTATTTGTGGATTTGTACAGGTCCTGATATTTGCGGCCCTGGCACAAAGAAAGTGCATGTGATCTTCAACTACAAAGGCAAGAATCATCTGATTAACAAGGATATCCGGTGCAAGGTAAGATGTCAATAAATTGTTTCAATATTTAATTGGAAAATGCCATGAGCTCTTCCTAATTGCAAACTCTCTCGTTGCATGAAAGTCTGATGACTCTTTTTTTTTTTTTAACCTTAAACCTTAACAGTAATCAAAGAGACATGTATTTTGCCATACAGACAGATAAAATGTCAGAAGTTTAAATGAACTTTATTCTCCCCAGGATGATGAGTACACACACTTGTACACACTGATCGTCAACCCTGACAACACATATGAGGTTAAGATCGACAACAAGAAGGTCGAGTCTGGCAACCTGGAGGATGACTGGGACTTCCTGCCCCCGAAAACAATTAAAGACCCCGAGGCCAAAAAGCCAGAGGACTGGGATGACAGGGAGAAGATTCCTGACCCTGACGATAAGAAGCCAGAGGTCGGTCTATGAGAGCCATTCTGGAAATTTGTGTTTGTTTTGTTGTTTCCAAGCATTTAAACCGTCTTTCTTTCACAATACATGTCATTCAGTATGTTTGATGTGTGCACTTTTTTGATGTAGGACTGGGACAAGCCTGAGAACATCCCAGATCCTGATGCCAAGAAGCCCGATGACTGGGACGAGGAGATGGACGGAGAGTGGGAGCCACCTATGGTCACCAACCCCGACTACAAGGTAAAGAGCATCTCAGACAGTCCAACTTTTAAACTACTGGAGTAATCATGCGTAGCTTTGAGTAGTATCAAAGTGATATAGTACCCCAGGGTACAGGGAGATCCTAAATATGTGATTCTAAACCCAGTAAAAATTACAATCATGTCTCCTTTTGTTAAACTGTTCAGGACCGTACTGAACTGGTGCCACCAGGGGGCGGTCTATAGTGGTTGACAGGCAGCTGAGATGGATGGTGACTGAAAGCAGTGCAAATAATAAGAGGGATCTACACAAGAAATAATTGGCTGGTCACTCCTGGGCTAATCAATTAAATACGACTTTATGTGGACTCATATCACGTTGTATTGCTACAACTTGTTTGTATTGCCAGTTTTCCACCACAGTTTTAATTTTGTCTCCTTATGTAATCTTATGATAGGATGAATGTATAAGGGGGAAAAAGATACTATCCAAGCCTATCACGCAGAGTATATATTGAGTGTGTTCATATTATCGGTGTAAAACGTCATAGTCCACTTGGAGATTGTAAATTGTTCAAAACAATGAGGATTTTTTTTAAAAATCTTAATGTTAATCAGCAGATGCATATTCTCTTGTGATATCTCTGACAATTAACCAAACTGTATTTCTGGGTTTTGTTCGCTGTCCACAGGGTGAGTGGAAGCCAAGAGAGATCAGCAACCCCGCCTACAAGGGCAAATGGATCCATCCCGAGATTGAAAACCCAGAGTACACAGCTGATACAGAGATCTATAAATACGACAGCATTGGCGTGATTGGGCTCGACCTGTGGCAGGTAAGAAGTCCCTGTAGCTGATTGTTTTCAGCTTAATGAAGTGTGAATTTCCTGAAATGAACAACAACTGAGTTTAGTCATGCATTGACACTCTAGGTTGTTTCTAGACAGTTTAAAATTAATTGAGCAGTTCATGTATCATGCTTGTTTGTATTAACATTTTGAATTGACTTGTGTTTTGGTGTAGGTCAAGTCTGGTACCATCTTTGATAACTTCCTAATCACCAATGACCCCAACCTAGCAGAGGAAGTCGGCAACGATACATGGGGAAAAACTAAGGTATTCTTTCAACAGTTTCTAAAGCATGTATGCAGTTCACATGTACTAAAGTTTTTCATTTTTAATTTTTTTTTTTTTTTTTTTTTAAATGTCCCTGTGCTTTTTTTTCCCCCTCAGGACGCCGAGAGGAAGATGAAGGAGAGCCAAGAGGAAGAAGAGAGGAAGAAACGTGAGGAGGAGGACAAGCAGAGGAGAGAAGAGGCAAAGGAGGAAGAGGAGGAAGAAGAGAAAGAGGAGGAGGAGGAAGACGAAGAAGAGGAGGAGGGGGATGAACAGGAGGAGGAGGAGGAGGATGAGGAAGAGGATGATGAAGACACAGACTCTAAACTCAAGGATGAGTTATAAACTCAGGAACTGCTCAGCCATTCTGTGTCAGTGAGCCATTGGAACAAGACTGCAGAGTGAGAGGACGGACCCTCATGACTGACACCCTGGGGTGGGGCCGGGTGGGATGGGCTTTTTCATTTGTTTGTTTACAAATCAAGGGGATCGGTCAAAAAGGGCAATTACTGTTTTGTTTCCTGTTTCATTGTGCTATTGCTACTACTAGTACTACTACTATAATTATCAAACAAGGAATATTCATTGAAAGAGTTAATATGTCCAAACGAATGTCAAGACCGAAAATTATAAAACTGCAAGTTGTACCCAACAGAAATATGTAAACGGTAATTTGTGTTTTACAAAAATCTGGGTTTTTATGAAGTATTATGTTGTGGTGACATGAAAAGCTACATTTGGTATGTGGATGATACCATGGAAATGTTTTGTTTACCTCATGTGTTTTGTTAGTCTCATTAATCTGTGTCACATGGCTTTTTGATTTTGTAAATGTTCCATGTCAGGTTGAAAGGATGGTATACGGTTCGATGTCTTCATGCAGGTTATCTACTCCTATTTAAACAAGGGTTAATGGGGAAGGGTGCATCAGGACTAACACTGTACATATTTGACAACCTGATGAAAAAAAAAAACATCTGCCACAGGATGGAGTGCTTCAGCAAGTCCCATGCATAGTTTTGTACTGTAGAGTTAACACTTTTTTTTCACTTCAGTGCACATACTATAGTCTCATGTGTCAAAATAAACTCTACTTAAACTTAGATGTACATTAAGTACACTCCAGTAGCAGAAAATCTTCCGATCGTCTGGTACGTATTCACTTTAGGTGAAGCTTGTTGCTGTGTACAACCAGTTTCCTCATTCTTGATTCCAGTATACCTGCACTGCTGTACCCTAGCACACCGTCCCAAACTGTCTGAAAGATGCTCCTTTTGTAAAGACATTTTGTACTAATGGTAGTAACTGAAGCTGGACAATTTTCATGTTGCTGTGTTTAAAAAAAAAAAAAAGAAAAGAAAAGACAGGTATGCTGTCCAATAAAACAACGTGAAGAAAACGAGCAGATATTGTTTCCATTTTTGCATATTTAATTGTTGGGCGGCTCGGTGGTTAGCGCTGATACTTTCCAGCGAGAAGGTCTGGGTTTGAGTCCAGCTCGGGTCTTTCTGGGTGGAGTTTGCATGTTCTCCCTGTGTCTGCGTGGGTTTTCTCCGGGTACTTCCTCCCACTCCCAAAGACATGCTCATTGACTGGTGACTCTAAATTGTGAGTGCGAATGTTTAGCCCTGCGATAGGCTGGCGACCTGTCCAGGGTGTACCAGGCCTCTCACTGCAACCCTAGTGAGGATTAAGCGGTATTATGAGATGAGATTAATTGTCTTTATAAAAAATAACATTTTATCATAGTTGCTTAACTAAGGGAAAGGGAGAACTAGATGTGTAGTAGTGATGTTTCAGATTAAAATGCCATTCCAAGATTTTTTTTTTTTTTTTTTAGCAAACTCAGTCCAACTATTAAAATCTTGAGTACAACAGTTTTTGTAGGCCAATAAACAGATTTAAATACATATATACATGTACAGTTGTGCTCTAAAGTTTACATACCCCGGCAGAATTTTTGCTTTCTTGGCCTTTTTTCAGAGAATATGAATGATAACACAAAACTTTTTTTCCACTCATGCTTAGTGGTTGGGTGAAGCCATTTATTGATAAACAACTGTGTTTTTTATTTTTAAATCATAATAACAACAAAAAACATCCAAATGACCCTGATCAAAAGTTTACATACCGCAGTTCTTAATACCGTGTACGGCCCCCTCTAACATCAACGACAGCTTGAAGTCTTTTGTGGTAGTTGTGGATGAGGCTCTTTATTTACTCAGATGGTAAAGCTGCTCATTCTTCTTGGCAAAAAGCCTCCAGTTCCTGTAAATTCCTGGGCTGTCTTGCATGAACTGTGCGCTTGAGATCTCCCCAGAGTGGCTGAGTGATATTGAGGTCAGGAGACTGAGATGGCTACTCCAGACCCTTCACTTTGTTCTGCTGTAGCCAATGGCAGGTTGACTTGGCCTTGTGTTTTGGATCATTGTCATGTTGGAACGTCCAAGTCCCATGTGCAGCTTCCGGGCTGATGAGTGCAAATTTGCCTCCAGTATTTGCAGATAACGTGCTGCATTCATTTTTCCTTCAACTTTGTCCAAGTTTCCTGTGCCTTTGTAGCTCATACATCCCCAAAACATCAGCAGTCCACCTCCGTGCTTTACAGTAGGAATGGTGTTCCTTTCATCATAGGCCGTGTTAACACCTCTCCAAATTTAAGAAAGTTCAGTTTTGGTCTCATCACTCCAAATTACCTTGTTCCAGAAGTTTTGAGGCTTGTCTCTGTGCTGTTTGGCGTATTGTAGGCGAGATACTTTGGCATTTGTGCAGTAATGGCTTTCTTCTGGCGACTCGACCATGCAGCCCATTTTTCTTCAAGTGCCTCCTTATTGTGAATCTTGAAACAGCCACACCGCTAGAGAGTCCTGTATTTCAGCTGATTTTATTTGTGGGTTTTTCTTTGCATCCGAACAATTTTCCTGGCAGTTGTGGCTGAAATTTTTGTTGGTCTACCTAATCGTGGTTGGGTTTTAACAGAGCCCCTGATTTTCCATTTGTTAATCACAGTTTGAACATTGCTGACTGGCATTATCAATTCCTTGGATATCTTTTTGTATCCCTTATACTGTTTACACTTTATACAGTTCAACTACCTTTTCCCGTAGATCCGTTAACAATTCTTTTGTTTTCCCCTTGACTCAGAATCCAGAAACATCACTGGCTGGATGAAAGATGTCTGGATCCCAGAAACTCACTCAGCTTTTATGCACACACATTGATGACTGATCACGAGCAAACAGATCACAGTTAACTTCTCTCAAAAATGTATTTTAATGTCAGTTTGTATTTTTTTTGTAAGTCAGTAGAAGCGGGATTAATGTCAAAGCAAAGAACTTTTTTACATGCAAAATATTGGCACATTCTTAAAATGATACAATTACTATATACTCACTTGCAGAAACATTAAGACTGTTGTCCTCCCATAGCACAAGAAAGATTCAAATCCAACTGCATGTTATAGTATCATTTTGGAGGATGTAGTTTGTGGACTGAATTAAATACAGAAGTGCTTCTGTTATTTAGCCTAGCCCACTGACTAAAACAGGGTTGTCAGAATAATAGAAACACGCGTGGGTCCAGTACAACACAATGCAATTCAACAGAGCAACAGTCTCCTGAATGAAAACACAGCCAACATCTCTCTCAGTTACCTTAAATGTATTTACTGTACCATAACCGCCACGAGGCTAACAATTAGTGCAGGACTGTTATATTCGGAGGCATTTAGTTTCACTGGTGCATTACCGGCAAGTGAATGTATTTTCTTCTTATTATTAGCATTGTTATTGTTATAGAACCTTTGGACGTCATCTACGGAGTTCCAAACTTTAAATGACGATTAAAAATAAAATATTTGAAAGAGCTTGCTTAAATAGTTGAAATAGCTATTAACTTAAAATAATGCCATTATGTTACCAAAACTGTTGCATTAAATTTCCATTAACTTGCCTGTCGTTGATAGTCCTAACGAGCTTCAGTCAGTCTCAGGCTCCAGTCTCAGGGCGCGTATGGGGTTGAAACGTCTTACGGACAGAAATTTCTGCTTGATAGTTTTCGCAGCAAGGGGGACCCTTCATATGTGGAAGTGGAGTCACAGCTGTGACTGAGCTCCTGTGTCGAAGGTCCAGTTCCAGGTTTTTCAGCGGCCTCTGTCTGTGCCCGGCAGCAGTGCAGCATGAAAGCAGTGGGAAACAGAAACACTATGGCTGCCACTCTGTCTCTTACTCAGGTAACACTGTCTTACAACTCAAATCTAACCACGGGAAACATTTCGTGAGCTCCGTCTGATCCACTTGGGGATATTTCAGCTGTGCTTGTTGAACCGGGCCGACAGAGATGGGGGCTCTCCTCGATCGTCGTCCCTCTCTGGGAAGTTTAGTCCTGCTGTGACTGGGAAAAGTTTCTGCCTAATCTCTTTGGGGACTGCGTAAGGGCGTAGCTAGCTAGCCAGTCCGCTAGCTAACGGCTAGTTTGCGTGCAGTGTTGGGCTCTTTTCGAGCCTCTTTACCAAACTTGAGATGAGCCGTGTTAGGCTAGCGTCACTTGGCTTCGCTTGTGTGTGTTTGGAATCACATTTTGTGCTGTCCCGGTTTGCTGCAGGCTCGTCGCTCCCGGCCAAAGAGCGATGGTCATACGAGACACTCATGTGTGGCTCTGTTGTGGCTCCACTGTCACAGTTGCCAGTTCAGCCTCCGCTAACATTGTTTTCCGATCACAAATAAGCAAGCCGGAGACGTTTGACGTCGTAGCCTGCGTTGGAAATGTTTTTACATTAGCTCTCTGTGGGGCTGGACTGCAAATGCAGTCTAGATATTGCTATTCTTAGAAGTAAACATGCTTCGGCGGGTGGGTTGGCGTTTTACCCTGTGACCTTTCTGAGGTGGACTGTTGGCCTGTTAGCTACTACTACGACTGCATTGTGGTAATGTTAAATGGTAAATGGTAAAGATAAACCCTCCAATTTTGTTAGCAGTTCTTTTGCAACCAGTTAAGAGGAAGTAAACTTGAGTGGCCGTATCTGCCGTCACGAAATGTTAGCCTGCTGCCCTAACTTCTTGAGTTAAGGGTCAAAAACGTGTCTGTTTGTGCTGTAAATAAGTTATTTAGGCTGGTCTAATAAGCAGGTTACAGTCCCAGACCTGTTACCTGAGACACCGTTGCCTTTGACAACAGACAGGAGCTGTCTGCCACAAACAGCTTTACTGTCATTATCTTTCAGAGATGAGCTAAAACCCTGTGTTCATACATTTCTTTGTGGTGAGAGTTCACTGGCCTGTCAGGCAGCAACACTCACTGAGCTAATCCTGTATGTGACCCCATCTTTGGTGTTGCTAGTGACATTAATGGGTGAGTTAGGTAGTTGATATACCCACAACAAACCGTGCTGGCCTGTCAACTTCTGCGCTCATCTCGCTGTCTGCTGCAGTTTAGGAGGCTGTGAAATGACTGAAGCGTGTTTTTTTTTTTTTTTCAGTGCTCACTTAAAGAGTCACCAGTACAATGACCACAGTGTTAACGGCAGCTAACAGCTCCAGGCACACTATTGTGTCGCGGGGAAAAGTTACGCTTGCCAGAGAAAGATATGCGTGTGTCAACAGTTATCTCACTGTAAACTGTCCGTTGAAAAGGCTGACAGATGACTATGCTGATCAGTAGGCTGCGTTTTTTTTGTGTGTGTTTGTTATCTCCTGTGCCTGGGCTGTAACGAGACTGGCATCCGCACAGATCTCCACTGTCTCCATTTCTTTTGTTTTATAGCAGAGAGTAGTTTTGCATGTTGATTTGTTTCTCTGTGGCAAATGGGAGCTTTAACCTCCTGGTATATAGCCACTCCCCGGTTGATTCATTCAGCAAACAGTTACTGTAAACTCCTTTCCTCTTTCTCCCCACCTGCCAATCTAAAAGCATGACCAACAGGCAGCTTGAGAAGAAGGAAGCGCTGATTTTTTTCCCGTTTCAGCCCAGCAGTAGGCATCTGTATTAACAGGAAAGAGGGGAGTTTAGGAAGGATGTGACAGAAGGACACATGCGCTATGGCGTGTAGAGTAATGTCCTGTTCTAAATGTTTGAAGCTGACCACGAGTCTGAGGAAGTACAGCTTATATCCTGAATCGTCCGTGTGAAGACGCGAGACTCAGCAGAAACTGACATACCATGCTGAGTCAAGTTCACTATTCTTAGACTGTGGGCATGTTTGCTTTGGCTGTCATATAATAATTAGCACAAACTGCCTGTTGATTAGATGTTCACCATTACTAGCTAATCAGCCACAACTTTGATAATCAGTTATCAAGCAAGAAGTGGCTAATTTCAGCTTTTGAAGTGTGGTAATGACCAGCTTTGTTACTTTTTCTTTTCTTTATTATGTAATTATAAATGTTACATATTCAGGTTTTGACTATTCTGATCTTAGACTTACATCTCTGGGTCATTTTCTGGGATCTTATAGATTAAACAATTCATTTGCTGCAGCAGTTGAAAAAATAAGTTGTGGGAAAACTAATCAACTATCATGTTAGTTTATTAATTGTTTTAGTCGTTTTCAAGACGTCTTAAAACGTCACTTAGACTGACAGTCTTTTTTTTCTCAGCAGATATTTAACTAAGATTTTCAGCGTCTATTTCTGTATCACAGACAAACAGATAAGCGGTCTCTGTGACAAAATAGTCTGCGGGTGTAATGATGAAAAAACCCAATCTGATTTTAAACATAATAGTTATAATTCCCGTTTATGCTGCTGCCATCTGTAGCAGATCAGTCTTGTTTTTGACAGCTGCCTTGGCTCAGTGGACGATAGTCTTACTGTAGCCAGCAAAAACTTGTTGATCATTTAAGCTCTCAGAACTGACTTTGGGGAAAGGACTTTCAAGAATGAGTTTATTCTGTGTCAGATATTTCATAAGAATCCACAAGAAGTTTGCTACAACCTCATGAATAGGGTTGAATTTAACCTGCACAGTTCATAATGTTTTTTTTCTTTCCTTCTTCTTCAACAGCTCTCCAGTGGAAATAACATCTATGACAAATACTATCGGCAGGTATGCAAACCGAGATCTGGCAATGATGCCTTTTCATGAAACGATTTTCTTTCACTTTACTTGCAGATGCAGATACATCAGATACATACAACTCTTTTCATTTAAAATTGTTTGACTATCACTGCATTGCCTTGTAAATTGAGAAAATCCATTTGTTTTGAAGTTTTGGTGCACTGACTCTTTAAACACTGAGCTAATTCAGTTGCATTAATAAACACAAGTGTTGGACCAAGCTGCCATCTCTCATCTCTCTTCTAAGTTCCAGCCTCTGCTTCCAATAAAGGAAGCATCTTTATGAATTAATAATGTTTCCCTTTGCCCAACATGTCAGGGGAGCTCTCTGAGAGCCTTGTGAAAGACTTCTAAGCTGATAGACTGCTGAGAAAATAGCCTTGGTTTATTGTTTGTATTGATTTAAGTGAATCAGAAAGTCCTGCATCCCACAGGGCAATTCACACAGTTTTCATTTGTTCTTGATTTGCCCCTCACTTTTTTCTTTGGAAGCTATGAATGTACCTGGGGCCTCTTCACGTCCAAACACTGGTACTTTCTCTGTGCCCCAAGCTAGCTTTGTGAACATTGCTGTAAATCACAGTGTATTTAGTTGCAGTGGAGTTGCACGTTGAAGATTGTAAAATGATTCGAGCTCTAATGGCTGTTTGTCTGTGTGTAGGTTGATCCGACTGGCAGTGGGCGGGTGGGAGCAGCTGATGCAGCCCTGTTCCTGAAGAGGTCGGGCTTGGCTGACCTGGTCCTGGGGAAGGTGAGCAGAGATTTAGAACCTCTCTATTGGCTTTATAACTATTGTTGATGATTATAAATGTGTAAACTGTCTCCTTAGATCTGGGATTTGGCAGACTCTGAACGGAAGGGTTCCCTTAACAAACAGGTATATTTGTGATGTGGTCTAACATCTTAATTAATTCATTGTACATTGCTTTGGAGTATATGATTGTGACTCTGTTGGTCTACATCTTCTCCTCTTAGCAATTCTTCATAGCGTTGCGGTTGGTGGCCTGTGCTCAAAATGGCCTGGAGGTGTCACTCAAGAGTCTTAATGTGGCTGTTCCACCCCCCAAATTTGTAAGTCAGCTTCTCTCTGCTATAAGTCGGGCGTCGTACAGTTTGTATGATGACAGACATCCTAAACTTAGTTCTTATGCCCTTTTATACGTTATAGTGGTTAAACATACTGTTCTTAGTTTATGTATTTTTGAACTTTGAAATCTCTGTGTTTATCTTCAGCATGAAACAAGCAGCCCGCTGTTGGCAGGAGGAGTAGCCATTGACACTCCTTGGGTTGTCAAGGTGAGGCCTTTTCAAGTTATAATCTGTTCGTTTTTGTGTGGTATTGTAATAAGCTACCGTATTTGTCTCAAGCAATTTTTCTTGATTTTCTTGATTTTTCTCTGATGCTGTGTAAATGTCAGAACAGTTCGTTCATGAATTTTAACCCAAAATTCCTCAGACTTTCTAAAAACCAAGTGCTTCATTCATTTTATCCCTTTATGTCTGATATTTGTTTTTTGTTTTTTAACCGTAGCTATATTGAGAATGCACCATGTTCTAACCATTTGGCAAATGTTTCCTCCCCCCAGCCTGAGGAGAAGATGAAGTTCGACTCCATCTTTGACAGTCTGGGTCCAGTTGGAGGGATGCTATCAGGAGATAAGGTCAAGCCCGTCCTGCTCAACTCCAAATTGCCAGTGGACATCCTGGGCAGGGTATGCTTAACAAAGAGTGTTCTTTTCATTTAAGCTGTTGACAGTGATTAGGTTTAAAAAAAAAAAAAAAAAAAAAAATTTTCATTGTTCACTTAAAAAGTACCCCACAGAGTCCATGAGAGCAGAAGTGACAACGTGTCTTTAACTTGTTAAGTCGAAGTTAAAATAATGAATGTAGCAAACCAGTGGCAACAGTCAAAACAGATGTGAGATCAGAAATCAGTTGAATAGAACATTAGATCATGGGGAAGTGAGAATGTGTAATGAGTCAGATCTTTTAGGGGCATATGTAATGTGTAACACAGTTTTATGACTGATGCTTAACAATCATATTTTTGTGTGTTGAAGGTGTGGGAACTCAGTGACCTCGACAGAGATGGCATGTTAGACAAAGATGAATTTTCAGTGGTAAGATGTGAGCTAATATTACGAATAGGAAATGTGAAACCACTGTAGTTACAGCCTTGTACTGTTTTCCTGGGTATAATACATCAATGGTGTTCACAACGTCTAAATTACATAGAGGTTTTCTAGTATGTTACAAAAGTGTCATCATTATCTGATTTGTATTATTTTATAGGAATATATTTGTAGGTTTGCGCACGAATCTTTGCTTTAATGTGTATTTCTTCTCATATTATTTGAACCATGTTGGACACTATTACGTTTTGTGAAAATTCTGTTGAGCTGAATGGAACTAATTCAAGGTGCATGAAAGGATTGCAAAGATCAAATACCTACACGATACACGATTGTTGGGTAATCACTGACTTTTTTTTTTTTTTTGTCTGTTTTTGTGTTGCCCTTTCCCAGGCTATGTATCTGGTGTACAGAGCTCTGGAGGGTGAACCGGTTCCCATGTCCCTGCCACCTCCTCTGGTTCCGCCCTCCAAGAGGAAAAAACCCTCTGTGCCTCCCGTGATGCCCCTGTTACCCTCGCCCCCCTCTGTCAAAGATAGTCGCTCCTCCCACTCTGGCTCTAAAACCATGCCCCACCCCCCTAAACCCATCCCAGCTCCTGTCCAAGCTCCTGTCCAAGCTCCTGTCCAAGCTCCTGTCCCAGCTCCTGTCCCAGCTCCTGTCCCAGCTCCTGTCCCAGCTCCAGCAGTTGTCCCTGTGAGTACATGACCCATCGTTCCTGTACATGCAGTATCTGAAAAGCTTTTTATTTGACATCCACGTAGCTGCAACAGCACACATTTACAATGATTTCAAACTGGCTAGCTCAGCGTGTTAATCAAAAGAACAAGACTAGAGGAAGTGTGAAGGTAAGTGGCTTTTGAGTTATGTCATCCCCAGAGGTTGTTCTGAGCTCCATCTGTGCTTCTAAAGTGAGTGATTAAAAGTCTGTGTTGTCGCCTGTACAGTGGGTGGTGTCGGCAGCGGACAAAGCCAAATATGATGAGCTCTTCAACAAGACGGATGGTGACATGGACGGTTTGGTGTCTGGACCTGAAGTCAGAGATATATTCCTCAAGACTGGGCTCCCTTCTGCCACACTTGCACGTATTTGGTAAGTAGAGATGAGAAAACATACTCTACAGCCCTTCTGTCAAGCTCAAGTGCACGGTCAACTTATATGGTGAAATGATTTGAAACTTCTTACGTTCGAGTGATATAATTCTGCACATGTGCCTACAGTAACTTTGGAATTAGTAAAGCATAATACACCCTCCATTCAAATAGAGAATGAGGAAAAGGAGTAAATAAGTGTGTAAAATATCATTGCTTGCTGAATAGAGTATACATTATTGAACGAAAACAAACGCATATTCCTATATCAGTACCGCACAATATCTAATCTCTATGAAAGTTATATTGTTTAAAATAACTGAGAGAGCTGTTGATTCAGCTGTAGTACTGTTGAATTTTGTAATACAGACATATTGTGATGAACCAACACGTCTTTCTATTATTTTGACAACCCCCTTTTAGTCAGTGGGCTAACAGAAACAGTTTAACGGTACTACAAACTACTTCGTACAACATGATCATACAGTTGAATAAGCACCTTTCTGACACTCTTTAAACATAAACTGAATATTAGAACTGTCAGGAAGCACAGATTTAATGCAGGAGTATTAGAATGCCTTTGTTTTCACTAGTGTACCTATGTATAAGGTTCATAGTTAAGAGTACATTTAGGTGGCAGAAGCTTGAATGGTGATTAAATTTTCATTTTTGCAGTTTAAAAAAATCAGTACTCTTAGAAAACGTCATGGGAACACAAATTATTATTAATCTAATGACTGGTTAGCATTATGCCTGCAGCACATCCGGCCAGGAGGACATCACTTTGTATGGATTTTTTGTCTTCACATGGCTGACTAGCTCCTTTCTTGTTGTGACTGTCCTGTGTATTGACTTCCATAACCAATGAACATGATGATCAGTCGGGTCATCAAAAATAGGCTTTGCCTGAGGTGTAAATCATTAGTCTCTTATGTAACTGCTGGGTTCCTGTTCTCAGGGAGCTTTGTGACATTGGAGACGTAGGAAAACTGACCAGAGAACAGTTTGCCCTGGCTCTTCATCTAATCAATCTGAAGCGGACTAAAGGCCTGGACCCTCCACAGAGTCTCACCCCCGAGATGATTCCTCCCTCTGATAGACAAAACATCAAACAGGTCAGTCACTCTTTGAATAATAATTAGGTGTACCTGGGTTTTTGGGACTAATTTGAGTTTAGTTGAGCTGTTTTTAATGAAAGCTGATTTACATTGATTTCCTTTTTCTCCTCTCTGTGCTTGGATTTTTTTTCAAGCTTGCAGCTGTGTGTGGTTTTCATTTCCTCTCTGTGCAACAGTTTGTTGCTGTTTCTTTATATTTTGACGTTTCGGCCCCTTCGTGCATCTCATAACTGTCAACAGGTTCCCTCTCTTATCATGTTTTCCATTTTCCTTAAAGTCATTTTTTCTGTCTGTCTTTTCATTGATCATCATGTACTAAGTGGAATCAGACATTATATTTCCATCGGTCCGAATGTCTCATCACCGCGCAAGATATGTAAAATTGTTCACTCTCTCTTAGAAACACAACTAAAACCATAGTCAGGTTGCTGTCGTTCCATTGTTCTGTGAGTAAAGTCTCCGTGTGACTGGAGATAAAAGGTCCCGCTGCCTTATTCCTTTAAATGACTAGTCTTCAAATGTCTGGTTTTAGCTTGTTTTCCTTTAAATTCCCAATTTATTGTTTTTCACAGACACCTGATTGAACTATGAGACCACTGAAGCCTTTTAGAGAGTTTCTCTCCAGAGTTTAGTGTCATCAGATCGACTCCTCTGCCTTTATAGTCAACGCTTCCCAAACTATGTAGAACAAATATTGGCTCATAGTGCCAGCTCTGTGACAAACCATAGATGACCTGTCCAGGATGCCCCCCCTCCTCGCCCAGTTACACTGGGGGTCACAGCAGGCTTAGGTTCTGGCCTGCTGTGACCCTGTGCGATAATGGATAGATCAGTGGAAGTTGACCAGTGGATTGGAGCGCCCTCATTTTTGATTCTTTCAAGGTTCTCAGTCATCCAGGTCACAGTAATCCAAAAAGCTTCAAATAAAGGCATCTGGACATCTGACATTTCTTGTGTTTAGTAGCTTCTTCAGTTCTGAGGGATTCGTGGGAAGTTTAGGTTTAAATAGGAGAAGTCTGTGGATGCATTTTTGAGGGAAGCTGACGAGATGAGAGGTTGCTGTTTTTAGTTTTTTGTACATTACTGGTCAAAGGTTTTAGAACACTCCAGTATTTCTTTCTTTTTTTCTTGAAATGTGTGCAGTTCAATGTCTCATTTTACTCTGATGTGAAAGCATAGATAAACAATCAAGTAAACAACTGAAGTTAAACAAAAGTCATAGAATCAGTATATAATCTAAAATCTATTCTAAACTTTTGACTCATCGAATTAACCATCTTTGGCTGATTTAACATGTGAACACACTTGAGACATTCTTTCTTTCTAAAATGGAAATCAAATATTTTTCACAGAGTTTTTCTTTTTAATGGTTATGGTGAGTTTGTATCCACTTTTTATTTGTCCTCTGCCTTCCTGTTTTCCCTCAGAACAATCTGGCTAACCTAGCAGCTGACTTCTCTGCCATCAAGGAGCTGGACTCTCTCAGTAATGAGATTGTCGAACTACAAAGGTAATGACACTTCTTGATGTTAGCAGCCTGAGACAAACTGTTCTAATGCGTTTATGATGAGACCGTGCCAGAAGGGTGGTTATTCAACTGTATGGTCATTTTACAGGCTGTAGCTCCCGAGGCTGTTAAACTGGGTTGAACTAATCACAAAAGTGTTTCTGTTTTTCAGCCTAGCCCCCTGACTAAAACGTCATGTTGTCAAAAAAAAATGGAAACATGCGTTGTTTCAACACAGTATTATAATTTAGTAGTACTACTAACTACAGCCTCTAAAATAAAAACAGTGGAATCAACAGTTCTCTCAATTTAAACAAATGCTGCAGAACAGAACAGAACATCTTGTTATGATCCTCGTGATCTGGCAAGTGAGCGTGTATCTGCTCGGGTGTGGATTTATGTTAGGTTATTTGGTTGTGCTGGTGGTCAAATACGGTGTATATTGGAAAACTTTCAAGTGATTTATACTAACTACTGGTGCCAGCTAAGGTTGGTGAAGCAATGAAAATAAACAAGTAAACACTTCAGCTGCTAGACATGACATATGGTTCTACAGGTGATTTATATAGCTGCATTTTGACAGTAAGATGAATGAGGAGGGCAACAGACATGACATGTATTGTACACAACTCTTCATGTGTTCACCTTGACTTGCCTTTAAACTCCACAACATCCTAACAGTTGCAACATGTTTTTCCGTTGCTTTGTTTTATCCATATTTGCATGCATTCTTTGCACATTCTTGGTTTCATAAGTTTGTTGTCAGCACCTGTTTTGGATTCCATTTTCACATTTGACAGAAGCCAGGTTCCCTATTCAGGAAAGCAGAGAGTGAGAAGTGAGAAAGTCTCTTTCCACTTCAACTCTGCCTCTCGAGATACACGCACAAGTACAGAAACACCCGTTAGTTGACAGCTGTTCATGGTAGCAAAGATAGCAGACGGTAGTGGGAACTAGTGTCAGGTAGAGACCAGCCTCAGGTCGTGTCAAGATGAGCTTGAAAAGATGATGCATATTTTCAACTGCTTCAAAACGTGCCAGCAGCCTTCTGCTCAAGATGAGGAGGATGGCGGTGATGATGATGATGAAGATGGGTAAGATTACTACCAGAAGACCACCATGCACTTTGAGGGATGGAATATAAAAATAGATTCTGCATTTTGAAGTTTCGCTGTTATTTTTAGCTGCTGTTGAAAATGACAGGGACATAGTAGACTACCTCTATTTTTGTCTTCATCTTGTAATGTGTAATGGAATTAGTGTTTTGTGTGCTTCTATTTAGACAATACTCATAATGTAAAAATAACAAAACTGATGCAATGCTACATGATTGATGTTTAGTTTATTCGTTTGGTTAATGTGAACCAACAGCTTTCACAGCCTCACAGTGTGTCTGCCTGTTTTAAGAGGCAAATAATTGATTATTTGGGAGATAAATGGAACAGTCTGGGGAGAATTACATAAATAGTTACAGGGGATTGATCTAGCATGATAAAATGTATTGAAGTGCAGCTCGTTATGTATTACCAGGCACATTGAAATCAATGAATCAGTCAGGATATACTGCACTGTGCAGTGTATCTGTACCCAGCTGTTTCCGCTGAGTCTTTGCTGCTTGTGTTTTTCCTTTGTCATCGTGTTCCTGTGTTTGTCGCCCTCAAGCTCAATTTAAGTTGATAATACTATATGAAACTGAATAAAATACAAAGTAAGAACAGTGGGAAAAACAGATTTGTGATGAACCTTTCCATTATAACCGTGTTGCTATGTTCATATTAACAATTTACATCAGTTCTAATCAATATGATCTTCGGTTTTGGTGTCACTTCAGTGTAACACACGGATGCTCCGTGTACAGTTTTATGAGAAGTACATGAAATTATGGACTGATTCTTCACTTCTTCCAGTCACACCCATCTCTTCTCTCTGTTGAACAAAATGGTGAAATACAAAGGATGAGCACAAATGATAGATGTTGTCGGCTGGCCCGTCATCACTCATATCTCCGCTCTCTCTCTCTCTCTCTTCCTCCCTCCGTCTGCAAAGCAGCCGTCTGCTTCTCACTCTCTCTGTCTCCCACACATCTGACTGAGCCAACACATGCTCACTTTCTACCAACACTCACCCTCCTCACACTTACAGCACCGTACATCCTGGGAGTCTCTCACACTCCACCTCGTTTTGTTCACACGCCGACTCCAGCTACGTTCAGCTCTCTGTTCAGGACAGGATCATGGTGGTTCAGGGAGAGGAGGTGGTGGTTCAGCGGCAGGCTGAAGTGTGCTCAGCAGACGGTTGTCTGGGGCTGGGTGGGTTAGGAGCACCAGGTCTAACCTGTCTGTCCTTGGTGGCTAAGTACTCCTGTCTCTTGTGCTGGACCCCCAGAGAGAAGAGCTCAGTAGAAGAGGAGATCAAGGAGAAGGAGGAGGCTATTCGACAACGCAGTGGCGAAGTGCAGGTAACGTTTTGTATTTTCTGTGTTTACAAGCAGACAAAATCATTATCATGTCCATGTGTATAACAAGGAGAACAACCCTTTCTCTCCTCTCTTGTTTTCTAATTGCAGCGTTTCATATGACTGTCGTGTTATTTAAAAAAAAAAAAAACATCCAGTCTGAATAGTTACGGGTGCTTTATAAGCTTTTGTTCACTGTTGTAGTAATGGATGTAGTGGAGGAGAACATTAATTATACATTTTGCCGACCGTCTGAGATTCTTCAGGAAAACAGTAAATGTTGCTGAGAGAGGAAGAGGCTGGTGTCCTTCTGTAGGCGTGTCTGCCTCCTCTGAGCCTGAGAGATGAGCTCTATTTTGGGAGCTGCTGGTCTAAGGGTCTAGTCTGCGCTGCCGTTGGGAATTCAGTCTGATGTGCCATGGTGAGCCTCAAGAGAGTCTCACGCTGATGTAGCTGAATTTCTCCGCTGCACTGCAGAGTCGACTCGAGTGCCTATTGCCTATTTTTGGTGTATTGTGGTTTTCCATTTTATTCCTTGACACTGCACATTGTGACCTTCAGATGCCGGTATTTCCAGTGTCCTCTGTACTTACTCACATGTAAGACTTCCTTAGAGACTGAAAATGTATTTGTGGCACCCACACACTTGAAAGTAAGGAAGGCGGAGAGCTGAAAGCGTAGCCTGCACAAAACGTTTTTATATCCTGGCAATCTATTTGTGTAATTAGTATTGCTTTACCATTATCCTTGCAGCTGCAGGAGTAATTCAAATGGTCTGTAGCCTTTCAACTAAAAAATACGTGTTGTAACAGTTGCCGTCTTCCTTCTTCTCCTAGTAAACTTTCACCTAACATTTGATTGATTTTTCATTTGCAACAGAAGTTGCCGTCTGGGTCAGATGTATGGTTGTCACGTTCTACCTCTTGTCCCCTCATCTAAAGTTTATTTTTGCCCGTAGAGAAACACATTTCTCCTCCTGCTTATGTCTACAGGACCTTCAGGATGAGGTGGCGAAGGAGAGCGAGGAGCTGCAGCGACTCCAGTTTCAGCGGCAAAAGGTCCAGGAGGCTTTGGACGAGCTGGACCAACAGAAGGGCTCCCTAGAAGAGCAGCTCACTCACATTCGGCAGCAGACCAGCCAAGAGACCCAACTTGTAGGTTTACTGTTACCTGTGGCCAGTTATTTATTGCACTGTCCACACCAGCCAAACACAGCGATGGTATAATACTGAAAAAATAAAATGTAGGATTTTGTTTTGAAGGTAGATTATCTATAACGCTAAGTAATGCCATAAAACTGTGGTCACGTCCTTCCAGATCTCATCTCTGCAGTCGGAACACGATGAGCAGGAGCAGAAGATATGTCAGTATGAGGAGGAGCTGGTCCAAGCACGAGAGGAGCTCCTTGCTCTGCAGGAGGAGAGCAGAAAACTGCAGGAGAAGGTCCAGGCTGCACAAGAGCAGCTCACTCCTCTTCAGGAGTCTGTGCGTGACTCGTTCACACAAGTTGCACAGGTCAGAAACTGTCTCTGCACAGTGTTTTTTCCCACGGATTGTTAGTTTAACTACGCTGACTGTGTGTAGTCATAGGAACACTGGATCTGCTGCTCATTCTGTACTTTGAACAGCCAGGATTTATAGGACCAACATGTTTGACTATCGTGTCTGCTCATTAGATTTTTTTTTATGTGATTTAGGTTCAACAGAAACTAAATGAATTACAGGTGGAGGAGAGGTCAGTGACGGCCCAGCTCAGCTGGAAGAGAGCCCTCGAGGATAGCTCACCAGTCATGGTCAACGGATCTGTGGGTTCAACAACAGAGCTCCACCAGGGGGACCCCTTTCACCATGATCTGTTCCAGGAGGACCAGCCTAAAGAGCTGAAGGAGACGGCACCTGTCTCCGTCCAACAAAAACAACACTCAGATGAAACAAAGAAAGATGCAGTGAATGAGAAGGACGAGGAGCAAGAAAAGGAGGAAGTGAGTCTGGAGACTCCAGAGGAGGAAAAACTGAAGCCTGATCCCTTGGATGATCTCTATACCAGCCTAGCCTCATCTGACATGTACAATTCTCTGTCGACCCATGCCAAACTTCGCGAGAGCACAGTTAGGGTAAAAGAAATACACAATTTCCGGTTCTTTTCTTTTCTTGTGAAAACATCACAGTTACACAGAAATTGATCTTTTTAGTTTCCAATTTACCTGCAGTGACTGTGAACCTAGTTCACATTTGGATCATGGTTTTATAGAAGAATTGTAACAGAAATGTCAAATATTATTTATATATTTTGAGACTGTCTCTGTAAGTCGTACTGTATTGTCATCTTAACTCCCTAGGAACACAGTAGCCCCGCACCTGATGTGTCATCTGAGTTCACAGAAGATGCAGATGAATCGCCTAGGGAAAGCCCACTAAAGGTAAAGTCCCAGAGTTACTGAATTATTCCTGGTCAGTGGCAACGTTGAGCAATCCTTCAGTTCTCCTTCTTGAGTTTCTACTTGTTGTTATTGTCGAAAAGGCACTGTTAAATAAGCTTCCCTTTCAAAGTGTGTAGACTGGCACAGAACTCGGTGTAAAAGACAGACTTAGATGAATATGTTTATGTGTTAGTGACACAAACCTACTCATACAGAGGAATAGGACACATATTTTGGGAATGAATTGAAACTTACTGTAAGCACACATTATTGACTGTATTGTATCAGGTTTCGTCGCCAGAGCCTGACTACAAAGAAGATTCCACAGAGTGTTTAGAAACAACTGCCTCCACGTTACCACCTCAAGTTGGGCCTCGCTCCATGCCACCACAGACCAGCCCTCCCTCACTCCCTGAGATGGACTTCTTTCATTCAGACCCCTTCACTGACCGTGAGTCCCTAACGTGAATTGTCAAGATCTATACTGACGTTACACTTCTATGGATGTGGACTCAGATTGATTGGTTTTATAATCAGTGTATTTAAATGTATTGTAACCGGTGTTTGATGACGAGAGTCTTGAAAATGTCAGCACTGACTGACTAAATGCTTTTGTCTTTTTAGATGATCCATTCAAGGATGATCCTTTTGGTAAAAACGATGTTGCAGGTAAACAAGTCAAGTCATACACTTACTTGATGAACAGACAAATGATCTATTTCATGTTATCTCCAACAAGTCCATCAACATTTGCTGTATTTGATGTCTCACCATGTACTGTGTCAAATGTTAATATTCTGTATCTGCTGCTGTTTCCATTAAATCAGATCCTTTTGGAGGAGATCCGTTCAAAGGCACAGACCCCTTCGCTGCAGACTCTTTCTTCACACAGACCTCCGCTGCCCCCTTTTCTTCAGAGGACCCTTTCTCTTCTTCAGCTGACCCATTTGGCGCCACTGCTGGTGTGCCAGAACCAGACCTGTTTGCAGCCAAGCCGAACGACGCATCGGCTGCATCAGCTGCAGATCCGGATCCCTTCACCTCCCAGCCCGCCAATCCAACTGTAGCGTCCAAGGATCCATTCAAAGCCACAGGGAAGGACGCGACTGATTCAGACCCGTTCGGTGGCAAAATGAACACCGCGGGGGAGGCCGACCCGTTTGGCTCTCAGGATGGAGGGACGGACCCGTTCAGCTCCTCTCCACCAAGCTCTGACCTTGCCGTGGTGAGTAAGCTTTCCGTAAAATGTGCTCACAGTGACTGTCAGATTTCCTGGGAGGTTATTGACATTCCTGATGTATGGAATAAAATTGAAATTTGCTCACCTGGTCGTCAATATGTTTTAATGGTATGTTCATAGTTGTAATTTGTCAATAGTTGTATATTATTCTTTATAATTGAGTCAAGCTCTTTAGGTTTTGCGTTGGCATATTGTGTCAGTAATATTGTAATTTTATGTAGTCACACATTTCTGATGAAAGTTTGAGTTAATTGACATTTTAGCTGTTCGTAGTAATGGAAATGGCAGGAAATTGTTCCTAACATTGTGTTTATTTGAACTTGGGAGTAAGGAACAGTGGGAATTTGAATGTGATCTTAAATTAAACACAAACAAATTAAACAGGGACAGCACATAATGGAAGTTAAATACTGTCACATTCAAGTTTGGCTTGTGTGTCTGTGTTCATTTTACACTATGCTGAGTGTGGTGTTCTTGTTCTGCTTTTAGAAGGACGTTGCAGCAACCAATGACCCCTTTGCTCCAGGTGGTACTACAGTGAGCGCCACCTCAGATCCAGGTATGAGTTCAGGCCCCCATCTGGGGACAGAACACAGAAGAACCCAACAAACCTGTTCTTCTGAACAACAGATATTCACAGTGTCACTTTATGTTACTTTCTTCCAGATCCATTTGCTGCTGTGTTTGGTAACGAATCCTTTGGCGGGGGCTTCGCAGATTTCAGTTCCTTGACAAAGGTATTTTTCAGTGTTAAATGGTGCTAATCTTTTCCTGCCCTGAAACAGTACTAGAGAAGTGAAACTCGCTGAAGAATGGCTCTCGGGTAAGGTGTTGGAGAAAGAATGAAGTGACTAGGACTGTTGGTTGTAGTGTAGTTTTGGGGAAGTAAAAGCTTTGACACCACAACCATTTCCCTCTGAGGAAACATTTCACAGACCACATCATTCAATACTTGATGTGCAGCATCATGTTTCAATGGAAATAAAACAGTTTGAAAGCTGTGTTCCGTAACATGCTGCATATGTATTTTATCTATGCAATCATGGCAGTTTGTTTGTGTTCAAAGCCAGTATCCATTTTTGTTATCACACAATCATGTTCCTTGGTTGGTACATTCTTGTGAACATGATAACGACTGATATCTGGAAGAGCCACTGACTCCACAACATGTTTCAGAGTAAATGACACAGCAGTAAATAAGTTTGTTGCACAAATTGGTATATAAATGATCTATAACAGATATTTGTTGGCATACTTGATGACAAACTGCTTGTACTGTCACCATAAGTGTGCTTTTGATATCAGAGGTCTCAAGCTCCAGTCCACACGTACACATGTGGTTTAGAAAACTGTGTGCAATCCACAGACGAATGCAAAAACAAAACAACTGAAGCACTGGTAAGAGAGTGCCAAAGCAACAGGGGAATTCTCTAGTAGAGCAAACACTGAAATCTCTGACCCTCATCAGAGGAATAGTCACTAGATATTTATATGTAAACATGTAAAAAGTCCCGTCAGCACTGGAACTATTTTTACATTGTAAACAAAATACATTCCTGCATCAAACAAAGATGACATCACAAACAAAGCTAAAGCCCAAGCCTCCGTTTTTCTCATCAACTCATCAACACGAGTTTCTGAATATCTCGGTCCACCAAAAAACAGTTCTCCCAGAGCTTGGACTTTGGGCACCTAACCTGAAAAACTATTTGTGTTTGGACATAAAGGCAGGACGCATAAAAACGTTTAAGTCTGTTGTTTCTGACGTCGTACGCATGTATCTGATTTGGTGTGAACCTTCTATTGCAGTCAAACGGTGCTGACCAGTTTGGCATCAACAACAAGAACCTGTTTCAGGAAGACAACCAGTCTGCCGGCTCTGACGTGCCCCCTGCCCTGCCTCCGAAAACTGGTACGCCAACTAGGCCCCCCCCTCCACCTCCAGGTCAGTCCTTTTTGATCTCACTCTAACAAAGGTGCGTGTTTTGAGTTGGTTGTGTATCTGTCAGGCATCTGTGGATGCGTTAACGCTGTCAAAATCAAACCTGCCTGTCTGTGCCTCATCAGGTAAGAGATTGTCCATCTCTAGAACAGAGTCCTCTGACTCCTTCCATCGACGAGGGCACTTCCTCCCACCGACCTCAGGGGACTTCTCCTCCTCTTCCTCCTCCTCCCTGCCTGCAAAGGATCCTTTAGCCGACCCCTTCGCCCCCTCCTCCCCTCCTCGTCACAACGTACGGGAAGCTGACCGATTTGCCAGCTTTGACAAAGTGAGCACATCCCTCTCGCCATCTCCCTCACCTCCACCTGAATAGTCACACCCTCTTTTCTCCTTTTTTTTCCCTTCTACTAAATCATTACTCAATAAGGTTGATACAACCAAACAAATCAGGACAGCTTTTGAATCACCCCATCCACTGCCAGCAAAGAAAAAAACATCAGCTTCTTTAAGTTTCAAATAGAAAAGTCTCTTCATGCTACAGCTATTGATTTGATAACTTCTTTCAAGTAGAGCTTGCCAAATCTTATGAATCTCACTTGGTTTGAGTTCTTGCCTCCTGTTGGCTGCTTGCGTTTGTATTAGTCCCTTATTATCAATGCACTGTTTCCTTGCCATGTAAAGATTATCGTTTTGTTACCGTACTGAGATCCCATCTAATTTAAGCTTTATGACTGAGCTTGCGCTGTCTGACTTTGTCAGCATATGAACGCATATGTCTGGTAGTGGATGGGGAGATGAGAGGCTGCTGGATTTGTTAGCCATCCCAACTCGGCTTACTGACATCACATCCTGTGCACCATAGAGTTTAAACCCAAAAGGAGTTCTATATAGAAATCATTTTTATTGCAAGATTTTTGCTACTTTTAATAATGAATATGTCTCAGGTATATTTAATTTCCTCAGCGGCCGCCGGCCTCAGAGTCGGCACAGTTGTGGCAAGAAGGTTAGACATCGACTAATGAGCTACAGACTAACACCTGCTGCACTACGAGTTGAATACTGTTTGTTCTGTTTAAGACTATAAGCTTTACAAGATCACTGATGAAAGTGGTTGCACCACAGAGGCCATTTCCAGACACCACATTAAGTGCAGTTTAATGTAATGACTGTATTAGTTTAACTGAGAAGAACAAGTGGAAGTTGTAATTGACAAAAGTGGAAAATTACTAACACTGAATTTCACAGGCTGTTAAAATCCTCTCAGCTCTTCTGTTTCTAATGCTGCACAAAAGTGAACTGTGATGCTGTGAGTTTGGGATGGATGACTACATGAAAAGACTGTTTATTCCTGTACCTCTCCTGTCACGTGACCACACCCGCATGCTCCCATTGAACCCTGACCTGCACGCACTAACTGTGTTTGATTGGCTCGCTGTCGTTCACTCACACCACTTCCTCCACCATTCCTCCAATCAGTCTCTGTTTTCCCTTTTACTCTGCCGTTATTTATTTGTACATGCATCCCTCTGTCCATCTGTTCACCCCTTTCATCCCATTCATAAGTTCATTCCAGTCTCTGCCCCTGTCTTGTTGCGGAGAAGCAGATGGCCTGTATTCTCTCTGTGTGTCTTTACACCTCTGTGTCAAAGAAAGTTAAATAAAGTGTTGAATCAAGGGCACCATCTCTGGCTTCTATGTGCATCCATGACACCCCTGTCTGCAAATCCCTCTGTGTGAAATGAACCAATTTCCTTTTGCATTTTTAAATTATTTTTTGCGAAGCATGCTTTAAAATTTAAGTTTATTTCCTACTTTTGAAGACGCCCTGCACCATAACCATTGTGCCACTATAGCAGCCACAAAAGCACGTTTGACCGTAATAAGAAGGAAAGCAGGAAACCATGTTTTCAAGAGTTGCCTACGATGCTTTCCAGTAAATTAGCTAAAACTTGCAAACCTTCACCAACTAGTGAAAAGTGAAATAAAAAATAAAAAAAGACCAGATAAATATGTTGATTATTTTGTTAGGTAAAAAAAAAAAAAGAAGCACTATTACTTTTATTAGGTACTTTATTCATTTTGCTCATAATTGAGAATCATTGGGACACTACCTACTAAATGCATGGTCTCTGTTTAATCCACCACATTTCTCCTTCATCCTCTCATCATGCATGTTCTTCATCTAAAACGGCTTCTTGGGAACATCGCCATCATCCCTTCCTTTCCTTTGCATGGCTGGGAACACAGTGAACGACCTGCGTTGCTTCTGTCTGTCAATCACTGAGAATAATGAACCAGCTGACACAGTGTGTGTGTGTGCTCTCTGTGATGATTAACCAACTTAACCGATGGACTGTGTGTATATATATATGTACACACACACTTCTGAGCCTGTAATTTTGGCCGTATGACTCTTCAGTGGAGATGCTTTTTTTCCCCCCCAACTTCAGCCGCCGCTTTTATCCTAATCACATGCCGCAAAATCTGTCACGACATCTGCATGAGGGGCGACTGATGTCATGGGCGTTTTTATTCAGGACTGAATTTGATTAGTGTTACAAATAAAATTGTTTAACACGTGTAGTTCTATGACAAGTCATACTGGTCTCTTGGTCTCAAACTGCATCCATTGTGTGCATGTTTTTTTTGTTTTTTTTTTTTTTTTTTTTTGTTTTCATGGAGCAGTATCCAACCGAGGAAGACATGATAGAGTGGGCAAAACGCGAGAGCGAGCGAGAGGAAAAGGAGCGGCTCGCAAGACTCACTCAGCAGGAACAAGAAGACCTGGAGCTGGCCATCGCTCTCAGCAAGTCTGAACTCTCCTGAGGAGGCCTGTTCCTCTCCCCTGGTCTGGCTTGGCACGGCACAGCCTGGCCCAGCCCAAAACAAAAAAAAAAAGCACCAAAGCAAAGTGGGGATTGTATAGGACTGATTCAGCAGCACCTGCTGACCCCATGAAGAGACCTAAAACTCATCTCTGAATCCTTCAGCGCCCTCCTCCCCCGACCGTTCACTGGCACCGTCTCATCTTTCCATCCTGTTGGTCTCTGTGGTCGTGATTGAACAAGACGGCCGAGATTGTTAGAATGAATGGCAGTGAATATCTCTTGTTGTTGATCTTTGGATGTCAAGACCAGACTTCAAATGCCACGTTAACTCTCCAGAATGTAATTTATTCAAATGTGCACTCAGAACTAGATTGAAAAGACCTTTGTCAAAAGTTTGCTTTTTAATCCTTTAACCAAACATTTTATTAAAATCTTTCAAGAGACATGCAAATTTTGTAGAACCCACAAATCCCCCAACTTTCCTCTTGATTTTTGTGGATATTTTTGGAACAGCCGCAGTAAGCTTTTAAAATGGATCTGTACCAGTATTGTAGGATGTCGGAGGGCGAATGAGATTCAACGTTTTCTACGTGTGTAACTGGAATCCTCCCAGAGCTCTGAGATGTGGAACGCTGGGATGTGTAGATTGTCTGCCACTGGTACCACGCGCCGCTTCTAGAGACTCTGTAATGTCAGCGCTACCTTGCTTAGCCTAGCATCCGTTCTGTCAGTGAGTAGACAAGGGATGAAACTACAGCCCATAAATGAGATGAGTACACGTTGATTAGCATTAAAATATATCTCACTACAGATGATTAGAGTTTTAAAATACAATGTCCAAGATTTGATTCACCCAAGAACTTGCTTATTACCCTTTAAGTCTAAACTAGTGTATTTGGCACCTGGTGTGGCTTGACTTGAATGAACTGTTTTGCTGAGCTGCAAAGGTTGTTATAGATGAATGTACATGAGTGTAACCCACCCTAAGCTGAGCTGTCTGCCGATACTTTAAATGAGTTTTATTGCTGATAATGATTGTTCTTCCGTGGGGGCACAAAGTAGCCTCTCCTAGAGTAGTGTCATGCCCTGGTTGGATAACTACTATTCTTTTATGAGTGGAAGTCCATTAAAAATGAGCAACCTCATTAATTCACAAATAACTGTGCAATTGTCATTTCACAACATCTCAATGTATGCCGCGCATGTTGCTGCTTTTGTTAGCATTTGTACGAATTCATTTATTTCTCCAGGATGTTTCTCAGGAGACATTTCGTCCTTTCTGAGGGACTCGCTGGACGTCAGAGTCTTACACATTTACAGGACACGTCGTTTAGCGTTTCTGCATTTTACCCGCAGTGGATTTTCTGTCTGGCTCTGTGGGGATAAACACTCATGCTGCACTGCATCCTCATGCTCCTCACCCAGAAAATGAACTTAACACCGAGCTGTGATGGGTTTCAGATGAGGGAAGAGTTCACGTGAAGTGCTGGAAGCCTCCGTTTTCATTTTCTTTTCACATTTCTGACCAAACAATGACCCAGAACATCTTATGTTTGAACCTTGTTTAGAGTGAGTGTCACCAGGTAGTTTCCTCTACTCATATTTAACCAGTTCGCTGTCTGTGGTTGATGCATCACTTCCTGGTGAGGCCTTCTGTTGAAGTTCATGTTTATTGTAAATACCAGAGAGCAGGAGTTGCATGTCTATTCTCTGAGTCTCTTGTTGTACTACAGCTCATAGAGTGAAACCCCACCATACGTGTTATTGTCATTTCTAAAAACAAATTTTACAAATCCAGAACCACTTATGTTTCTAGACGTACCCATGAAGCCTTTTTAAAATTCAAACTAATTTTATTTTATTTTGTATTTTCTAACTTGTAAGAAAAAAAAAATCATGACTGGCAGGTTTGGCCAGAATATGTAATGCATTTAACTGAAAAAGAATAAATATTAAAACATGTAGTTTTGCTGTCGGTGCATTTTTATTCCTACGTGTTTATGTCATCATAGACCGTCAATGGTGGAAGGAGTATTTAGAGCTAATTTACTTCAACATAAAGGGTTTTGCACTGAAGTTCTGCATTTAAAATGTTCTAACTCATGTGGTTTAAATGTATAATAGTAAAAGTAAAAACCTATATTGTTACATAATGTTAAAAAGAATAAGGCAATTATTTCTTCTGAGCTCTTAAAGAACATATTGTCCTGAAGGTGAACAGTGTAATTAATTGCACATTTGTCAACCATCTATAAACGTTTCTCATTTCATTGTTTTAATCGACCCAGTGTTGTTAAAGCTATTTATTTACTCGCTTCGCTTCGTTCTCCTTGTTTCAGTAGGCTCAGGCTGGGGATAACTTATCAGGCGGGCTTTAGGACCATGAAGCCAGCGGCCGCATTCCCGTTCATTTAAATGTGAGAGTCATTATTTTGATGATGACAGCAGCAGCACACCTTCCCACGTCACGGAGCAGGGAGACGCTCCTCTGCGACTGCCCCCTCATTCTCGTCCGTGTGGCCTGAGTGTGAGCCGCCTGTATCCTCTCCTCTCCAGCCTGCCGGTTTGTCTGTGTGCGTGCGTGCGTGCGTGTGTAATTAGTGTGTGTGTGTGTTCATCCATGCCCGCCGTGTAAACCCTCTCCGTCCGCAGTCTTCCGCCGTCTTAACTGGACCCCAGCGCCGTGGAATGAGTTTTATCAACAGCCTTAGGCGCAGCGTGAAGAAAAATGACAGCAAAAAGTGAGTAGCAAAGGGAAGCTTTCAGACATCACTGCGAGTCCAGGCTCTGTCGGTACTTGTCTGTCTCCACACTACGGATTAAAGCGCACTTCTCTAATTGTGTTGTCATGTGTGTGTGCAGCCCGCAGGTGGTTGTCCAACAGCCTACACACACGCAAAAAAAATGGTGTCAGCTATATAAATGATAAAGCAAAATGAAAAACTCTATACAAGATGTTTGTTATAGTTATATATAGTTATTCCATGAGTGTAAACTGTTTGTTTCCCATGTGCAGCCTGTTAGACAACATTACATTCATGATCCTGTCAATCAAGCCACAGTATGATCTAACTCAAGTAATGTCGTTTCAGTGTACTATAAAAGTACATTTTGAGCTGCTGAACTTTCCATTTTCTTTTTATTTCTCTTCTTCGCTGTAATTCAGAGAGAAGTACTGTATGTTTACCTTCATTTCTCTGACAAAGATAATCTCTTACTGCTGCGTGTATATCTTTTGTCTGTACCTGCACTATACGCAACGACACAAATATGTTTATGTAATCTAATGTAAGATAGCAGCCGCAGATATATATATCAGAACCACTTTATTTTTCTAATAATACTATATCTATTGGTGATATTTAGTTTTTTTTATACATAAGTGTGATTAAAATGCAATAATGTACCTGTACTTGTGCTTGTAATTGAATATTTTTAAAGGAATGGATTGAGCTGTTACCTTCCAGCTTTACCCTGTTTATCATAAAGCTGAAATCAAATATTTTCATCTCTTCTCATGAAATGATTGTGACAACGTCACACCGATAAATAGGGATTAAAAGAGGAATGGAAAGGAAAACAAAATCATTCCTACTTCATGGGCAGCAGTGTATCTACTTAAATATACAGCCTCTTAACCTGAACATTTTTTTCTGGTTGAAACTGATTTGATTTCCTGCTTGAAGTCCCATTCAGATCCTCAGACTTTCCTTAGACTCGCTAACGTCCTCCTGTCACCATCATGATGTCCTTTCATACATTGTCTCTAAACTGACCTCTGACCTCTCCACAGGGACGTCATGAAGGCACAAGACATCCCTGACAGCCCAAACTCCCCGAGCCAGTACGTTCACATTACCCAGTACTGGTGCTCACAATGTTGAAACCACTGTAATAAGACATTTCAACCTTTTAACTACACTGTCTCATACTGAATCGTGTTTTTTTTTTTTGTTTGTTTGTTTTTTTAAATCTCAGGTTGGCTGTCATAAATAATCCAGGCATGGATCCCATCATCACAGACTTCAAGTAGGTCCCTTTAAAATGTAAAACTATTGCTTAGAGCATATCTTTTATTTTTAAATATTACCACCAAATGTCACCAGAATGCACTCCCATATCACACTTATCACTAATATCTGCAGAAATCTGCAAATCATTGTCAAGAAACAAGTAACCTGGGAGTGTCCAAATATATCACTGTCCATATTTGTATGGCTCTCACGATCATGTTCCTCAAACAATAGCTGGCCTTTCAGCTGCTTTCCATCCCCTGAGATGCCCCTTTATCCTCTAATCATCCTCAATTTTGTTCCTCTGTCTTAGGTTACAGCTGCAGGACAACAAAGATGGACTGCAATCAACAAATCCATCAAATGAGTAAGACCTGACTGTGAACTCTCACTGACTATATAGCGAAACTCAGGTTTAGATTACAGGAATTGCACATTAATGTTTGGTTAGAACTCAACCTAAACGAAGAGGAGATTCGTCATAATAACCTTTTTATTATGATGTCTGAAGCCCTGCAGAGCACGCTGCTGTGAGCAGACTGCAAGCTGCAGCTGAAATAAACTTAAGAAGGTCAGCGATATGAATGCAGCTTCTCCTGCTGTTCCTCATATCAATAATTCACAGAGAGAACCAGAGAATATCATCATCTCTGAGTCTGAACGCCCTGTGTCAAGTTCTGGCTAAGTCTGAACACATACCTGTTGCTTATCGGAGGCATGATGAGCACTTCTTTAGTTTTTGGATGCTCATTAAAAGACTGACAGCTTGTGAATATTAATGCGTTTTATTCCTGCTCCTCTTTCAGTCCTACTTTAAGTTTAAGATTACACACTGACAGGAGGTTGTTCCCTGCCAACTAATGCTTACTTACTTACTTACTTGCTTATAGAATACAGAACTCCACACAGGCTGATAACATGACATTTTAACTGTAGCGTTATAAATTGATACTGCATTATACATAAAGGCAATAGATATTTTAACAATACTAGATTCTAATATATTAGATCATTTAAAAAAAAGCTCAAATTGTTTAAATAGTAGTGTTTGTAGAGCATCAAACCATACTCCCCCTTCCTTCAACCCTCTAGTCTCCTCAGAGCAGAGACAAAGATAAAAGCAACAATTAAGCTTTTTTTTATTACTCTATAAAGCCTGATGGAGTTGCCCCTCGTGCGTCCGTGCTTTGCCAAAGTGCCTTACCCCTGTGATTGTGTTTTTATGGGCTTCTGCAACAGAGAAAAGTGTGTCATATTTGATGAGCACATTGTCACGAGGTTGGGCCTTCTGCTTTTAAGATGCTGCAGTGTGACGTGACTAATAGTGTTTGTACATGTGCTATAGTGGCTACATGCGGCCACTTTGTATGTTGTTTTAGTGTCTCTGATAGGGAGAGGAGTTTGATTTGTGGCTAAGATCATACATTGCACATAGGATGCATGGAATAACACTGTATTTTTGTTGAATAACTCATAACAACACGAAGAACTATAGCGTAGCGTAGCACATAGCATAGTCTAATTTAACACACACAAGACTACACAACACAGTGCAACACAGTGTAGTATAGCATAACTCAACATTTAAGACAGTATAGCATAACATAACAGCATAGCACAGCGTAGCACAGCACAGCAAAACAAATTTTAAGGAAGTTATTAAAAGTACATTTGTTTATTACATTTGATCTACCAAATAATCTTTTAATAGAGAAGTTAATGATTAGCTGCTGACACTGTTCTGAGCCAAATAACATTTGTATGAGAAGCGTAAAATCTATTTAATTACACTCGAATTTGAAAAACCTCAAGCAGAGGAATCATATTTTTCTTTGTCAGAACACTTAGATTGCACAATCCAGGACTAAAATTAGAGTCTTGTGTGACCTGTGCTTCATTGCAATAGTTTATTTAATCCTGTCAGCCAGCGCTCAAAGGGATGACTCGTTTTCGCATGTTCTAACTTTGGATAATATTCAATTTTTTATTTTTCTCTCTCTGCAGATTTAGAAGGAATGACACAGCTGACACAGTTGTAATTTACTGTGGTAAATTTGTGTAACTCCTTCGTTTAGCAGTTGACCTTAGTTCTTGTGTGTCTTCAGTACGAGCTGCGGTGCTGCATCTGTGTCTTCTATTTCTGGACTCTCTGCTCGCTGCAGTGTTCAGTCTCTGCCACTGCAGCAGCAGACCTGACCAGCTGAGATCCTCACAATGTATCAGCAATTTCTCATCCCACTTTTAAAGCCTCACCGCCCTCACCTACTCCCGCACGAAGCGTCGCACGTGTTCTTATGTTGGGAGTGAAAGGGAGCCTTGTCATCGTTCCTGTCGCTGTTTTCTTCCTCCTAGTTTTTCACTATTTTAATGTCTTATATAAAAAAAAAAAAACGTCAGTGTGCATTTTAGCTCCGCCCCCTATTTAGCACCAACCAGTCAGAGCACAGACTGCAGTGTGTAGCATGAGGGTGATGATCGGAAGTAGGTGGGACAGGCGTTGTGCATGTGTGTGTCTTAGTGTGTGTGTGTGTGTGTGTGTTAGAGACAGCACAGATAGACTGTGTGTTCTCTCCTCATGTATGATAGTCATCCCAATCTTATTAAGGGCTCCTGTGGCTGCTGTGTCCCACCTCTTCCCCCTCTCTTCCTCCCCTCCTTTCTCCGTCAGTCGTCCCCCTCTCTATCTCTCCCTCTCTCTTTCTCTTGCTCTTTCACCAGCCTGCCCTTCTGCTGCTCCTGCTCTTGTTTCTGCTGCTACAGAAAGAGACACAGACCATTACACTGCGCTGCTGGAAAAGGCCCTGGGCTCACCTTCACTTCTGCAATTTTCTTTATCTCTCACTTCTGTCTCTTTCTCTGTTTCTCTTTCACACACACACACACACTCACACTGTGCCAGATGAAAATGTCAGGAGAGGAAGAAGCTCTGTCAAATGGGTAAGATACTTGCTGCGTGTTGGGATGACGTGTCTTTGTTGTTCAGATGTCCTCTGCGAGATGCTCTGTCATACCTGTGTGTTCATCATGTGAAGGGAAAATGTGTGTGTGCGCGCTGACACTCAGGCATGTGGACAAACCCGCTCAGTTTATTGTTGAAGCTGCTCGGCTCTTTTGTGTCACAGCTTGACGCAACAAGGCCTCTGGACATCTTAGACCAGCTGCTATTAATGTGTTGAAAGCGCTGTGAAGCAGAGTGGATAAACTAATGCTTCGTCACTCCTGGAAGGACATTTAATGTGTGTGTGTGTGCGTGCGTGTGTGTGCACATGAAGTGGTGTGTAAATGAATAGTGTTAGTGTGCTAAAGGTATTTATGTGTGTGCCTTTGTGTGCGTTTGTCCGATAATGATTATCATTGTGCAAGTTGCCCTCTGGAGAAATCAGTGACTGATTTGAAGCTAAATGAAATTATCCAGACAATGCGTGGTATGCACATCCTGAGCCCAGTGGACTCTCCTTGTTTAGTGGTCATCATACCTTTTCTTCCCTACACACAACTGCCACTTATGCTCTCTGTTTAAAAGACACAGTCGTGTACTGTGTGAGAACCGCTGCTCGCGCACTGAGAGCTGCTTCATTTTCTTTTCCATGTCCCCAAGCCTCGAGATCATGTTCGCTGTGTGGACCTGCCAAAATCTTGTTTTCCAGTCAGCCAGTACCAGTTGAGTTAGTTTCCAGCTATAAGGAAATGATGAAGCCCATTAATCTTGGTGTTAGTTGAAATATCTACCTTGAGCTCAATGGGAATCTGAAAACACGATATTGATGAGGGAGTATTTAAGCTTTGTCTACTACAGCTGTTGTGTGATGTGCACATGTACTCACTCGTTAAAGTGTCTTGTTTTCGTGGGATAAGTAAAGACACTGACCTATAATCCATTAAATTGTATAATTTATTGGATTATCTTTGCAGCCTGTGTTCAACAGGCCATTAGACTCCAACTCTAAGTGTAAGATCTTGTTCCTTCTGGTTCCAAAGTTCATGAGAGTAAAGATGTAGGCCGAGTTTTAAAAACTCCTCCACCTGGGACACACTCCCCCGCTCCACATGAAGGCAGCACAACATCCTTTTCCAGGAGGAAAGCACAGCCTCAGATTTAGACTGGCTGATCCGCATTCAACCTGCGTCACACAAAATGTTTATTTCGTGCTAGCTGGTGCTCATTGGTGCCAGAGGGACAGCGTTGTCCTCAAGAGGTGTGACCTCCAGTTCCTTTTTTTTTTCTCCAGTCATTCCTGCCCCCTGAAATTGTGTCCCTGAAAAACACTGAGCAATTTTGACTTATGTGGAGCATACAGATTCATTTTTTAGCCCCTAAAAGCTGCCCTGTCACCCCATCCACTGAACACATGTAGACAGGAAAAGCAATGTAGCTTCATGGTGTCATGTTCATCCTAAATCGTCTTAACCTCCTTTCCAGCAGGCAGGCACTCTTAATAAAAACGCACTTCCATCCCGTGCAGTGTTGTATTGGTTTGCCAACCAAGGTTCAGTTCATGTTTCATTAATGGATGATGTTCTTGTGTAGGCTTGTCACTTTAATTGAAAGTGACAGTGGGCGGTCGCTGCACCTTTACTCACACCGAGAGAAAACTGTAGTGATAAAGTGGAGAAAGCTCCGGTTGGACTGGTTTGATTTAGTCAAGGGCCGCTGAGGGATGACATGACGTGGTTTAAATTTCCTTCTGAGATTATTAATGTTTGTATCACTCACCACTTTATTTATTACAATTGGTAGCCACTCAATTATAACAATGTAAAACAAGTTTCTTTATTAAATTTGCGATACGCTACCATCAGTCCTTTGTATTTACTGTGGTGGAAAGTAGCAGTGTGCATTTACTCAAGTACTGTATTTCAAACATCTTCTCACCTCTGTTTTTAATTTTATTTCACCCAACCTTGTTCCACGCTTATTTGATAAATAAACAAACAACTAACTGCTAAATGAATATTTAGCACGATTAATACTAGAACAAGGTTTAAAGATGCTCCACACTGCAGTTTCCGACCTTCAGGGTCATATTTACGACGTGATGAGCTTCTAAGAGCTCCATCCAATAGGGATTCCCCCCCTGGGCATCTCACATGGTTTCATTTTAGTAAATACTCCAAAAATGATGAATATCAGAACACTGTTATCTCTTCTATCACCTTCCTTTGCTGATCTCAGTTTTATTTGCACTCTGCTCACACACTGACGCTTCCATATTGAACATGTAATCTCTCATATTTAATAATCAGTCGTCAGTCAAAGGACCCAAACTACTACTTTCATTTTCATACTCTAAATACACTTTAAAGCTGCTAATACTTGACTTTTTTAATGCATAACTTTTACTTGTAACGGACTACCTTTGCATTGCAGTATTGGTACTTTTTGTTTGTTAGAGATCTTAATTACAGAGTCATCACTTTAATGGTAAAATGGGGACATCTTAAAGACATGTGTCATACTCAGTCATAGACTAGGATCATTGTGCTCCTTATGTCTCTCTGGAAGCTCACTGCTGGTCATATGTTGAATGCAACAGTCACCCGCATGTCATTAGTCGGAGCTGTCCTCCTTCATTGTGGTGGCGGCAGTGGTGGTGGTGTGTGTTTGATTTTCAGTTTATAGCTCCTCTGTGTCTCCTCAATGAACAGGAACACAAAGTCTGTTAATCAAGCCAGTCGTTGCGCGTCTCCCTGAGGTTTGCTGTTGACATGCAAAGGTTCGTGTTAAAGATGCTACACTGCCTGACACTGACGCTGACTGGGTCCCGACCGTTAAATGTAAATGGCAAGCAATTTTTACGCTCACGCGATCAACACAGCGGATTCACACACAGTGGCTCCACACACAGTGGCTTCACACAGAGCTCAGAGAATGACACCAAACTTAAAGTTGGAAATGCAGAAATTAACTTTGCGTGAAACCACGGAAAATGTCAGAACTAACCCTAACACACACAGTTTGCCATAAATCTAAGATTTATTTTATTTATTTATTTCTTTATTTTCAATATTGAATAAAAACAAATATGTCCCAATCCAAGCCAAAGAAATGAATCAGAGCCATGTTGAGAGACATTAACCTAATTCCCTCTTCTGCTCATTGTGTGTTTTTCCCATACTGTGTCGTGTTGGCACCCTGAGGTGGAGAACTAAGACATTGTGCAGTTTCATTGTAAGCACCGTGAGTGAAATCTAAGACGAGTGAGCCTTGTGACGAAGGAAAAGAGCATGCGCCCAGTTTGGCCACATATCACTCGTGACGTGAAGGTCATGTGCACCATGAGATAAATACAAAACAACATTATCATCCATCATTAGAAACATCTCTTCTTCACATACAATAGACCATTCTATGCAAAACTGTATAAGTAGAGCTTGGATAATTTTTTTTCTAAATGTAAGTGGCCGTGCGAGCTGTAATTCATGCTGATTCCTTCTGTAATTTACAGTGTAGTACAAACCACATCAACAGCAAAGCACTGCCTCAAGCCACTTTGCTTGTTTGGCTCGGTTGATGTGTGTTTTACTTTCTGTTTCTGTCGAGAAGTAGTACATGAGTGCAATGGATTTAATAAAGGAGGAATGTGTCAGTAAACAGACATACAGTCAGTAAATCATAGCTTTTTTTGGATACCCGGTTTTTTTTTTTTTTTTTTTTTTTTTAAGGAAAAGGAACTACTGTGTGTTATATTTGACTAATCTGACCTGTAAAATTATGTCCAAAATGAAGCTTATTTTCCACTCATGTGCTAGGTGTAGACATTTGTATTACATTTTTGGTCTAATAATGACCAACAATTCATTTAAAACTCCTCAAACCATCTTTGCTTTGTTCCTGATAATATTTTAAAGCACAATTTTGAGCACCTTCTTATGCTGATTCTGTGTCTATTTTGGTTCTGCAGATGCTCGCGGTCAGACCTGACGCTGGCCCTGGAGGACTGCATGACCGCCCTGGATCTGTTCCTCAGGAATGACTTTGAGGAGGCACAAGCCCGGCTCAGATGCAGGTAAGAGATGCATATAAAATTTGAGATGTAAAATGAAAAATAGCCCGTACCTGCTTTTCTGCAAAGAAGCATCTGTGTTTTTTTGGTATTTTTAGTTGTTTCAGTGTTAGCATCTCAAACAGGCAGCTCGACTTGGCTGAATGTCATTGGCTGGTTGACTTCATTATTTCAGTTTCAGTTTCTTTATTTGACAAAGCACGTTGCTTGACATTTTGACAATGTAAATGCACCCGAGTGAGCCAAAAGGCTAACTTTAATTGGCAGTCCCTTTACCAGGGGTTTATGGCATTTCAGAATAAATAAGAACAGCATATACACAACATATACACAAATAACCCTATACAGTTTACACATGAGAACAATGAAAACATTTGTTACCGACTACAGTAACAATAAAATGAATGCACACTCAATCAGTGCTCACATTTTTTGGGTATCAAAAAGTCATTCCTTTGCATTAACTTTAAATGAGTGCTATGATGGGGACTGTCTATCCGACTGTGGCTCTACTCCACTGATGTGATGCTCTGTATGAGAAGACTGCCTGGCTGAATGCAGCTTTTCTCAATGGGATCGTGCAGTCTCTTTTTGCTGCAAATCTGGTGGTTTTTATAGCAGTAGATTTAAAATTTATGAAGCCGGATAGTGGAGGAGAAGCAGAACCGTGAATGAACCCTATATACTAGACGGATGTTTTTGTATATAATATTACGACTTAATAATAATACTTCTTTAGAATGTGACGGTGATGGAATCTGAAAAGTTTTTCATCTAGTGTTTGGTTGGTTTTATTACAGTAAATGATATGAGAAATGACCATGGAGAAGAAGTATGTTTTCACTGCTTCAATTGATATGAAATTCCTAATGTATCCGAAATTTGACTAAACTATTAACTAAACTTTACTTTATTACCGACTTTTTTATGTGGTCTCTGAAACTGAGATTTGAGTTCGTATACAGTTTTGTGACAACTTGTGGCTTCTCTCTGGAAATAACAACATCGCGTTTCATGGGAAATACATACAAACAGTTTTAGTTCAATTCAACTGTAAATTTGCAGTGATTAAGCCAGGATGTGATCTTTAAAAGTGTCAGTCAACTTAATAAGAACCTCCTCTGCTGTCTTCCCATGACCAAGGATCAGAGTGTCGTCAGCCCAGAATAAAAAGTCACATGTCTCCCACACAGTAGGGAGATCATTAATAAGACTGGACCCAACACAGAGCCCTGTGGAATGCCAGTTGATAATTGGAGGAATTATCCGTCGTGACCACCATTTATAACAAGCTGAGAGCAATAAGAAGGGTAGGATTTGGTGAGGTTCAGAAATTCTATGGAAGTTTACTAGGTCAAGTAAAACAGCCCCCTCCACCCCATCCCTGTCCATTGATGCTTTGACTTTTTCAGTAAAGTAGCATGTAACTGTTGAGTGATTGGTCCTAAAACTGAACTGCATTGGACATAACAAAGATGAGCCAGTGTTGGGATGATTAATGATTTGGGTATCAACCAGTTTTTCAAATACCTTTTAAAGGGGATAATCAGCCTATGGTTTGAGGTAAGTAAGGGATCATCAGCTGTGTATATGGGAATGACAGCATCAGGTTTCCATGACTGCATGATTATGAACTGCTGGTGTTGACATTTAGCTCAGCACTCTGCTGGGTCTACATCTGATCCCACAGAGCTGCTAGCATTGCTACAGAATCTTGTTTTTACTTCACTGATGTAGTCACGTTACTCCATTTGAAAGTCAGATTGAAAGGCAGGGATGATCTGTAGAAAGAACTCTTTTGACCCTAGTAGATGAATGAGATCAAATATAACACTCAGTATAAATGTCCTTTATCAGTTTTATGCTTTTAGAACATTGGATGCTTACATTAGACACATAAGATCAGAACTTAAGTACATTTGTTGTAGAATTGCAACCTAAGTTAACCTGCAGATGCTGAAAACACAACAACTGCAGCAAGACTGTTCAGATGTTTTTACCCACTGTGATCTGTCACAGAAACATCATCAGCCTTTGAAAACATTTGATGGCTTCCATAGCCGTAAGGGGTTAAGTAACCCAGAGGATGTATTATGTTTTTGTTTTTTTTCCACCCACCTGTTTCTGCAAATACTTGAGAATGTCTTTAAATTTAGTACACTCAAATATGAACCGATTAATATCTGATGTTCAGAGGTCAAAGGTCACTATGAACTTTTGTGTAAATTGGCTTTTGTGAATCGTGCACTAAATGAAAGTAAACACTCAAATAATCAGAGTTGCCCTTAAAGGTTTAAACTAGCCAGTCTGCAGCACAGTATCTACTTCAGGGCTAAGGCTTTACATGACTGACATGTTGCTTTGAGACACAAACACAAACTCCCTTTCTAGAATCACACGCCTGCCCACAGTTCTGTACTCCAACAATGCGTCATCAGGTTACTCCATTGTTCATCTTTTATTCTCTGAGTACCTTTGTCGCACTATGGCTTTTTTCAGCATTCTGTCTCTTCTCTCTGAGGCTGTGGGACACTCCTTAGACCCAGTTTCTTCCTTTCAGTGCTGGTTTAGAGTGAGACATGAGATCAGCTTCCTGTCAGCCACTACTTAGTGTTTGTAATTTGGTAAATGCTAGATTGTGTGCTTGGTTTAGTTATTGTTAGGTGCATTTTCTTTGTGTTTTTAGCTCCACAGTTTAGTTTCCTTAGTTTCTTAGCTCAGACTCAATGTTCTGGTGTCACAAGCATACTATGTTTCATCGGTTGTAATGCAATTTGTGAAATATTCCATCAGATTGACGACAATCTGTTTAACTCTACCATGGCAACGCCTCTGGCTGCTGCCACCTGATGCTTGGCAGTCTGTCAGCACAGTTGGTGTCCTCATTTCTGTCCTGATCTCTCCTTCCTCTTACAGTCACTATAATGCACATATGTGTCGTACATGCAGTACATGTATATGCTTGTTTGGAGCTGTTTCGAGTCCAGATGGTTGGATTTGCCACATGGATGGGCAACTCAGGAATGCCAGAAAAAAAGGCTATGGGATTTCATTTCATTTAGTAATTTTATTGGATGGGGACAGTTCTCACCAATCAACACAAAATCATGTACCTGTTCCAGGCTAACTGTTAAACAGCAAAATAAGTAAAATGACTTACAAATAGCACAGACAGATACATACAGAGAGAGTCATACCCAGACCAAGAACAAACAAAAGAGGTGACGTGAAGGCAGCAGAGCAGGTCGCCTGAAAGCGAGTCCATTTTAATATTCATATCTTTGATTCTTCTCAAGCCACAGCTTCAGCTGAGGCATTGATAAATATTGATTTTTGTAATGTGCTATAGCAGTAAATTCCACTCTTTAGATGTTGTTACTGAAACTGCTGAGTGGCTTCCTAAAGAGGAATTTCATGATGGCGTGACCTGTAATTAGTTTAACAATATAATTCAGTAGTCACGCAGTAAGGATGCAAGCGTTGTTTTAAAAGTATTCAGCCTTCTTCACAGTTTGTTCCTCAGAAAAGGTTTCTGTGAGGAAGCTGACCGTGATTACGTCTCAGACCTGAGAATACGTGACGCCATGTAAAGTGTGAGGACATCTGCTGCAATGTGCTCGAAAGAGAAACCCTCCAATCTGTGGGAAACAAGGAGCTGTAAAATGTGAAACTTAAGCAGATCCATTTGTGTTTACCACTTCTGCCTCATAGTCTGTTAGCTCACAGGGTTAAAATATTAATAGTCATACCCAAGGACAGCTTAGATACTAATGGTGGCATTCATTTTTTTTATTTTATTTTTTATCCACCTGGGGAGGAACTGAGACATGTGACACACATCTCATGTGGAAATCTGACCGTGGGATTTTTTATTTATTTATTTTTTGCATAAATTCGTGTGAGTTATACGCTGAAAAGGACAATGACAGGTAGCTGAAAGTAATGTACAAGGCAAAGTGTGCTTGAGCAAAACACCGATTCAACTTTCTCCAACTATAAAAAAGGTCTTATGACCTGCATCAAAGTTGTGAACTCACTAAACATGTAGGTTTACCAATGCACTGAGCTGGACGTTGGAGGCAGACTGCCTTTGACATTTTCAGTGCCTGTAAACTACAGTATTATCTGTAGTGAATGGAAAATAAACTTGTGTGTAAAACAAAATATTTAGCAGTAAAGACGGAAGCGGGATTCACAAAAGTATGTTTCAGTTGCCAGGAAATCTCTCACCTGTCATGAACTCTGGCCAAAAGAGGAATCGGGAATTATTATGTAATTAAATTGAAATAAAACTAATGAATCAGACAAATGTGTAGAATGTAAGGTTTATATTCTGTAATGGGGACAATCGAATACACAAAACCTTACACAAAACCTTAACCAAAGCGACTAGTGGAGGATGAAAGAAATATTTAAAAACACTCCTGACTCATTCTAATTGTAATATTTGAGACCTAAGATTAGCAACATGTTGGCTCATGTAGTGTTAAACCAGCAGTCACAAAGAAGATGTAAGACAAAGTCTTAACACACTACTGCAGGCCACAATGTCAGCTAAGCATGTATCTGCAAATACAGAGAGGTCTGTCTAATAAAGGATCAGAAATGTATTAAGATCTCTTGTGAGGTGAATTACTGTGATGGGCTTTTATCCATCCATGTCACAAAGTTGTCAATGTTTTTGTTTCATTTCGGGACAATCTTTTAAATTCAGTATTACGACTGATACAACTGGAAACAGATGTACTATTATTTTACAATGGAAGGCGTGTCTGTCCACATGCGCTTTTAGGAAATTACAAAGCAGCTCCTCCCTTGCACCATGGGACATTGTGCTGAAAATATGTTAGAAACCTGTGCCGTCAGATGGACAATGGCCTTCGTATCAGCGATGCCGACTGAAGGCCTCGTGTGAAATGCTTCAAATTCTCAGCCACTTTCAGCACATTCAGCCGAGTTCACCACACGGCTCCATCTTAAAAGGTTCCTCAGCTTGAGTTGCTGTCTTGCATAAATGAGCCTGACGCAATGGAAATGTGAGGCAGGCAAATCTCTTTGCTTCTCAGTCTGCATCTCCGCCTCCTCTGGCTGCCTCCTGTTGCTTCCTGGTCGAGTCGCTTTTTGTTTGACGTTGATCATTGGGCTAGAACTGAGTAAAGTTATTTAGAACAGCTGAAGCTTTGCAATAACAGTGCTTTGCTTCTCTTTAGTGACATAGATGATATCACTTTAATCTCAGTTGGCTTCTCTTTAATGACTCAATATCTTCATGTTTGTATGTTCTGTCTGTACTAATATGAATGAAGTTAAGCCTGATTACAGTTTGGAGGTCTTTATCTCTCCCTAGCTTATATGACTTAAAATAATATGTTCATGTAGTTGTTGTTTGTGACAGGTTTCAGTACAGACTGGCCACATGAGTCTGCTTGTGTTGGACAGGAGAGGAATGTCAGTCACGCAGACTGACGGCATTCCTTTCTACACACCTCTGCCTTTATGTTAACAAAAACGTTCTGCCATACGTCTGTGTGGGTTTGTTTTGCATGAGTTCATTACATCACATACATAGAATATATGGGTAAATAAAGAATACAAAAACCTACTTAAACTTTATAACTGTGTGTTAATGGGAACAATGCGGTAGTTATTTGGTTTAAGTTCATTTGCTTTGAGATATGGGTCTTAATAATGGTTTAGACCTGGAAGAGGAAACCTTTTAACTAGTTCAACAAGTATTTCTACTGGAAGAATGTGTGTGACACAAACACTTTTACTTGGCCTTATCACATTAAAATGAATTATAGGAACAGTTTAACTATTAAGCTGTTAAACTCTTGTTGGTGTGCTTCAATTCTGCCATGTCTTTGTGTGTGTTTTACATCTTCTTTATTTACATACATATTATTTCACACTATTTAAACTATCATCTCTGGACTCTAAATTGTTGTCAGGATATCCTTTATTGTAACTTTGTTTGCACTGATATGTTGTTCTGATAATGATTTAAAACTATCTGCTGGAAAAAATAAATGTATGGTGACCCAGACACTTTTACTTCTCCATATCACATTAAAACCAATAAGGGCGATTCTTATTGGGTTATATAGAATATAATTCTCTTCTGTCATGTGGCACACCAAACTAAATTATTTTTATATGTATATGTGTCCTTGTGTATGCGTGCGTGAGAGTGTTACATGCGCAAACCCACAGCAAATAAAGAAAGTGTAAGGCTATTTTAAACATCAGCTTTAGTTGGACTTTAGTCGACAAGAGTGTTGCAGTCCCGTAATTAATTTAAGAAATAATGCTTTTCACACACAAACACTTTTACTTGTTTGTATCAGCTTTAAACCAACAAAAGCCACTCTTGTTAAACAGAAGGAGTCATGTGGCACACAAACAAAATATAAATAGGTAGTTGTTTTTTTGATCTAATGATTTTGGTCTTCCTTACAGTGACACCTGTCTGTTGTTAGCAGTAACTGATTATTCTGTCCTCATGTTTATGCTGCCTGACCAAGTGACTGTTATATGAATTCAACCATCATCTATCTGACCTTGTTACGAGACCAGCGTGGCTTAACAAAAATATATTTCCCCTTTCAGAACCAAAGACAGCATGTACCACGCTCTGACCTATGCCACTATACTGGAAATGCAGGCCATGATGACCTTTGACCCGCAGCACATTCTGGTCGCGGGGAACACCATGAAGGAGGCGCAGGCCATCTGTCAGCGGTGAGACTTTTCCCACACTTAAATTATGCTGTTATGCTCAGCTGATAAAGAGTGACAATGTTTATTTTAGTTCCTCTCTAGCTTCAGAAACATAGTTTGTCTGTTGAAAGTCAGGGGCCAAGTCCATTTTTGGGAATTAAATATTTAAGTATAAAATGCGGTGAAAATGAGTCTGATGTTCCAATATGCTGCACACTGGATCCAGTTGGGAACATCACAATAAAACCAAAAAGCACGCAAAGGTCATGCTGACTCACTGGCCCTGAGAATGTCACAACTGTCTGTTACAGTTTGTGCTGAAACTGCTGTGAGAATCCATAATGACTCAGACTGGACTTAAAATACATCTGATTAGCCCACCTGATAAATGGTGTCTTTCAGACCAGACAGATCTGAGCACAGGGTAGCAGCTTTTCTTGCTTCTTTTTGTGTGTGTGGCAAAGTCAGCAACTTTTCTTGCGGTAACTTCACCCTGCTGGAGTTCAGCCTCCTGTCTTTACTAAAATCAGGCTGAGTCACTGGCTACATGGAAACAAGATAAGTGAGGAAACGACTGAGGGAAGCACAAGGCTGCTGAAAGACACAATGTTTTTATTCATGTTTTAAAATGCGCTTTCTCTCTGACAGGAACCGGAAGAAGTCAACATTCTCCAAAAGCTTTACAGAAGGTCAGTGAAACCGGATGAGTTAAATGTATCACATTAGTTCATACTAAAGGACAGCGGTTTGTACGTGTGAGCACTTGAACGAAGCTTGTGTGAAATGTTCTAGTTTGAAACATCCGTTTTTTGTGCGTGCACTCGAGTTAAAAATACCGTGTGTGCATGTGTATGTCTGCTGGGCCATTAGCTGCAGCCCATGGACTCTGCTGAACTATCAGACAGTCTGACTGAAGATAACTATGGCATAATCATTTTCACCTCAGAGGAACTCCACGCTGAGGTGTGTTACGCCGAATGTCTCCTGCAGAGGGCAGCACTCACCTTCCTTCAGGTCAGAACCAACGTCTGACATAAATGTACCTGAATCTGCCACCACTGATAATTTTCTCTGTGTTTAAACTTCACTTGCTCTTTACTCAGGATGAAAACATGATCAGTTTCATCAAAGGGGGAATCAAAGTGAGGAATAGCTACCAGACTTACAAGTGAGAATTTCTAGAGTGACTCGTATCATTCTCTGTGTTCTTGCAGATCTTTTTTTTAAGTTCTTCCATATTACTTTGTGCCACTTTTGTTTCTTTCCTTCGGTTTGACTTCCTTGATCTTTACCTCACAGAGAGCTTCACACTGTCCTCCAGTCCACTGGATACACTCATGGTGACAACCACGGCCATTTTGAGGGCGGCGTTAAGCTGGGAGTAGGAGCCTTCAATCTAGTGAGTGTAAAACTTATTGTGTTAGTTTGTGGGTTAATGACTTTTTAATGTGTCTTAAACCTAATTATAACCTGAGTATATGTACATATGTAACTACTGTATAATCTAATGAACAGATACTCCGTCTGTCCTAAGCAAAAATTACAATCACTTCAAAGTTTCAAAAGTTGAAGATAATTTCCTGGAAAGCCAGCAGTGTTTTAATGACAAAAAAAACAGCCACGTAATTTCTTTACATCCACTGCTTGTCTACTTCCTCCAGATGATTTCCATGTTGCCCACACGCACGCTCAAGCTGCTGGAGTTTGTCGGTTTCTCTGGTAATAAGGTGGGTCCTTCTGAAAAGAGTAGCTCTCAGTATAATTGTCCGTAAAGTACGCTGGTAAAACTCATCTGACTAATACTGAGATGACACCGCTTAACCTGTCACCTTAAGTGGGAGTACGAAATGAAACTTTTCATATCTTTACGGCTCAGTAACATGAAAGCTGCTTTGAGCATGGTGACTTGACTGTATGAATTACTGTACCATTACTCAGCACGGTGAATTCGTATTATTTGTTGTGCTAAAAGAATGAATAAAGGTTCTTTCACTACTGATTTAATTCATGTATGAGAGAATGTTCAAGGTATTCTGGTATTACTTTGGTTGCTATTAATATGACTGATTTCTCTTTTGTTGGTTCAGCAAATATGAATATATTGTATATCTTGAATTATGTATCGTCATATTATACACACAAACCAGTCACTAAAAGCACACTGAACATTTCTATAGCAGGCTATATTTTTATGTTATTTGTGTGCTGGTTTTACTGTTAATTGACCATCAGGTCCTCCCTGACAGTGGCTTGATTTTTGTGTGTATTCTTGCAGGATTTTGGTCTCCAGCAGCTCCAGGAGGGCTCTGCAGAAAGCACATTCAGGTCCTTCCTGTGTAACATGCTGCTGCTCTGTTATCACACATTCATGAGCTTTATTTTAGGTAAGCAATGACACACACACACACACACACACACAAACCAACCATAAAAATAGTCATAAACATCAGCTTGTATTGTGTCCCGCAGGCACCGGAGAAGGAGATGTTGAAGATGCAGAGAAACTGCTGCAGCCATATCTCAAGAAATATCCTAAGGTTTGCCACAAATCTTTTTTCTTGTCATTTCTGCATGGTTAGAAATTCCATTTAAATAAACTGTGTTTTGTCTTTGTTCCCAGGGATCCATCTTTTTGTTCTTTGCTGGTCGAATAGAAGAGATTAAAGGCAACCTGGATGCTGTAAGTCCATCAAATCAGTCTATAATAAAACTAACACGTGTCTCATTTTTATGTTGAGATAGCTGACTGTACTTACGGTGTTTATCTCTGGATCACTGTTTCCATTCCTGAACTAATGTCAGGTTAGGGTATGTAATGTAGCAATGAAAACTGAAACGAAATGACTCAGTAGATTCTTTTTGATGCCTGTGACATGCCTCTTTGCATGTGACAGCCATGACTGGAGGCAGTTTCTTCAAACTATAGGTCACTGTGATCTCATGAAACACATTCTTGATTATAACTGGACGTGTGAAATGATTAGGAATGTGTAGGCGGGATTTCCACTTTTTTCCACTCGAACTTTTCAACAAACTCAGAAACATATTTTTGGCCATCAGTCATCAATTCATATTCTAATTATTACAAAGTTTCACACAAATGTCTTATAAAATAGTGACATTTCTGAAGATCCACTGCTCTGACTTGATGATGTTCTGGAAAAACACTTAGAGTCCACTACTTTTTACATGTTAATCTTTTTCTGTTTCTGCTTGTCACAGACTGCTGCTGTCCACAAACTGAACGTGTTTAGGAAGAATAGAATTTTAACGTTTGTATCTCTCTGCCAGGCTATAAAGCGTTTTGAGGAGTGCTGTGAGGCTCAGCAGCAGTGGAAGCAGTTCCACCACATGTGCTACTGGGAGTTGATGTGGTGCTTCACATACAAAAGACACTGGAAGATGGCCTACTTCTATGCTGACCTGCTCAGCAAGGAGAACTCATGGTCCAAGGTGGGCTGCCATATTACGGCGCTGGAGTGTGGCCTTGCTAATTAATGAATGCAAAATCAAAATTAGACAAGTCAAGATAAACTAGGCGAACATGTAGTCCACTTCTGGCCCAGTCCCAGCTGCAATAGTCTCCATCTACATGATAAGTAGTTAGAGAAGAGGGGTGCATTTTTATAGTTTTTATAAGCAGAAATATTGTCCACCTTCTCTCAGCTCACAAAAGAAACGTATAAAAAATAGCATTGCTGCAGGTGCCCCAGCGGTCCCTGACACATTTTCTCTCCTTGTCTGATTTTAAAATATAAGGTGCGTTTGCAGTAGTAACCGCATTTTTCTTTCCCTCAGGCTACCTATGCGTATATGAAAGCAGCCTACCTCAGCATGCTGAGTCAGGATGATTGCCTAACCTTCGGGGAAACTGCCCTAACTCTGTTCAGGTATGCAGAAGCTAGTGACAGCAGCCACAATGAAACGTTGCAGGTTCTGTTATACTACATATCTACTGACACCATAAACCCATCTCTTTGGTAGGGAACAATCTGTAATTTAATCTGTAATTTTAACATTAAATTCTCTTTCAAAATGGATGATATAGTTGTTTTCTGATTGTAAAAATTAGATTGGAAATTACATACAATATATTATCTACTTTCTCTATACCACTGATATGTATATGTAGTGTATATTGTATTATTTTTCAGGCAGGTACCAGGGCTAAAGCAGAAAATAGCTGGAAAATCTTTACCAACAGAGAAGTTTGCCATCAGGAAAGCCCGTCGCTACTTTGAGGAAAAACCAGTTCCTCTTCCAGCTCCTCCACTGGTCAGTACTGAACAATGGCTGCCCACTCTTGTATTGTATTATATGTCTTGTAGCATGACTGGATTTTACACAGTTGACTGTGAAGTGTGAGATCATTTATTTAAACTAGTTCAACTAATATATCAGTAGTTTTTTTCAAACTTCATAATACAGTATATTCTGTATGCCTCCCTATTAATCCTGTGATCTTTGAGGCTGTTCAGATATTCTGACCTGCTGTCAGAAGATACATGTAGCAAAGGGTGGTAACCCTGTGCCCATAGAACAGGGGTTCCAAGGAATAACATTTGTTCTATTTCAGCTAAAGGCCAGAGTGGGATGAGAGAGTAAAAATATTGTAATACATAATGTATGCATTATGACATTTCACAAATCTGTCATATAGCTGGAGCTTATCAGAGAGTTTTTTCTGGGTAGGATATGTGATGAGTTGTATTTAGCTTATCCCAAGGCTGCAGCAGTACTCACAGGGCAAAGCCTGTGTGACACAGAAAACATGCTACCTCTATTGTAGCTCTATGAGCAGAAGTCGAGACATCATGTCAAGCTATCATCAACATTTTTACGGCCCATACACAGCAGTTTAAAGTTAGACTGAGTTTTAATAGCAACCATTAAAGTTGCAGACAAATGACATCTCATGATCCCTTTTGTCAGTGTAAAACAAACCTTTCTGTCGTCTCTGCATGATTTTTGCATATGTTTGTTTGTTGTCTAGGAGATGATGTACATCTGGAACGGCTATACAGTCATTGGCAAACACAAAGACCTAACAGAGGGCATGCTGAAAACACTGGACGAGGCACAGGCAAAACTTGAAAACGCCCCAAGTATACAAAACAATTAACCACATTCATAAATATCAAATTCTAATTTGATTTTCTTTTGAACTTAACCCGTTTAAGTTGATTCCAAGGAAACTCAGATTCCTGATTAAATCCAAGCACATTAGAAACGGATGTTGTCCATACATATAATTATTGAAAATGCTGAGTTTTGTCATCTGTTTGGTGCAAACTTTTTGTCAGGAACAGAGTTCTCCATAGATGACCAGTGTCTGCTGAGCCTCCTGAAGGGTCTCTGTCTCAAACATCTGGGGCACCAAGAGGAAGCTGAACACTACTTCACACTTGTTCTTTGCAAGTAAGTCACATACCTAGACATGGACACTACACTGCAGACGTTTCACGGCAACTAAACTAGACTTTCTCTAGATGCTTGCATCACTGATTAGCCAAATAGAATTTACTTGTGCACCTTTTGGTGAAGACATTCATCTTGGAAAAATAAACAGTTCAAGAGTTAAAGTGAATCTTTCTTCATGCTGACTTGCATCCACCACCATGTTGTGTTTCCTGCAGCGAGACTCAGATCAAGTATGACCACTACCTGGTTCCTAATGCCCTGCTGGAACACGGGCTGCTGTGCCTGCAGCAAGGGAGAAAAGATGAAGCTATTAAACTCCTGGAATCAGCGAAGTAAGACTTTCAGCCTGCAGAACACATCCAAGCTATCTGTACTCATTTTTGATATTGTTTTTTATATCCATACCTGAATCGTCATGGTTTTCAGTGATACATTATGTCTTAGAAAAATGACTAATCTTAATTTAAGGTTTACTCAACTTCACTGCAAATAGTTTTACAATTTAATTTCACTGGTGGTGTGACTGTAAACGACTCTTCTTGCTCTGTTACAGGCAAAATTACAAAAACTACTCGATGGAGTCGCGGACACACTTCCGTATACAAGCTGCTTTGCACAAGGCCAAGGGCACCGGGGAGAATGGCATTCATGTGCCCTCCAGTCCATAACAGACAGAGGAGGGCACACTAGAGCAGAGACAGCTTGCTGTTTCTGCTGTCCCACAATACACCACTAAGACCAGCTCAACCCCGCCTATTATGGCGGGAGATTTGTTTTTCTCGTCAAGATGGTAGGAGAAGAGGAAGACATATTTTTCCTGTGTGTGCCATCCTTACAGGCAACTGCAGCTCTATGTGCCCCTGACTGGTTTAGGTGGATTTGCTTCGCCCTCTTTGAGAGATATATAATAATGAACCTCAATTCCGTGTGTTTGATTTAAAATAGAGACTAATTAAAAACATGTGCCTATATTTATGAAACATTGCTTCGAGCAGGCTTATTTGCCTTGCATTGTGCTGACTTATGAAGGGCAAACTAGAGTAGAAAACAAAGTCCGATTTGTGTGCTGCAGTTTGCCTCCACCACTACTCCTGGATACAATGTGCTCATTGTAGAGTTGTGGAGTTGGACCACACAATCTTCATATAAAGGACTGACACTAATTCCAGGACCATTTGACCTGTATGCTACAAAGCACTCCCACTATTTGTGTGTAATGTAAATTGGAGACTATTAATAAAGTGTGACATAATTATGTGTTTGCATAATTTGACAGATTCCTCAAACAACTCATGAGGATCTTTTTTAAAGTGCCATTGATCAGAACCATTGTATCCAAATAAGATAACATCTCTCAATGTTCAAGCTGGCGTTTTACATAATCATCGGTTTATTTAGATTATTTAGATTTATTTGAGCATTCTTAGCATTTTCCTTCTGTCACTACTACATATTGACACTATTTTATTCTTGCGGAATACTCTTACAGTTTCCTTTCGAAGAAATGATAAAATCTAAAATCCTGATGTATTTACTTACATTTTGTGGCATTTGCACAGAGCTTTGTAAACCAGCCAGGCATGCAAACTTTCCTGGGTCAAAAAAAACATGCTTGTAAGACTTGCAGTGAGAGTTGTTCTTTGCATTTATATACTGTAGATGGCACCTTTTACACAAATTGTCCCGTTTTAAGAGGACAGATGAATGTGTCTTTTAGAAAGGCAGACTCCCTTCTTTTTTCCTCCTGGTGTGTAGGACGTACTCCAGCACTACTTGAGCTCGAACAAAACCGGCCATTCACAGTGAGCAGCGAAGGCCTGCGTGCTTGTCTGTCTGCTGCATCTTTAGTAGGTGAAGAATCTCTCACAGTATGTGAACTTCCTCTGCTGCTCCTGTGTCAGCCATGCTCACCTAGAACCACCCACAGAAACATTTGAATGTTATAACTTAACTACATACTGTATAAAAATAGTAATCTGTATACGAACAAATAGGAGTCAACTTTTCCGTGGTTGGTGGTTAGGTTTTCGGAGATGCAGCTTACTTGCAAGCGGGCGTTCAAAATGTAGAAACTAAGATGGTGTCTCAAGTGTTGGAATTTGAATACTGCTGATTTATTCATGATTAGAATGAGGTTTGGGATTCAAGATGAAGACCGGGAAGAATAGGAGTCAGTTTCAAGTTGTTTTTTTAATGGTGGAAGACATGTATTCATATTATTATTCTAACAGCCGTTACTTTCCTGAATATTTCGATAGCAAATCGCTTTCCTATAATTAATGAAGCTTATTTTTCTTGCCCTTTGGTTTTACTCTTATAAGCTTCTATCTAAACTGAGTGGCGTTGTGATGTTTACAGTCTGCATATTTTACTGGGCATGGCTACCACTATGCAGAATGACATTCCTGTACATACTGAATGTTTCTGTTGTAATTTAAGATGAAATGATGATAAGTCACAAAAACATCTCATTTTGTGTCGTCTTTTTTTCCTTGTAAGCTCAACAAATAATGTGCACACTGCAAAGTCGTATGTTTGTATTTATTTATTTATTTTTTGTTTGTTTTTACAGAAGAAAGAGATTGCAGATCTTTGCACTGGTTGTTCTCGACCATGTAACCCACTCTATTAGATACAGTCATTTCATCTTGCTGACGTGCAACGCAATGGCATCTAAGGAAAGGAAAACACTATCAGAGCACATTTAATTGAAAACACACACAGATGATGTCAATTGACGAGCAAGAAACCCGTTAAAGAGTGGGTGATTGAGTGATACGTCAACGTATTATAACAGAGTAGAAAAAATGCCCTGAGATTGCTATTAGAAAGATTCATTTACTGATTTTAGCTCTGTGTTTATGTTTTTAGCGAAGGGCAATGTGATCACGAATCTCACTGGCTGTCAACAAGAGCTTGGGAAGCCCATTGGTTCTTTGTCTAGTGGGCGGTGCTTCGTGTTACGTCATCATCTTTTGTCGTTGTTCAGCAGCTGCCTGCAAAACTGGAAAGTCCCTGACAGCCAGAGAGGTCTCAGCAGGAAAACTGCGGCCGGCTTCGTCATTTTAAATGACCCATATTAAGAATTCATTTCGTTCGCTGCGCCCACTGACGTAAAGTTGTTGCAGCTGGCTTCAGTGTCGATTTTTTCAGCTTGCCTAGTAAATGCTCCCCTCCGAGCGCTAGCTGCTGTTAGCGAGGCTAGCCCTTTGTGTGGCTAGCTGCTAGCTGAGAGATGTTTTGTTGTTGTTGAACCAACCGAGCAGCCCTCCCGTCGTCTGGGGAGAGCGGATCCATCAGCTGTGTATGGAAAAACGCCCTCTCCACCTTATCCGTGAAAGCGAGCAGTGAAATTCGCCGCGGTTAAAGCGACCCAGACAGAGAGGGGGAGACTTCCATAGAAGAGGGAGGAGATGGGTAACTGTCTGAAATCTCCAACCTCGGATGATATTTCTTTGCTGCATGAATCTCAGTCGGACCGGGCCAGCTACGGAGACGGTGCTGACCCCGATCAAGAGCCACCGCCCCCCTACCAGGTAACTTTAACTTCCCAGCAGGTTTTTTTTTTTTTTTGTCAGTAACCTAAATAAATCAAATACTTGACGTGAAGACGATGTATAGCAGGTCTAGTACTGGTCTGGCCGGGAAACAGCTGATGGAAAAAGAGAAGACACCGAGGAATTGATGCTAGACAAACAATCTGTGAGCCTTGATCCAACAGCACCCTTGGGCAGCAACCCAACCCACTGACCCCGTCCCTTCACAACATTGACACTAATCCGTTTTGTTATATCCGAAGGTCTTGTCTAGGTCTGTCACCTCCCTACAGGCATGTAATGGACCGCTCTCCACTGATATTTTAGCGGAATGACTTGCTCGCGTCTTCCAACGCTCACAGTAGGCTACGTGAGCCATGTTTGGATGTTTGCATGTAAATTGGACATTAACTAAGACCCGCGTGCATTTCTGTGGGTCACCAAATGGCCTTGAAATAGACCTCAGTCCTGAATATGCAAAAGGGGGTTCTGTAGTTTTGTAAAAGGGTGACTTTCATAACTTTCCCAACTGCTTCTTTGACTGATCTCTTCCAGGCTTTCATCCTTGTTTGTCTACTGTCCTTATTTCCTGAATTAGATCATCTGCAAAGAGAAACAGTCCAGGTCATGCTTTAACTGTAAACATGTTGCTTGGTGTATCGTCTCTTTTTTGTTCTTTTCTGCCTTAACAGGAGGCTGGCATGTGTTATGTAAGGACTTGGCACAGAGTTAGACTGTTACTAGGTTAAGCCGGGTCTTATCTGTAGATTTAAGATAAGCGTGGTTAAAGCATGGAAACTGAAGGCAATCTAAGGTCAGCATTACACCACAACTCACTGAAGGTATATAATGCCAGTTAATATAACCATGTACAAAACTTTTGTGTTACCTGTTTACAACTGAAGAAAACATAAAGTTGACATTTCTCTTGTCTGTCATGAAATGTGTAATTTAACATCGATAGATTTTAATATGCAAGTGTCATGAAATTCACTAATAACCAAAACAAATCTCATTTGAATATCTAATTAATTTACAGCACACATACAGTATATGGCTGAGGAATCTGCAGCTTAACCATGAATGTTGACCAGATATGAAAAAAGTGGATAGCAGTGTTGGTTCTCAGTATTCCTGGCCGCATCACCAGCTATTATTAATACAGTCTACTATTATTTCTAGAGAGCACAGACATGATGTAACTAGCATACGTTCACTTGCTCGTTCGCTAGTGAAAACTATTGAACAGTCCTGCATTTAATCTTATGGTAGGTTATGGTAGTCAGCATATGTTTAAAATAACTCAGAAAGCTGTTGATTCAACTGTGTTTTCATCTTGTAGACCATGGTGTGTAGTACTATTGCACTGCATTAGGCTGACATTTTATTTGATGGGCTAGGCTAAATACCAGAAACACTTAACTGTTTAATTCAATTCAATTTAACCACAAAATATATCCTCTAAAATGATTGAATTACCACCACTGATCATTTTGACCGTCAAGTCATTCCCTTGCTACAAGCGAGTAAACACTAATAATACTGGAGCATATTTGATCTTTGGAAAGTACAAGTCACTGCACATGCCCAAAGAGCCTGCCCTCTGTAATTCATCTATTTTGTTTGCTTGAGTCATTCTTAACAGCTGAAACCACATAGACACATGTGGAGAACAAAAGGAAAGCAAATGTCATTTGTATTTGCTCTCCAGATCATGGGCTGACACATTTCCAGCTATTACCTGTAAATGTAAGTTGTCGTTTGTCATTTTTCATGTGGCTTGTGGGTATTACTAAAGACGTACCACGTATTTCCACTTTAATCGCGAAGACCAGCTCATGCAGTACTTTGGAAGTCCAAGAGTTCTGTTTTAAAGGCACTGTTTCCTCTGATTCAGTGTTTCTCATTTATTGTTATTCACTCAAGAAATACAGTAGTCAGCATTGTAATTGAACATGACTCGTATTCCTTGTTATGATTCAGTGTCCAAGTTGAAAAAACTTTGCCACGTCTGGCATGCACAAGTATGTTATTTCGTCAAAGCCAAAGCCAGCTGTGGTTTCACATAGGAGATATGGCGTAATAAACAACAGAAGGAATGCTTAGTTTCCGACTAAGCTTTCAGTTGAGTTGAGAAATTCTATTGCAGTGTGTTTGCACTGACAGAGTTCCATAAGAGGGTTAACTAACTAGTTAAAACCTACTTATAAAAGACTCTTTCAGACGGGCCAGCTTCTCCCTGGTGACCGTAGTAATCAGCACCTTCATCATCTGAAGGTGGCCTGAGAACACATAACACATCTTTTCTGTGCTCAAAGTTAAGCTCAACACACTTAAAGGGTGCAGTGTGTGGTTCTGCACTATGCTCTACTTGAAATTGAATTTGGCATGTTGTAAAAGATGTCAAGTGGCGACTGCAAATGTCAGTATACTCTTGACACTGACTGGAGGTACGTGCTCCATACAGAGGGTGAACTTTGCCAGTCATGGTGCAAAGCTTGATGCTGGCAATGCCAACAGTGAAATCCAAAACAAATACAACACGAACTCTGTCTGTGCTTGAGTTACAAAAGGGCTCAGAAGAGGAAAGGCTTAGTTCAGTTTTTAAGAAACACACTTTAAGATTAAAACATCTCTCAACCATTTCTAACTAAAAAGTGTATTTCAAATATTTCTTTCCAGTACGTCTGGAATTGATGAACTTCATTTCATGCTAAAAATGATCTAAAACCAGAAAAGAGGCACACTATGAACCCACAACTTGCCCTGGGCGTTATAAACATCCTGTGCATCTTGAAGTTGTCTGTTACCTCGCCATAGTTCAGACCGTATTTCCTTGGCATCCACAGTCAGCTGAGAATCAGAGGAAATTGAATTTCAGCGTCTGGAACTGGGTCCGGTCCACAACCTGCTGCAAAATAATTTTGTGGATGCACGCAGTCAGTACGCAGGTCTTAAATCATAGGTCATCAATGAGAGGTCAGTATGAGAACAATTCACCCACTCTGAAAGGCAACTTAAACAGACTGCAATACACTGATCTTATTCTAACAAAAGTCATATTATCACTATGTTATAAATCACTCATTCTACAGGGACAGTGGTATAGTAATGGTACATGCAAGTTTACAAGGTATATATGATGCAAATAGATGGAAAAACATGTGTCTTTACTAAATGTGTGTTGTGGACGTAATTAAATTAACACATACTGTGTGTGTATGTGCATATTTCATTTAATTATAATTATGCCCACAACCTCTTTACATCTGGCAATAGTGTTGATATACAGTAGAAGTGTAACGATATGAAAATGTCATATCTCCGTTATTGTGACCAAAATGATCACAGTTATCATTATTATCACGGTATTGTTGAAATGTGCTCAAAAGGTTCAACAACTACTTATACACACAATGAAATCATTTAACCAAATTTTATTTTGAGAAAAACAAAACAAAAAAAAAACAAACAAGCACAGTGAACTTGATGTAGTAGCCATATCATCACTGGGTTTGCCTGCTGCACCAGTACATTTATTATCATCATCATTATTATTATTATTATTACCTGACTGAGACACACACACACACATTAATGTTACTCCTGTAAAAACAAAGCACATTTCAATGTTTCCTTTAGGATTTGTTGTACTTGATCTGTAGGACATCTGGTGCAGCACTGGAGCGGAAACAGACCAAACATGCATAATTATGTGGCAGCGTTCATACACAACAGAAACACATGTTGCCTTCAGTTTCCTTTATTGACAAACTATAGGAAAGTTTGACAGACAAACCATGACATTCTCCTCTATTCCTAAGACATCACATCATGCGTTCAGCTACAACTTAACTTACCTTGCACCTGCTGTATAGTTGTGGGTGGTGTTCATGGAGATGGCTTATCCACTTAATTATTACAGAATTATTACCTGTGCCGTGCAGGCGCCTTCCGTCATGTTTTTAGAGTTTTCAGAGTGAACTGCCCATGCACGCGGGAGTGAGTGCTGCTGCCTCTGCAGAAATGAGCTGTATCACCATGAAGAGTTTCGTGAGGTAATCAGACATGTTTTTAATGATAATAAAATTTGAAATGGTAATACTAAGCGTAGGGAAATTTACTGTGCTTTATCTGAAACCAGTGATCATTACATCCCTGATATACGGTAGAGTGTCTATGTCAGAATACTGCAGTCAGGACAGATACTGTGTACAGACTTAGGATGGGTGGGGGATGAATAGATGGATGATGAAAGCTAAGTGGATGAGATCAGTTCTTTGAGCCAACCACTTAGACTAGTGTACCACTTACTGTGTTGTCAAAATGATTTCAAAATGAGCGAGTGTGTGTGTCAGTGTTTGCTTCACATCAACTGGGGTAGCAACAAAGTAGACGGCGGGGCATTTCAGTTTGTGGTCTTAATACTGTGTGTACGTGTGTTTGTGTGCTGTGGTGTGTATTACATACACACGTCGTGTGTCGAGCGTGGAGATTTGGACAGCAGCTGGTGAGACGGGGTGCTGACTCATCACTGTGGGTCTGGGCTGTGGGAGATAAGGCACCCCTGTGTATTAGTACTGGAGAGGGAGAGTTTGTGTATGTGAATGTGTTTGTGTCTGCTTTGGACTCCATGGTGTGGCTTATAATATCTCAGTCTGCTTGTCTCAGAGATGGGTGTGGTTGGCTGGCAGATTCAGTGCGTCTGTGTGTGTTTGCACAGATCTAAACTCGGTCTTTCTCAGAGACAATATCAAATACACGGCTGTTTTTGGGTCTGAAATGCTATATACTCTAAACCTACATTCTTTTAATGCCAGCAGGAGGTGACTCCACTTGCTTAAAAATTCATCAGTTTGCATGGGAATGTCTGATGATACATGTTACTCTCATTTAGAGTAAAACAGATGATACGGCAGGACATCATAGGCTTGGGTCCCTGTGATTGGTAAGTCTCTGCCTTATGGGTGCGCATAGCGTCCCCATTGGCCCTCCCACCTCTCCAGCTTCACCTTCTTATCTAAATCAATCTAATTCTGACTCTGCAATGTTTGTCTGTCAATGTTTCAAAATGGGAATCCTCAAACCATTGTCATGCACTCTTAGGAATTTCTTGAAGGGAATATTGGCCACTTTTAAAGTAGATGCCCAGTTGGCATTGATGTTAAATGTAGTCAGCTGAAGCAATGAATTCCTCTATGTGAGTTGTATCTACAGAGAAAACTAAATTTTCTAAGTTGTCTTGCACAAATGTTATTACATTATGCCTACGTATACCAGGATACATTGCTCCCAAGCATCTGATGCTCAATTCCCAAATCTATTCCACAATCCACAGAACGTGTGGAGGTGGTGTTTCAGTCCGAGTGTGCCAGCCGCCACAGAGTCCAAAAAGTACAGGTGTCTGAAATAATGTTACTTAAGTGTTAAACTAGTACAAAAAGTATACAAATTGAGGTCTATCTGGCTATGGTGGTCTTTGGCTGTTTATCTCATTGATCTTGTAGACATTATCCAGCACACTGTTGTCAAGGGAGGCGTAAAGCCTTTGCATTTTAAGTCACACGCTTCAGTTGATATCACTGATACTGTCTTACAAAAACATGCTTAATTTCATGGCAGGACCATTATTCATTTTCTCTTGTCTCTTTAGAGCAATTTGAGCAAAGGCGCCACCAGTTGCTGTATTCTTTGGCAAGGTCCAGTGCAGCTGCAGCCACAACTTCTCTTCGCTGGACTGCATCTTATGATCTCTCTTCTATTTATCTAGCTGCATATTCAAACAAACACAATACACTACAGTCAAAAAATATCCTCGTCTAAAACATCAAATGCCTCATTTTAAAAGATGCAGTGTCTGAACACATTTTGAAGCTCAGAACTGGAGACACAGAGAACATTAAAAAATGTTGTTTATCACATTAAAGGGGTCATAAATAGAAAGGTACTGTAGATAAAAACAACAGAGTATACTTTAATTCACCTAAAGGATGAAAAGGGATCTGAAACATGTCAAATAAGGGCAGGTAAAATCCTCTTTCAGTATTTTAGTAAGCTGGGGGTACGCACCACTTCCTCACTGTTGTAGATACTCACAATCTCACTATTCAGGAGAACAGTCTGTACGCCAACTTTGCTCCTCAAGATTAGAGGGCTTGCTGTCAGCAGTTCGCTTTAAGCTCAGTGAGCTTGGCTAGAAGACACAGGGCAAGAAAGTTGGCTTTGGAGGTAGTTTCTAATTGGCTGTCAAACTTGGGGTAGAGGTGAACGAGAGTACAGGAAGAGAAAACAAGAAATGAAAACTGAAAATGGGTCGACTAGTGCGTGGAATGAATAACATCCGTAAACAAATGGTGAAATGCCAATAAAGGTGGCACAAAAATATCTTGCGCCAAGCTAGATTTTTTTGGCACATGCATATGTACCTAAAAGAACAAAAAAATAAATAAATACAGTTTTAGGTTTTTTGCTGATGTGATCTGCAGGTGCTTCAGTCGGGGAGGCAGGACAATAGTGTGACTTCCTCATTGTGTTCTGATAACAGTAATATGTTAGATAAGCCGAACTAAAGTGCCTCTGACTTCACCTCAATTATGATTCAGTCACTTCATCCACATATGCTGTTGGTTTTTAGCCTTGTAAGGTACAGATACTTCCCATCGGAGTGCCCCTTGTGGCAGATTACCTACTGTCCTGCCCTAATATGGTAACAGAACCACTAAGGGGGTGGAGAGGGCAGTGCTGACAAACAAGTCATTGTACTTCAGGTCAATGACTGAGTCTGTGGGCTTTACTTGACACACAGCCACATAGAGATTGTTCTTCCTGAGTGCTTAACACAAGGGCTGGGGCTCAGATAACCACCAGTGAATTCTTTTGTCCTCCCTATGACAACTTCTCACCGTTTAATTCCTTCTCATCTTCCTTCTACTGACATTTTGGCAACCTTGGATCTGTTGGGCCAAGGTGGTTTTGGTCATTATATTACAGTGGCATTACTAAGTGACTGCTGGCAGTCTGTAATGTGTTATGGACTTTTGGCTGCTGGTAAAAATTGAAAATGAACGATAATGTGTCATTACCTTTTGTTATTTACAGTCTCTACCAAAATATATAATCCACTGTGCACTGAAGGTTTTGTGTGTGACCTGTGCAAATGTTAAAGCCTGCACTATTGCCCCAACTTCCTGCTCTGATGAAGTAATGTGATACACACATACCGTGAGCGTCACACCGTCAGCCTGTCCTGTTATCACATCAACAAACACATCCTGTGATGCTAATGTCTATCCCTTCTCCTGCTCCCATTGTTGTGCATGCATGCTAGCATTGTGTGCAGATGTCTTTAGGTCATGTTCAAAGATTTTGTTACTCTGCAGTCTCTAGACAGAAAGCTAAGATTTCAGAGCCTGCAAACGTTTCAAGTTTCAGGTGTTGCAATGCCTTAAGTGCATGCTGAGACTGCTTAGGTTGCACAAAATATATAGCCACATTTAGCAAGTACATATTTCCGGTCCAGAAATGGTTGAGGTTTAATAAGAAGTCCTTGTCACTATGCTGTTCTCACAGCTTGCCTTCAAACAGGAATTATACCCAGTCCTAACCACTGCATGTCTACAGCTTCTTTCCCACATGCACATTAGTCCTTAAATGCTCGGCTGCTGCGGTATGTCTGCTTTGCGTTGGCACAGCCAAGTTCTTTGAATAGACACTGTAGTGTTGTTTTGTCATGTCAGTAGTCCAGTCATTTAACTGTGAAACTAAATTCAGAAGGCGGTTTATTTTAGTATGAATAAGCGGTCTTCTTTTTTTTCAATGACAGTCCTTGCTCTTAAGTGACAAGAAAAAAAAGACACATCTATCTAGACGAGTCATCTGTCATACAGCTGTGTGGGTGGGTTCAGAATTCAAATTTTAATATTTTTTTTCAATAGAAATTCTTCTGGTAAGGCAAGGCACTAGTATAGCAACTTAATGGCGGCTCATACTGTATTACATTACTGAGGCATTTGATTTTCTTTAAACCTGAGCCATTTCTATGAGATTGTGAAATATTCCTACGTCAGGATGTGCCATGCTGAAAGATTTGAAACAGCTTTGCACTCCCCTAAATCACCACTTGTTGCCTTTTTAGTTAAGAGTCTATCAGAAATGTGTTACTTTGATTTTCAGTGGTGTAGCAGAGGTTTTCATTTTTGGATCAAAGGTGCCACATTTTTGATATGATTTACATCACAAATCCTGGGTGATTTTTATAAGGGTGTGATATTTTGATGTCCACTGTGTGTGAGTTCCTGGAGAACCAAAGCTTGCTTATTATCAAACGTGTAGGATGTAAGTGCTTGTAACTTTCATTTGCCCACTCTTCTTCCCTCCGACTCCTTTCAATTAGTGAAGGATGATGGCAGAGGCAGGGTAAATACTCTGTCTGTTTTTCTTTCACTTTAACTGTGTGCATCTGCTTTCTCTCCTTCTTACTTGTAATTTTCACCTCGCTTCCCGCTCACCATTAGCAGCCCGGGCCTGGCAGGCTGACAGTTTCTACAGTCGTGCACTTGGCTCAGCAGCCTGCAGCATGCTTGGCAGAGGAAACCAAGATCTGTTCTTCAGCTCAGCTAGAAACCCTCCATCCTTTCCCTATTAGTTCCCCTTTCAATCTCACCTACTCCCCCTGTCTCACATTTCATCTCCCTGCCTGTTGTCCTTTTGGTCACCCTGAGGTCACTTAATGAACAGTTGTCACAACTCAGCTGACATACCGTGCATTTAACGGGAGAGGCATATGACAACAATTACACTGCTGACCACTGCACAGCTTAGGACTCTAACACACAGAGTACAGCTGTTGCCCCCCTCAGAGGCCCTGTCTGCAGTTTTTGTTCTTTCTGCCGGGCTGCTGTCCCTTTTTGACACAGGCCAGAGAAGTGTCTGTCAGCGGAGCTGCAGACAGCCCCAACTACTCTCATCATGCTGACTCATGTTTTAAAATGCAGCCGTACTGAGAGGATGACTTCTAGCTAGTATCATTCTGCATTTGTCTCATTCAAATTCAAAAGAAAGCTTTTCAGAAATTAAAGTTTAAAATGTATTATCCGCAGATACTTACCAAAGCTAAAACCAGTATGCACCAATATACACTGATCATTTTTTTTTGCATTTTGAAAGAGTGGCTGCATGTCGCCCGTAGCTCCGTGAAGAATAACGTTTTTGTAGTTTTTGGTGTGTTAATTGTTGTTTTGTCTGTGTCTTGAACCAACCAAAATGGTTTTTGGTCGTTTTTGTCTTTTTGTGCTGTTTTTATTTATTTTTTCCTGGACATTTTGTTTTTGGCTGTATCGTTGGTCGTTGGCTGTGGTGTTCTGCAGAGCGGCCGTTGTGTCTGGTGGTGTGTTCCAGAGATCAGCTGCTAACGCTGGCCATGTCCCCTGAGCTGCCCGGAGTGAGACCTGAGATTCCCGCTGAACTTCAGAAGAAGTGCTGGGGATGCCCGACTGGAGGTGGAGGAGCAGAGAACGAGGTTCGGGTCGGCTGAGCCGTCTGTCCTCTTGGGGGACGCGAGGTCTTTGGCAGCAGGATGGATAGACTGTGTGCGCTTGATGGGACCCAGAGGGAGTGGTTCATAGGACCACAGTACGTCTGTGCCCGGCTTCAGACTCTTCGGGCGGACACGCTCCGTTTGAGTTTACATCCCTCCCTCAGTGACAAGGAAACACCATGCGACACGATCCAAGCCGCTGTTGCTATGTAACCGGCCAAACAACCGCATCACCTCAGACACTGTTTTGCCAACTACTTTTGTATATTTGTTCATAATGTTAATTCTATAAATGTGTTCATTACACTGTTTATTTTTAGTTAGTCTTAGTCTGTCTAAGTCTTATATTGTGTAGGTCCCCCTTGTGCCTCCAAAACAGTTGTGACTTATAAGAGAATGGACATGGTGGTGTCTGGCAACTGTGTTGTTAGTGTGGGTCTTTGGGTCCTATGGGTTGAGGGGAGGGTCCTCTGTAGATCATCCCACAGATACTTGATCAGTTTGGATCTAGTGAATTTGGAGGCCAGGTCAACACCTTGTGCTGATCATGTTTTTTGAGTTGTTTCTAAACCGTTTGTGTGTGTCTGTCTGTCTGTCCCAGAATGCTGCTCGGTCTCGTTACTATGGGGTGAGTGTGAGTGTGAGTGTGAGTGTGTGTGTGTGTGTGTGTGTGTGTGTGTGTGTGTGTGTGTGTGTGTGTGTGTGTGTGTGTGTGTGTTGGGGGGGTTACCTCTGCAAGAATGCCGGGTCCAAAAGTTTCCCAGTAGAACATTGAATTGTGACAAGATGATCGGTTGTTTACTTCTGCTGTCTGTGGTTTTAACATTGTGGCTGATCAGTGTATGTCACTTTGATAATCAGGCGTAGGCGTAGGCTTTGACATTTTACGCTTTTTTTAATCTTCTTTTTGCTTGTGTCACTTTGTTAAGCGTCCACATTCATCTTTCAGAAATTGTTTGGGTGATACAAAGTGAAACAACCTTTTAAAGCGGACATTAGATGTTCCTTCAGGTGACAGTATTATTTTGTACGTACAAGAAAGTACTCTAGCAATTTAATTGGATTTTACAAAGTTTGGGGCCTTGCAAAGAACTTATTTTCACATAATACAATTTAAGATGTTCTGTAGTTGGACCCTTCCTGCTGAATAAACACTCGCATCTTTCAAACGCTACATCAGCAGCTTGTAATATTCATGGGAAAGTCCCACTCATAAAGTGAGGTAATGTCTAAACTTTGGAGAACTCCTTCAGAACTAGAGAAGAGATTGAGGAGCCTTCTTAATGACGGATAGGCTGATTTGGATGTGTCATTTTAACAAAACACCAAAGGTGATTCAGCCAGAGAGGAAGGTTTTTTCTGTTGTGCTTATTTGTATAGTCTAATCACATGATCCAAAAAGCGTTGAATAAGGTCAGCTGGACTTGTAGAATTTCTTGAAGACGTTTCGCCACTCATCATATTCATAGGGCAAGTTAGCCTAGGCACTCAGTTCCCCCCATTCAAGGACAGGTAAGTATCAGCCATTATGGTAATTAGTGACCCCAGTTTCTGGTCAAGCAAGTTTCTGGTGGGTGTTACCCACAGAGTTTTTCCTATTTAAACCTCAATTTCCCACTAGTTTATCAGAACTGAAGAAGCTACTCGGGTGAGTGGCGAAACGTCTTCAAGAAATTCTACAAGTCCAGCTGACCTTATTCAACGCTTTTTGGATTACCATGACCTGATGACTGAGAACCTTCACAGACATAATCACATGATGATTAGATGGCTGGTTAACAAGGTATTATCTGATACATGAGGTGGCAGATATAATTGCCCTCTGTTGTATGATTTCCAGCTCGTCGGGATTTTTGTCTAAGGGTTGTCTGTCGAGTGTGAACACACAGTAAGTTAATGAAGGAGCCCACTTAGTCAAATCAGTAACAGGGCTTTTGGACCTTTACTGCTGGCTGACAGGAAAGTTTGGCATGCTGTAGACGAATTCTGTTGTTAGACTGGAGGGGTGGCTGGGAGGAACTAGCACTCACACCACAAGAGATTGTAGTGTATAAGACTGCATGAGGAAAGGAGGAGGAAGTAGAGGGAGGAAGACACAAAGGCCACAAAGTGAGACCGTTGAGTCAATAGAAAGTAGAATTTAGTGGGGGATGATGTGTAAGCAGTGCCTCAGCACTGCCAAATTCTCACAATGTGTGGCTTGCAAGAAATTCAACATTAGCTTTGCTTTGATTGTCCTGATGCGTTGGTGTCATGAAACAAACGGGTTTTTACCCACACACAGGTTAGAGTTAGGTGCATGTTTTATGCCTATATATGTGTCTGTATTTATGTTTCTGTGTATGTGCATATGTATGCGTATACCTGTGTAGGTATATTGACTGCTCACACTGCCAGTCTATTGATAGTTTTACATTTATACTATTAATGTAAAACTTACTTAATATAATAGTCAAAACCTGTGTATTAGTTGTCACTTGTTTCCTCTTTTTAGGTTAACTTTGCACATTTTTCCATTTGCATTTCTTTTTAGATACCAAACTACATTTTGTTGTGTATATGCCTGAATAATATGCAGTGGCAATAAAGTTGAATCTAATTTAATCTGACTAGTAATTTTAGATGCAAGAATACATTTGGAGTTCATAGACACTGTGTATGGTTGGGCAGTTGCAGTTATTTAACAGTTTTAAGCCTCTATTATTACTTTATTTAATGTATTTTCTTGACAAAGAAAGAAAAGTCCAAGCTTGTTTGCCAACACAGTATGTCAGAGTGTTCTGTCGGCTTTGTTCTCCACACAAACCGTTTACTTGCATGCAACCAAATCCCATTCAAGCGTGACTGAATGTGGTAATTGTTTAAGAATCGTCTAATAACTATTTATGGACAAACAAATGCATCGTACTTTTCCAGAAAAATACCTAAAATATACTTTCAGACTGTGGTAATTGGTGCTTTCCTTACATGGCAGCCTGTTCTACTCTGTTAACAAAGATTTGTCAGTCCCACATCATCTCCCCTTCCCTCACTGGTTCCCGAGGGATCAACATTTACTAATTACTCGTAAGATCATCCATTGGTTAGCCCCTGCATGTGCAGTGTGCTAAACCTTTTTTCTTTGTATCTGTTCCTCTGTGCTGTTTTAAATGTGACAGTATGTTTGTGGTTGTGACTCAGCCGTCCTCATTCCTTTAGATTTGCTGAGTCCCTGTTTATTTCTTTACACATTATGTGATCTCCATTTGGTTTTGGTGGTGATAATATTCACACTTTATTGTTTTGCTCATTACATTGTGACAGTTTCCAATACCGAAACACTCCCTTTTTAGTCACGTTAATTTGATAGTACTTTCATTTCACCTCAATATGGTTTTATGTGCCAGTGTGTAAAACTCAACTGACAGACTTGTGAGCTGGTGGAAGACTTGTCAAAATTACATTTTAGTTCGCACAGACCAAAGGCAAACTGATCAAAGTGTGGCGAGACAGCGAGGCTTTGGCCTCTTTGAAGTTCGCTGTGAAGAGTTGGAATTGTAGGCTGCTGCTCGCACAACCGTTCTCTTGAAGTGGCCAACATTTTCCAGAAATGTTGAAACATTATCGAGCTGCTGTGTTCTGCCGTTGGTCGTGACTCCGCTGTTCTGTTGGTCACATTTCCCTGAGCTCATCTCTCACTTTTTTGCTCTCTGCTGCTGATGTATGTGCTGTAAGGATCAAATAATTAAAATGAGCCTGATAGTGAATAAGTGAAGCATTTCACTAAAAAAAAAGAAATGTGTTGTCTGCTGCTCTGACTGCTTGCAACAGGGAATGGGGAAACACTGCCACCTACTGCCAGAGATAACATCAGTTATTGAGAAACATCGCTGTCAGCGTTTCACAATTTGCCATATTTGGCTACCTACCCGGTTGTGATAATGTTCTGCAACATTATTAAAATAAATATCTGTTCACAGTCCTTCCCTCCAAGAGCTGCTTTTAAGAACCTGCTATGTCCATGTTACATAATTGTTAAGTGTAATTGTTTTGTCCATTTTTTTTTTTTTCTTATGAAGTATTCTCTGTTTCATCAGGAGCAGATCCACGTGCCCGTCTACCACCCGACACCCAGCCAAGCCCGTCTGGCCACCCAGCTGACGGAGGAGGAGCAGGTTCGCATCGCCCAGCGCATTGGACTCATCCAGCACCTCCCGAAGGGCGTGTATGACCCAGGACGGGATGGTTCTGAGAAGAAGATTAGAGAGTGAGTGAAAGATTAGAGAGCCTCAGCAGGGACAGTTATTGCCTCACCCTGTCTGTGTTTTAGAAGGAGTTTTTTGTTCTTTAAAAGGCTTTAAGTTGAATTAAGTTCAGAGTCCGAAAACAGGAATAGAAAACAGTAAAGCTGCCCGTTTTTAACTATACAGACCTGTGACCTAAACTTGCACCTAATTTCTTGCTGTCACGTGCATGAAATAAAATCACTGCAGCACACATTACTTAATAACTGGTAAATGTATATATTATATTTTTGTCTGTAGTAAATATTAAAGTTAGGACATGTCGTAACCAGCGTGGTACCATTTTGATGGGAAATACTGAGAGCCTGTGTTCATATCTGCAGGTGCGTCATCTGTATGATGGACTTTGTTTATGGAGACCCCATCCGGTTCCTGCCCTGCATGCACATCTACCACATGGACTGTATAGACGACTGGCTGATGAGATCCTTCACCTGCCCCTCCTGCATGGAGCCTGTGGATGCTGCACTGCTCTCCTCCTACGAGACCAACTGACACAAACACCCGTGGACCAGACTGGACACACATCCACACGCACACACGTACACACACAGACACTGACACGGAACATGCACACAAATGACATACCCATCTTCCGTCTTGCTAACTTATATCCTGGATTAGTAAGATGGCAAAACAGCGGTCGTCTAAAAGATGTTGAATGAAGAGTCTGTGTGTGTGTGAGTGTGCGTGCATGCGTGTGTATGTATACACAATTTCCTCTGTTGGCCTGCTGGACAGGACTGCATCTGGGAAAGGACTGGAGGAACAAAGCGCATTGAAGGAAGGACAAGTCAGGAGCTGAGAGTGGGGGAGTGTAGAGACTGTAAAGGGAAGTCGGTGTGGGCGGCTGGTTAAGAAACCTTTCCTAGATCTGGTTTTTTTTTTTTTTTTTTTTTTTTTTTTTTTAGATATGTGATACACACACTCAAGCGTACATACTTCCTTTAATCAGTCAACGTCATTGAAATGAGCCCATGACGACATGAAGGAAGGACATCTGACCGCCGTGAAGAGGCTGCAGACTGTGTCTCTTTGGACTGCCGAGGCCCGATTATTATCATGTCAAACTGAAAGAAAAAGAAAGAAACGTTGTTCAGAGGAGCTGCCAGAGCAGCAGCAGAGTCATTCACAGCTCCTGCATGAACTGTTACAGATGCAGATGTGTGATTTTAAGAGTGCTACAGATGGACATGAGACTTTTATTTTCCAGACATATCGTGGCCTCTCGCTGTCACCCTGTACAGATCTTTCCAGAAAATAATAATATAGGTCGGTGGATTTATTGATTGATTGTCCTGTGGCTTTGTGAAATCTGTTCTCTCTTTGTTTTGTCAGTCAGCATAAGGGCTCTGTTGAACCAGTGTTTACCAACAACTCAGAAAAAAAGGAAATGCAGTTTGTGCTTTAGTCACTAATGTGATGGATAGCCAGTAGACTGTTGACTCCTAGTGACTTTTCTCATTCAGTGAGCTCTGATATTATTGGCCAAAGCACAAGCAGCCCACTTAAACCATTAACTTAACCAGAAGTTAAATATTTGCACTTCTTTATCAGACTTGTGACAAGATATGCATCCAATCATCTAAGTGTCAAGTACATCATTTGCTTTATGAATCATTGTTTTGTAATGAAAGCCACTTTTTTTCTGTAGACCAGGAGTGGGTTCTTAAATTATTACTGGTGACAATAATCGAACTACTGAATTAATTCCAGTGTGTGGGCCCCCAGTGATTTGTAAAGGATACAATTAAAACACAAACAGGGTTAGTGTTATTTAATGTGCATATATCCAGATCTCTGTTCTGTCGCAAACATGTTCTGAAACTGTTCTAGCTAGCAGTTACCATCATCACTACAGCAATGTCAAGAAAAAGAATCAGCCTCTGTGATGTTCAGGAGTGAACATGAAGGAGGTTGCAACCACATGTGGTCAGAATTAGCATCTCTGCAGTTTTGTGTCACTCTATTTTTTTTAGTTCCTTCATTTTCTTGGAATCGAACTGAGGCCACAATCTAAATGATCTCCTTGCTCCATTTTAAAATCTTGTCACCCAGTTTACTGTAAAAGCACAAAGAAATACAATTGCTCAGTTGTATCTTCCTTCCCTCTGCTAATCTCGGCATGTAGGTGAGTGGGTAAATGTGAATCCTGCAGGAAACTAAATCATTTGTGCTCCGCCTGCAGATCCCATTTGAAAACATGCCTTTAGTGATCTGTGTGTGTGTGTGTGTGTTTTGTGCATGGCATCTGTGTGTGTTTGGGAAAGACTGGTGGGTGGCAATCAGCACCTTTTTTGCACAGCACTCTAACATACTTAACTCTCTGTGTTTAACATTTTCCTCCATCGTTCAGGTGGAGTGTCCTGGCCTTAGGTTACACATGAGTCAAGGTTTATATCAGCTGCTGAAATGTGAGTCCAGTTAAACTTAAAGCAAATGAGAAGCAGAAGGGAGGATTGTTTCCTGTTACGAAGGACCCACAAATTGTATCAAGAAGACTAAGGCATGAATTGTTAGTGCATTGTGGTGTTTGGACTGGAATTATGTCACATCACATTCCTGCTTTCTTCCTCTGTAGGATTGCAACAAAACTTTAATCTGCCCTCTGCAACACTGCTGCATAAAATATCAGATGACAAGTTTTGCATACAGATGCCTTTTTTTTCAGAATAGGCAAAGGTATAATCTCAGTCTGGACCTAAATAAGTTCCAAGAGATGGTGAGGATAAACAAATTGAGACTATGTCATTGTGTCTGTACTGTGTGTGTGTGTGTGTGTGCGTGTGCGTGTGTGTGTGTGTGTGTGTCTGCCATAGTTCCACATACAGTACATGTCCTGATTCACGTGAAGATTAGCAGTCTTCCGGAGCTACGTGTCCCCTCACCAGCGTGACGCCCACTGGAGCTTGTGCTTCGTCGATTGTTCAGCTGGCTCTGCCCTGTTGATTTCCTGTAATGTTCAGCAGTTCATACTGAATAAAAGTGCTCACGCCCCCAGAGGATGACTCATGCTTTTAACCGGTTGACCGTTTTAAACAGCCGCCCAAAATGTTGCTCAATCCCAGCAGAGAGAGAGCTTTGGATCAGGAGAGACTCAAATATTTCAAATAACTAAACTCACAGGGATGGTAAGTGAGTGCTGTTGTGGGATGGATTTTTATTTTATTTAAAACATTTCTGGACTTCTTTGAGACTGAATTACAAGGTTTTCTCATGTGTGAATGGGTGTATGTTGTGTGTTTGTTTATGGATGCTTGTTAAACTTTTCCTTGTTTGTAAGCATAAATATGCATATGCTGTGTACTAAAGGCAAATAATAAATAGACGTTGCAACAGAGCATAACTGTCAGTGTGTGTGAATTTGTGTTTGATTTCCTCTGTGGACAGTAGAAGGGGAAGAGTGTACTAATTTCACATGCTGCACCAGAATATTGAAACCTGAAAGCATAAATGCTACCACACTACTAAATGTGATACCTGGGCTATTTTAGTTTACAGTTTTAGCTCATGTTTACAGATACATACGCTTTCTCTTAATGTGTAATAATGTGATATTAAACTGTGTCTTGGAAATCTTTTCCTTATCCTGCCAACCTTCATTCACCGCTTTTTAAATGAGTGTTAGATTTAGATTTTTCTACAACATTTATCAAATTTCCTTAAGAGTTTTACCCTTGAATGTCTGAATAACAAAACACACAAGTCTCTGGGTCTCATGACAAATGAATCCTGTTGGTTAAATAAAAGGCATTGGATTGCACACTGTTGGTGTTTACTGTAGTTCCAACACAAGTCAAAGCTGGAGATATATATAATGCATTCTGAAAACAATGCTGTTCAACATGTTTAACATCAGCAGTAAACTTTAGCCATTAAATGTAAGCCCTCCACATTAAGTTCTGCTGCTTCTTAGACTGTGCTCGCACAACAATGGTAAGTACACTAACCTAAACTCACACTATAATGTGGCAACTACAGGAAGTGTCTTCACCAACAACCTTACACACCCGTCAATATACAGTTAGCAACATAAACACACGTTACATTCTCAGTGCAGTTTCTCAGTCAGGTTTATTAATATTTTTGCACCCCTCCACACCCCCCACACACATACACATTAAACAAGCGAACAGAAAAAAGAGAAAGGAATGGGAGTGTTGTTTTTAAATGTTAGTGGGTGACCAGAATAAAAACTCAAACTCAGTGGATTCCTTTATCTTTCAAAGGACATTATAAGCATATTAAATGCATTTGTGATGAAAACTATAAAGATACGCCTTATTGTAGTGGTGTGTGTTATGTTTCAGATTGTTTGGGTGCTTCTTTCGGCTCAGCAGGGAACAGTTTATAGTCATCCTCCGAAATTTCATATCATCTGATTCAGCGTGAGACTCCCAAGTCTTTTGAACTTTGAATGTTAATGAAACAGAGAGGAAGTAGTGAAACATCATTTTGAGTGTGCTTGACTCTCAGTGTCAATCGCTTGTGTATACTCAATTTATTAGCTGCAGTAATGCAGTCCAATACAATGTGTCATGTATACGTCAGAGGTAACTTACACTTTTGTTGGTGTTCAACTGCACTATATTTGTGAGGTGTTTGTGAAGTTCAGGCCACCACACATACCACCATGCAGGGGGAAAAGTTATTAATGCAGTGTAATGCAGTCCAGTATAACACCATCACAACTATGACCTCTGTGAAAGATATGTATTATTATTATTATTATTTTTATTCAAAATAAAATATATATATATATTTATATAATTTTTCTTTTTCTTTTTTACTAACAAAAAATATGCATCTGTTAACAGGTGGGCTAAAATCCGTGTAATTTCTCTGATTGGATATTAAGGAATTTAGGAAACAGAAATATTTCAGAAGCTACATAATAAAATGTTTAATTGACAGCAAAAAAACAAAACCCGAAACGGCAAAAAAATAAAAAATGTCAGACATCTGCGAGTTCCGAACGATCCTCGTTTTCTCATCTTCATCTAGTCTGTGAGGAAAAGAAAGAAAGAAAGAAAGAAAGAAAGAAAGAAAGAAAGAAAGAAAGAAAGAAAGAAAGAAAGAAAGAAAGAAGTCAATACGCAAACATGATATCAGGTGATAATGATGCAACAACAACTAATTGAAATATTAAAGGGATCATGTCATAGAAATAAACATTTTACTTTTGCACCAGATCTATGATAGAGAAAACAAAAACGAGAAACCGTAGCAGCTCACTGACGCGGGTCTAGTAGTTTTCTGTTCACGTCTATGGTTTGCTAGGTCGGCCTCCTCTTCACTGTCCAGCCAATCCCAATTCTAACTCATGGAACGGCATCCGGATATCAGCCCATATATGGACTCCTCCCTTTTCTTTTTCTTTTTTTTTTTTGACGTTAATTGAATCATGTCCTGCCCACATCTTCCTCGGAGACACCTGCAGGCCTCTACACAAAGGGACACTTTCATTTATTTCAATCCTAAAAAAAACATTCTCCCGTTTTGTCACTGTGACGTGGCCGTGGATGGCGCATCTGCACCCACAAAAAATATTCTAACAGCCACGTTGAAAACTTGAGTCAATGCCTAGGAAGTGGATCCGCTGCCTATAAATATAGGTTTAAGTTGGTTTGGAGGAGGGATGCGAATGAGTAAGGTCAGGCAGTTCTAGTAATGTTTCTTTATTTATTTTATTTTATTTTTACTAGCAGGTGCTCGTTGGGGAAGTGGGTGAGAAAAACCACAGGCGCTCTCTCTCTCTCTAAATGCGTCAACTGTTGTGTTAGGTTAGCCTTCCTGCTATCCCCAAGAACAGCTATCAATACAAAAAAAAAAAAAAAAGAAAGAAAAAAAAATCAACATTTTAGTAAATTCTGAAAGTCTCGACATAAGAAAGTGACATCTGTGGTGTTATGGGTCAAATATCATGATATGCATGCACGCATAGAAAACGGATCATAGAAAATTCATTCAAATGTGGGTCAAATTTGACTCAATTTACACTCTTTTTTTTAGATGAAAACGAATGGTGTACTCAAAGATAAAAGGTCTATTGAACCAAATCAATAAATAAAAATAGAAAATAACACAATACAGTGCTTACATGGATATGAATGCTTAATAAAATAGATATGAGGTGAAAACCCATTCGGGATTATAAACATTGTTTTTTGACAGAATTTTGGGCTGGATTAAGTCATCGATCTATTTTGACACGCTAACACGATATACAAACACATTACGAAGGTTAAGGTAGGGAAAAGTCTTAAACTTACACTACCTAATGTTTCCAACAGCATAAATAACGCATTCCAGACAATGCCGGAGAGGGGCGCGTCCAGATTAAAGACACGAAATATAGCATTTTTAATCTAAACTTTTATTCACGTTTTGGGGTCAACAATACAAAGTAGTATGTGACGGTATTCAGAATTAGCTTGAAATTACGATAATAATAGAGAGCGGATGATTCAATTTGGGAGCTGTGCGTTATTTTAACAGGCCCAATTTATTTAGTCAGTGCAAAACTGCAAAACGACCATACAGTTAAATAACCACCTTGTTTTAAATTGAACATTACAATAGCCATCAAGTCCAGATTCAGTGCAGGACTGCCATTATATAATACATTAGTTTTCAGCTAGTGTCATCGAGGCAAAAGTCTCGATAAATAAATAACCTCCGCTGACAACTTTATAAAACAGTTTAGCCAATATCAGATCATTTAGGCAATAGATATTTAAAACATAAATACAGATATGGAAACTACTATTAATATTATTAGAATTCGACGGAACAGGAGCGATCTTCTTTCGCCGAGTTGTGTTAAATTAAAGCAGAATTATAAGAATTTCAGACTCTGGGTAATGTTAAGCGAACTGAATGGAATTGAATGCAAAGTAGAAAAACAAAGCTGCAAAAGAAGAGGCAGGTTATCTTTAATACAAGCTGGTGGCCTCTCCATTGATAAAGACGCCTTTTCTTCTAAATTCCGATTTAATCATCTGGTGAGACGTGTGACAAAGAACATACGTCGCAAAAAGTTCATCGGGGTTATTTAAGGCCACACACACACACACACACACACACATGCACACACACGAGAGGGAGAGAGAGAGAGAGAGAGAGAGAGAGAGAGAGAGAGAGAGAGAGAGACTTTCCAGTCCAGATATTGAATAACGCACATGTATATGTATATGTAGGCCTGGGCTGCCTAGCTGAGGAGCAGACCGCATGTGACTTTCGTTTTCAGTACGAGTCAGTTGCAGGCAAATACGCATCCTCCATATTTCTGCTTTCTGGCTAAACAACCCACGTGGAGCCGTCTGCAGTCAATTTTGTCGTGTTGCATTCCCCTTATTCTGAAACTAGTTCAATCAGCCTTTAAGCAGCGAAACAGTGACGTGAGAGGAAGGTAATGTAAACCGCATTCAAACGGACAGTCATTTCATCAGAATGCCACAACTAATGGTATTGCTGTCAAATAATCCGATATGATTTTTGGTATTTGAGTTCAAAGCTAGGGCGAGGTGGCTGTCATGAAAGGGAAATGCGTCTAAAAAGAACGTCAACAACAACTTGAAGCCTACTCGTCCTGCTGAATCCTTCCATCATAATAAGGAAGACTAAATAAAATAAAACTGCCCAAGTCACACTCTTGACATAGGCATTTATACTAAAGGGGTAGAATGGCACGATCTGTTTAACTGAGGATGTAAGCAGTTTTACCAGAGGTGGCCAGCATCATGAGGAGATGATTTAGGCGATATTAAACATAAGTTAAAGTCGAAATTATATATGTATATATGCACACACACACACACACACACACACACACACACACACACACACACACACACACACGCACGCACAAATAAGATCAAATTTGTACATAAAAGATCATAGTTTCATTGCTACACTTTGCATCAAAATAAACATATTTATCATATAAAGAGGAACTTTTCAGAAGACATTTTTACTATAATTATCAGGTATTTGAGTTTTTCTTTCTTCATAGTAACCTCCTCTGACTTTAACAACAGCATGGCACACACAGGGACGTTTGCCAAAGAGTTAAAGTGGATGATGCAGGCTGATTATTTATTTATTTTTGCTTTTGCACTGAAGTTGTGACTCTCGCAAATCTCCTCTGACCTAAGACTAAGCCCTTCTTTTCTTTTGCTGACATTTATTCAGCAGTGTTCTGGCAACATCACTGTAGCCACATCCAAAGGTAAACTGAGGAAAATGGTTCATATCAATAAAGGCAAAGTCTGATCATGCCATAAAAACATCCCCAAAATACGCAGAACTCATGCTGGTTTTTAAGAAAGGCATTGTGAACAGAAACTTGAAGTGGCTTCTAAACTTTTGGCCCGTAGTGTATGTTGACATGTTTTCTTCGATTGTGCCTCGCACCGCATAAATACAAGAACACAAATAATACACAGATAAAAGGAAGTTTACTTGCTTTAAAACAACCAAATAATCTTGGTTGTCGATATGAAGCGTTACAAATAAGTCTCTTGTGCTAATGTAACAACGAACCCGTGATGATTGTTTGGTCTCTCAACAAGCGTTACAGAGACGCTAAGGTCAGCGGTGTTCTTTACCGCACTTTATCGTGCACAACAGTTTTTATTTGTTTCTGAATCGTATTTATTTATTTGCTTATTTATTTATTTATTTATTTATTTATATTTTACACTGTTTAGTGTAACCTGGGTAACACAGGCTACTACATACTGTAGCATTCTGCAATTATAACAGACGAAACAGCGAACCTCTTCCAAAACTACTCTCCTGAGATAGTCGGCCTATATACTGCCATGACAATTTTTACTGTAAAGCTCAACAACAGTATTCAACTCTCATCAAAAGTGCTAACTCGTAGACAGATATTAAAGGAGACTAGTTAAAATCACTCACTTGAGGCCAAATACTGGCCGATGTACTCTGCCACTCTCTCGTGCTGAGAAAGCTGAGCGAGCTGCGCAGCGGTGCGTCCCAGGCTGTTGGCTGCTCGGGGGTTCGCTGTGAGCCCAATAATCAGCTCGACCACCTCAAGGTGTCCGCCACCGGCGGCCCAGTGCAACGGCAGGTTATTGCGATTGTCCAGGAGGTTCACGTCTGCCCCGTACTCCACCAGCGTGCGCACAGTCTCCAGAAAACCTTCACGCGCGGCGTCGTGCGTCACGGTGAGACCACAGGACGGGTCAGGTACGTTAGGGTCTGCACCGGCCTCGAGAAGAGCCTCAACGACGCCGGTGTCTCCCAACTTCACCACCTGTGCACAGAGGGAGGGTCAAAATACAGCAATGAGGGAGGCGACGAGGAAGCTGAGATAGTAAGAAGTGGTCAAAATAAAGGCCGCAACACCAAAGCCAAATCACTTTTAGGCTTTAATAACAGCCACTTTGAAAGCAGCTTGTGTAAATATTAAAAAAATAATGATGGCCCTGTCCCATTTAGGTGGGCCAGGGCCATCATTGTTTTTACAGAAATGGGTATTAAAACTCTTAACAAAACGAAATCCACATTTGTTTTATCGACTATGTGTTGCTTGGACATGTAATGGTTATCAACAGAGCTATTGTCACTACAGACTGTTAATACGTAGCAATAACATCTTTAAATCTGACTTTAATCTGACTAAATATATATGTAAACGCAGTAAAACTGAAACTGAAACATTATGAATCAGTATCATCACCACCAGGACACTACATAAATGATATATGATAATTAGCCTGCACACTGCTGATCATTATTCTTAGACTAGTAGTAAAAGGCAAGTAAGTGTTCATTAGTATCTTAATATACCTGAATATGTGCTTAGTGCAACTTATAATGATAGTACTAATTATAAAATATGAAGATGCTGTATTTCCTGTATAGTAAAATATAAGAAGTTCATTTAAACCGCCCTAGAGCAAAAAAACAAAACAAAACAAAAAACAAAACACAGTATAGGTATAGGTGTATCCAAGTTCTAAGTGAGCATCTTCCATGCGGGGTATAGTTGCTAGTTAAAGAGTTCAAACTAAAAAAAGAGAGAAAATAATTTTAGGTTGCTAAAAACAAAAGCTAATCACCCAGAATTATCAATTCTTTATCTTTTTTATGCTGTTTGTTACTTAAGTCTTTAATATTTGATGTACTCGCCCTTCCTTTAGTGAACTAAGGTTTGTGTGAATTCAAAAAGAAACATCAGCAGCTATTTCCTCATCTCCACCATTTTGTCACTCCATGTCTCACTCTGCACTCCAAGCCTCAAATGTTCATTTTGATTACTATCATGCGTGTCTTTTCTCACATTATTACTAAAATTATTACAACAATTCTTTATTACATCTGCATATAATATCATTTCCATGCAGAAATGTATAATCTATTATTGTCTGCTTGTTGTGAAACTGGACATGTGATAAAATAACTTTTTATTGTTCTATGAAAAAAACACACAAGAGAATTAACTTATATTTACGTTTACAGCTGGAAAACATTGAGATGAAATAATAACAACAAATGCAGTGAGATGAAACTGAAACATTATGAATCAGTGTCATCATCACCAGGACACTACATAAACATGATAATTAGCCTGCACACTGCTGATCATTATTCTTAGACTAGTAGTAAAAGGCAAGTAAGTGTTCATTAGTATCTTAATATACCTGAATATGTGCTTAGTGCAACTTATAATGATAGTACTAATTATAAAATATGAAGATGCTGTATTTCCTGTATAGTAAAATATAAGAAGTTCATTTAAACCGCCCTAGAGCAAAAAAACAAAAAACAAAACACAGTATAGGTATAGGTGTATCCAAGTTCTAAGTGAGCATCTTCCATGCGGGGTATAGTTGCTAGTTAAAGAGTTCAAACTAAAAAAAGAGAGAAACTAATTGTCGGTTGCTAGAAAACAAAAGCTAATCACCCAGAACTATCAATTCTTTATCTTTTTTATGCTGTTTGTTACTTAAGTCTTTAATATTTGATGTACTCGCCCTTCCTTTAGTGAACTAAGGTTTCTGTGAATTCAAGAAGAAACATGTTTATTACTTTTGGCAACTAATACCCTCAGCAGCCATTTCCTCATCTCCACCATTTTGTCACTCCATGTCTCACTCTTCACTCCAAGCCTCAAATGTTCATTTTGATTAGTATCATGCATGTCTTTTTCTCACATTATTACTAAAATTATTACCACAATTCTTTATTACATCTGCATATAATATCATTTCCATGCAGAAATGTATAATCTATTATTGTCTGCTTGTTGTGAAGTAGGTCATGTGATAAAATAACTTTTTATTGTACTATTAAAAAAAAAAAAAAAAAAAAAAAAAAAACATAAGACACTTTACTTATATTAATGTTTACAGCTGGGAAAAATTAGATGAAATAATTAATTCCGGAAAACAGTGAATTTGGGTGGTGTGTTTATCTTGACTTTTCAAAATCAGATAGGCTTCAGAATCTTAATTCCTGTCTGCCAACTACCGATTTCTTTATATCAAAACTGTGTAAGACGTTTCAATTTAATATAACAATGAACAAAACCTGATGGTTTTAAGATAAAATGTGAATAGGTCTTACAGGTCTTATATCCTGTAGGCCTAAGCCATCACAATCGAATGAGGAAGTCTAACAAGCCCCTTCTAACAGTCGAAAAAAATATATATAATAGGGCTAAAATCACTTGAACACAAGCAAATCTGAAAGATTATATGCCAACCTGCAGTGCGGTCCTCTTGAATGTGTTAAATCCATTGACATGTGCTCCCTTTTCCAGTAAAAGCAACACTTCATTTTTGTTTCCAGAGGCAGAGGCATTGCAGAGCTTGTCAGATAGTGACATGTCAGCCATTCTTGTAAAAAAAAATCAAAATGAACAAAGATCCAGGAATTGCAAGTGGCTTTTTGGAAAATGCATATAGTCCAGCATGGCGGTGTTATATATAGTTATGTCAGAAGCACCACCCCTCCCCTCACCCTTGCATCATGCATGGGCATGACCTGCAAACCCCTTAACCTGATAAAACATTTTAAAAAATATTTATAATGCATGCGTAAAATAGCACAAAATGTAATTTAATGTGTTTTGGTAAGAATTATAGAAAAAAACGTTCTTTCTTTCAAAATATAAGTCACATCACCCTTTCATTATTCCGATTCTCTTACAGTAAATAAAATAATGCTTATTTTTTTCTATCCTTTCTTACTTTTACACTTGAATATGTAGCAATGCATCTTAACACATGGAATGTGACTTATAGGATAATAGGCTAATTTACTTGTTTCATATTGAGGAATGTTTTCACTTTAACAAGTTATGGTATACTGCATTGAAATCTCAATTATTAAAGTAAGACGAGAAACCCTGTCTGCCTAATTTAAAGTCGAAATGAAAATAGATTACAGTACGAGCATGTGTGAGCATGTTATAGTCTCCAAAATATATATATTTGAGAGAGGGACATATTGAATTTTGATTATTTCTGTAGGCAAGAATCATAGATAAACAACGTAAAAACATCAGCTACTCTTCCACTGCTGATTCAGCAGGCGCCTTGGTTGTTTTCTAAATCGGGCCAGAGGCTATGTTCAATCAGTTCATGTAAGTGGAAAGTATTTTTTGTATATCGATCTTGCCTGTAGTGGAAAATCCCACGAACATTGTATAGCACATATGATATATATACTGTATACCTGCAGCTATAATAAAAACGTTGGAATCCGTGTCTTAAATACCGATATCGAAAAAAAAACAAAAAACAAATAAAAAAAGGACAGGGAAGCACAAATCAAAACAAAACAGAAACACCATAAAGAAAACTCACATACGATAAGAACCATAACACAAGCCTTCCTTTATGTAGGCGGTCAGTCAGTAGGTGCCATCCCCTTTCTCCATAGCGAGGAAAAGTGACAATATAACGCAAATGAAATAACGTCAATAAAAATAAAGAAATGCATAATCCGATAAAACGTTCTATCTGCGCTTACTGCTGTTGAAATTCGTGATGTCATGCGCTGTTACTTCCCGCTCATTTTCAAAGTAATATGCCGAACCATAAAAAGTGCTTCTGTTTTCGGCGTTCGTTGATATTGCCAGCGGAGAGAACCGAGAGAGATGAGAGATGCGAGTCGATGTGCGCCAAAAGATCGCCGAGTCATTACCAGCCTCCTTTCATTTTTCAAAGCAGTCCTTGCGATTTCTAATATTCTCCACGTACAACTGTCACAACGATGCCCGACCGAAAAAGCTGATCTTCCACATCCTAAAATATCCGCAGTGGCATCACAAAACGTGTTCATCTGAAGGGTATGCAGAGTTTAGGAAGCGCGGCGTTTGCCCTTGCAGCTTAACCGAATAAATATATTTGAAACACTTAACAAAAAAGGATGAGATGGTGTGATTGGATGAAGCTAAATGAAGGGCGGAAGCTGTCTTAGCGGAGCTTTGGAAAAGAAATACCCACATTCATCCATTCTCGCGATGTGCTCGTTTGATTCCAGAGAACACAGTCATATTGTAGTATTCTTGTATAGTGTCCTATGTCATATGTTATTATTCTTTCCAGTAACGGAGTAATATATAATATATAATATTATAAATATATATATTTATTGTTTATATAGTGTGATATCATAGACTGCGAGAAATGTCTTTCGTGTCTTTATGTCGCCCTCTAGTGGTATGCAGAGCTGGTTGTAACCCTGATGTAGCATATACTAATGAAAGAATGCATGCTCCTCCTTAAAGGATAAAACAATAAAGGTGTCTTGTACGATTTGAAATAACATGTGCAAAAACTTTTGTACTAATAGGATTTGGTGGGACAAAGCCCGAAGAACACCACAGGAAGTCGATATATTTGAAGAAATCAGGTCATATGAGTAGCGCACCCATCTGTCAATTTGCATTTAACGTAGCCTACGTTAAAGACTGCACGTATAGTCACAAAAGTTGGTTTTGTGCTTTTAATATTTGTTTATTTATTTATTAATGGCTACCAGCCGCCGAATAGGGCATGTCCAGACATAGATAAACGGGCGTGCTTTGCCATATGAGTTGAAAGGATCACCTCCTGGTTCGCAGTCGGTCTGCGGCACCTGCCGGATGTCAATGCAAATTGCATACAACGTTTTTAACTCTTTTAACTCCTCAGATATAATATATACGTAAGCTTTGTATTTTATAAATGTAAATTGATGAAATTGGATGTTTTGACATGTAATGTGGTGTAATGTATTGTATGTAAGGTGTGGACCCCAGGAAGATCAGTTGATTGTCGAGGCATTCAGCAAGCGGGGATCTTTAAAATAATAATAATAAAAAAACAACAAAAAAAAAAACAAATATATATATATATATATATATATATATTATAATTTATATATATATATATATATATATATATGTTGCACCAAAAGTATGTGTCAGTCTCTACAATGGTTTACAGAACAGCCAATAGAATGTGTAGGCTAGAATTTCTATTTTGACGACTCATTTGGCAGATTAAATATAGTCATCGTGAAAAAGAAATGCCTTTCTGAGAACACGGAAAAGAGAAACGGTCATGTTTACAAAGCTAAAAGAAAAGCCACCAGTGAGTACTGTTTATGTGACATCCTCGACTCGAATTTACTCCGTGGTTTTACAACATCTACAGCCACTTTACGTCAGCCGTAAAGCAATGGGCTAGCTCACAATAATGATATGAGATAGCCGAACAGTGCACCGTTACTTTACTAAATTCTGTCCGTCTGAGGCTGTTAAATCCAGATAAAGTTTGATATTTACAATTTGCCAACCCTTCGCTCGTCGCCACGCCAAAGAAAACAGTTTTATTGATACTCAGTGCCATTCTGTGAGGCGAGAAAGCGGCGAGAGCCAGTGGAAGAAGAATTGCTTTTAGCCAGTCATTGCCATGGCCTCCGAAAGCGGCGATAGCAACATGGATAGAGAAATGATTTTAGCCGACTTTCAGGTGTGTCTCCTTTTGTGTCCATAATATTGTATTCAGTAGGTAGTAGTCTGTCTGCCGTTGTTAAAATGCGTAGGGCTTCTGTCAACAAGGCAGCAGTCGGAAACAGCTCTCTGTGGTTAGCATTCTGAGCTAACAAACTGACAGGTTGCTAACTGATTCCGAATACACTCAATAGCTCTATGCTCCCTGACTACATAACTGTTTCATAAAGCTGCCGATATAAACAGTCGAATAATTAGTGTTTTTCGCTGGTTCCAAGTTTGACTACATGACAAATAATGGTGGTCTAACTAGATAGCTGCGGGGCTCGCGTTAACTGTCAGCTTGTTTACATATATTCCCCGGTGTCTTTTCACTGTTTTAAATACTCGCCACGTTCAAAGGCATTAGCTTTTCAGCCCAGTCGTCATTTAAGATTTTTGTTGTCGTGAATCATTACAAACAAATTCCCAGTAATATATCGACCTGTTTACTTAGAACGGCATTTAAACAAAAAATTAAACAACAACATAAAATGTCTCTGTAAAAAATGCACTTAATTAATAACAGGCCTCCTCTTTGATAGTCTACCTTGCAAAAGTTTGTTTTAATAGTCTTGTGTTTTGCAAGTTCACTTTAATAAAGTTTGACAACAGACTAAGCCAGCATAATAGTATAGGTTTTCCTCACATAGCTTTCTTGTTTGTGTGTTTTGGAGTGCGAATAAGTGCCTGTTCATTGTGCTAAAACTAATATATTTTGTCTACGTACATTTAACTAAAATCTACTACAACTATTTTCAATTCTTAAGTTAGTCTGTTTATCTCGCATAAGATATTCATTATTATGAGGTCACTAGGGAGTCTGAGTAATGACTGTGGCAGAGGTAAGCAATATCAAAGTGCATTGAACTGCATGAAACTGGAAGTGTCATAAAATGGACAAACAGTACTTTGTTGTAGTATCAACACAGCCCTTAAAAATGCCAACTGCACTGTCTACTTTACAATGTTCCAACGAGCATCCTAATATGTAAACTTTGCGTTGTATTCTCATTTGTGTTAGTAGTAAAAGTGTAATTCATTTTGTTTAGATTCTTAGTACATGATAGGCTAAATTGATTTAAATTATGAGATCAAATATGGATAAAAAATATTTTACAAATGTCTTGAAACTTCTGTTAAGCAGAGATGTTACATCACTAGCTCCTAACCCTGACCTAAATAGTCTAAATGCATGTCCCCAAAGAACAAAGTCACAGTTACTAATCTAACACCAAAGAAGCTTTTGGCACTTCTTGTCTTTGCTAAAGAAAAACGCATAGCATTTCTAAAAGATACAAACCCACTGTTATTTTATAGACCTAGAACTGAACATAGAAGAACCTCTGCAGAAGTTTGCTGTCATTTTTCCAAAAGTCTTTATGGCTCTGGGCCTTTTGACATTTGCGTTTCAAGGGTTTCAAGTGGTGTATCCTGACCCAGTTTTTGATGTTGTAATACTTCCCTTTTATCATGAACACACTTTGTTTGGTGTGCTTTGGAAATTTCTGGAGTCCAAAGTTTTGGGGTGTATCAGTGCAACTTCCTGCAGCAGAAAATTACTAGAAACTACAACTACTAGTGTCCATAATGTATTTTTATGCATGTTATTGAAATATTTCTGTTGTTTTCATTCTTTCTCTTGTGTTTTCTTCTAAAATGTTTACGTCACATAGTGTAAATGTTTCATATAACAAACTGGAGTCAATCTCATATAATGTATTTACGTCTCATAATTGTATTTTTTTTTTTCTTCTCACAGGCTTGCACTGGAATTGACAACATTGCAGAGGCAATTACTCTGTTAGAGCTTAATAACTGGGATTTAGTGGTAAGTTCATTATCTGAAGGCTTTAGACTTTTCTCTCAGACATGCAGGCTTAGTTTATCTAGAGTACAAGTTCAAGAGAGCAGTTGATGCCCAGTAACACATACACTGGGTCATTTTATGACGGCCATATCCTTTCTTTGTTTTATGTTGTGTTTTTTCTTAAGCAGGTCACATCTTACCCAGGCTACTGTAAGGCAAATTTGTCCTGAAAGATGTGTTAATGAATGTTGTGTTAGAGATACTGTTAGTAAAGATGCGTCCTGCCAGTCTTGTATTAAGTTCTGATGAGCCCCTTACAGTGAAATGCATATTGGAAGGTGCAGTCTATATTTAGACTGATGCTGGCAGGAGCTCAAAGCAGCCAGGACAGACAGTGAGGACAGAACTCACTGCAGCTATAAATCTGATGACTTGCAGTTACTCTGCAATAGGTTTTGTTTTTTATAAAAACACATCTGCTGCATATCAATTTCCCCCCAAACAGTTGTTTAAAACAGCAGAAAGTTGTGCAACTGGTCCTGAGATAAATCCACCATTTAGATGATGGCCTAAACCTTATATGAATTTCCTGAATTTCCATTGGTAAAAAATACAATCAGATTGGGTTGTCCTTTGAATGTTAATGTTTTATTCCAGAATAATGCATCCAAAGTTTGAAATAGGCAAACTGTAAGTTACAAAATGGACCACTTCTGCAGTGTAACCAACTTCTCCACTACCCAAAGAGAAGCCTGTCATATTGGTCTGAAAATATAGAGCCAAAAACATCATATATATGTCTTGTTTTGCAAACATAGTACCTACCTTATGTGCTTCATATTTATCCAGATGTCCCATTGCTAGCTGTCTGTATCAACAAATATATCTCCATAATAATAATAATAATAATGATAATAATAATCCCACTTCAGTCACCTTATATGCTCTAAATATTTGTTGCAGTATGTTGATGAACTCCCTTCACTTCTACTACTGTCTCCAGACAACAGTAAATCAAAATATGATTTTATACTTTTGGTACACTTTAGCTGCTGAACATGGCACTACTTGCAGAACAGCATTGTTTCATCAACATTAACTTGATTCCTTCACAATTCATATTTTAACTTCTCAAGGAAATGGACATGTTACTAATAACCGTTAACATGGCTCTGTGGTGTTCTGCTGTCAGGGAAGTGTAAGCCAGTGAGCTAGCATCCACAACAACAGGACCATACATAGATCTGCATATCAGTTGTGTCAAAGCAGCTGGTCACAAACTAGGTAATGACACAAAAAAAGATTTAAAAATAAAAAAGAAAGCTATTATTCTGCATTATTCAAACAAAAAATAATTATCAAAGGGGCAGCCACAGCTTAATCAGAAAGTGGAGTTTTCAGTTGAGTCATGACCAGCTCTAACCAACGAGGAATGTGTGGAATTTGATAAACTGCAGACATGCACAATGGTGAGATCGTAGATCATTTCCGGGTGCTGCATTTGAGGCCAGCCACAAGATATTAGCAGCACTAGGAGGACATTTTTTGCAGAAGTATGACCCTAGTTGTTAATTTTTAATGTAAGATCTTTAAGTTTCTTTCAGATGAAATCAGATTTCCCCTACATTAGATTGTAACACCACCACATACAAGCTAACTTCAGTTGGCCTGTTTTTCAGTCTGTCATACTGAGTGTTCGAGACAAATCCAATCAATTGTCCCTTCAAACAAAGCTCACTGCAAAGCTGACACCGTATACGTTTGTCTTTTCAGTTCTCTTTGTTCTGATCGGTCATGCTCTTTGAATATTCCAACACTGTGACGTTTTCACGGGGTTACAGGCTCATCTGGCAAACATCACACACTCCTTGTGAATCTGACAAACAAAATGTTGAGTTGGTCAGTAGAAGTTTAAGTCTGCCGAAGACAAAAATTGGTATTTACAGGATTGACATGGTAGTGACATAATGTTAATTTAACTAATTAAGTCAATTTTTAAGTTAGCATTTGGGTATTGCAGATTTGTGTGTTTTGTGATGTGTTATGATCACATAATGTTTTCCTACTTTATATCGAGTGATATGAATGGGCAGTGTTTAAAAAAAAAAAAAAAATTGTTCATTGTTATTTTATAGTTTCCAGAGTTTCCAAAGCTTTCAGAATTATTAGTTTTTCTCTGGGTTTCTGGCAAAATGATACAGAAAAATACACACACGGACAAAATAGTTTTTACCCTGCCATTAAATAAAGGTAAACCCAAGGTGGTAACTGTAATAACTTGAAACTGACAATCACAAAGCTTTGTAATTGTGTTTCAAGATAATCATTTTAAAAGACAAACTAATGAAACTGGCCTGGACAAACATTATGGTACCCCCAGGAAAGATTGAAAATAATTTGACCAAAGAGACATTAAACCAAGGTGTGTCCTGTAATGAGCATCATACGTGTCTTCAAACTTGTAATCAGCGAGTCCACCTGTTTAAAGGGTGATAAGTAGCCACTGTGCTGTTAGGGGTCATGGTGTGTACCACACTGAACATGGACCACAGAAAGCTAAGGAGGGAGTTGTCTCAGGAGATTAGACAGAATCACACCATGTGTTGCTGTTTGAGCCAAAATGGACTTGATGGTATAACACCGAGGACGACTCCAGTGCTGGGTTGGAATTTCCCTCAATGAATATTGACAAGCCACAAAAATTCTGGAAGAATGTTTTTTGGACAGGTGAGACACACCTGGAGCATTTTGGTAAGCCACATCAGCTCCATGTTCATAGACGCAAAAATGTAGCATACTAAGAGAAGAACACTGTACATGGCTGAGGTGGTTCTGAATCTGTAGAGTAGAATACAATCTCAAGACTATCAAGGCATTCTGGAGGGAAATGTGCTGCCCAGTGTCAGAAAGCTTTGTCTCAGTCGTAGGTCAGGGGTCCTCCCAAAGGATAATGACCCAAAACACGGCTAAAAACTCACACGAATGGCTGAGAACAAGACACTAGACTAAAGGGACCTTCCCGTAGGTTAAGGGCACCATCATTTTGGTCCAGCCCAGTTTCATTAGTTTGTTTTTTAAAATGATTCTGTTGTCTTACAATCAAAAGCAATGTCTGATTTTCATTAGTTAATTTTCTTTGTCAAATTTAGGGTATTTAATTGACCAATATGGGTTTTTATTTCTTTAATGTGCTGACAATTTGTCCATGTCTGTATGCTGCACAAAGTCTCTGTAAACTTGTTTCTTGTGTATTTCCACCAACGTTATATGGTAATAAATAACTGACTTGTGTTGTTATTACAGGCAGCTATCAATGGCGTGATACCACAGGAGAATGGAATCTTACAAAGGTAATAACCACATTGCCACATATTTCCTGTTAAACCAAGAAAACGCCATCTGACGTCATTCACATCACATATAACTGTGGTACTTTTGTTACACTACAAAGTAAAAAAGTTTGAGAGATATGAATAGCTGGGTATGGGGATTTGCTATATATAACTAGAGGAATATATGCCTGCCACACTGTCGTATTTCTACAGGACAGATGTGTGTCAAAAAAGTACATGAAATATTGAACTAAAGTCTGATTGTGTTAACAGGAAATCAAACTGCTCACCCGCACAATGACTGGGCAATGTGAAGTGTAGCCATCGTTGTGGTGGTGTAAGTGTAAAGAACAGAAGAGAAAAAAACTTCATCACATATCATGAAATAACATTTGAATGTTCAATCTTAGAGGATGTGCTCAGTAACTAGATGCACAACATAAGCAACAAATAACACCAGCATAGTGGTAACTGAGCTGGAGGGCATTGCTCCTGCTATGGTTTCTGTTCTGCCGTTTAACAGAGGAATAATATAAAAGACTGCAACTGCAAGGAAACTTTCTGCCAAGAATGGAGTTGTACACAGTTTGTGAATAGAAAAGGCTTCTTTAAGACTCTTTGTGCCCCTCACTTTCCTTCAACGGTTAGTTGACACTCATGAATGAACTGAGCTAATCTAAACCCTCTCAAACTGGAGACATTCTGTTAAACCGTTTTATTTTGTGTACACACTTGTGTACATGTGTGCACATGCGTGCATGCGCTGTGGTGTGCTTAAGGCCCTTAGGCCATGAGAATATTGCTGGTCTTTCTTGAGGGCACACATCGCTGTGAATGGAGGCTCGCTGACCAGCATCCAACCCATTTACTAAGTGGCTGGCATTGGTAAGAGCAGACTGGCGTTGCCCAGTAAACAGACTGTGATGACGTGACCTGAGCTGGGGCCAGTTGGAGGGTACTCCCGCACTCCTGTCTGAAATGCATTTCCAAATGCTGTTTTGGGACACCTCTTGAAAAAAATGGGACAAGGGGGCCATCTAGCTGTAGCAAAGCAGGAAACTGCACCAGCCACCGCCAACATTTTAACGGCCTATGATAAACTGTGCCAAGTTTAGGTCAAATTTCAGCCTGAATTTTTTTTTTTTCATTTGTTGGACGACTGCAATGACCAAGTATCTGTTTCTACTTTCAAGAACTGAATGAATATCAAGATCTCTGACATTTCTCCTAGCACTCCACGATACATTTGTGGCAAATGCCAGTTTTATTTTGTACCAAATACTGTCCCAATAGTTATCAGCTGTTCCTACTGTGACTATTAAACACACTATAATTCATGTGGTTACATGAAATTCTCGTTGGCAAATCTGTATCATAGTTTTTTGATGCTTTAATGTCACAACGAATGATTAAGTTTTACAACCATTCTAGGCATCAAATAAACTTACATCCAGTCCAAGTTAAGTTTGTTTTACAGGCATAATTAATACCAGCATTATGTGTAGAAAGTCAGTGTCTGTAAAGTATTAAAAAGTAGTATTTTATATACAATAATGTTTATATGTCCAATAATATGTGAGGCCCTGAATATTGAAATGATTAAAATGGCTGCAGTTTCCGCATGTTTCCTCCAATTTGTATGTGTCAGTGGAGTGCTTTGTAATGACTCTTTTTCTGCATTGATTTGTCCTAAAATGTGATCAGATTTATATTTGCACTTCGTTCAAATCCTCTAACACTGAACATGATTGAAAAGAAGCCTCATCCACCATATCATTCGTTCTATTCTGTGTTTGGTTGCTCACTGAAGTGGCTTTAGAGGAGACGGTTATGATGTGTTTGCATATGCTTGGGTTTTAACGTCTGTCTCGATTGTTCCAGCCCGTTTGTGTAGGTTTTGTGGCAGTTGACCTTTGCCTCATGACAGTGACCTCGTCGATGTTGTGCGCCAAATAAAATGGAGCCTTTGTTTAAAACCCTGAGAGTGGCACTGTGTCCTTGCAAGACAGTTGCTGCGCATACTTTAAGGCACAAAGAGCACGCTATTCTCATTTACTGTGTTGTGTGAAACCCTGGTCATATGATGAGAAAGCCTGAAAGGCCTTTATGACCTTTGATAAAACATTAGGTTTTTAAATTATCATATGAAACCTCTGCAGTCAATATTATAGTAACCCTGTCACCTCTGTGCAGTAACTTTTCCAGTGAGGCGAGCCAGTCCACCATGTACGGACCTCCTAGCCACGCAGAAGCAGCCGACGCAGCAGCGGGAAGTGCAGCTCCTCCCCCCTCCTATTCGTCTTCATCCTCTTCTCCTCCGTCGTCCTCAACCTCAGCTTTTTGCCCCCTCAACCCCACCTCCCGACACATCGTAGAGCGTCAATCCCGAATGCTCAACTTCAGAGTGGAGTACCGGCAACGCACTGTAGAGCTGGTGCTGGAGGAGGGTAGCACAGTTGGTGAGCGTCACACGCATACGCTGATCTATATGTACACAGTATTTCCTGAAAGGTAAACGTTGCACTGGTTGTTTTATCCAATCCAACTCACAGGAGACATCAAACAAATCCTTGAGACAGAGCTTGGTGTTCCAGTGTCCAAAATGCAGCTGAAGGGATGGAAGAGTGGAGATGTCTCTGATAGCGTGAGTTTATTTATGTAACAAACATGCAAGTGAAAAAACAAAATGAGGCATTGAGAATTTATTTTGCGCCCTTCAGAATTTTCTACGTTTCTGCATAAAAGTCACTAAAATCATCAGCATCTCAGAACTAAAGCGGTACTTCTAACTCTGTAACCCTCTCTGTAATATAATACAAACGTTTCTCTTCTGTTAAATCCAGCGTTCAGCATTTGTTCTTGTTTTTTGTAGCGAATCAAGTTAGTATTGAATAATGATCTCCTACTACCACCTTGTCATTATCCACATTGAATAATTTACAAACTGCTGCATGACTGACTCTTTGATATTTGCCAGACTAAAGTGCTGCCACACAGCACACCAGTTTAGTCATGTGATTTTGATTGTTGGTTTGATATAACCACTGAAACAGAAAAGGATCCATCTTCCTCTCTGTATTTTTTGGCAAATTTGATGCTCGGTCGGTATGATCATATTATGAAAGTCTGGATCGATCCCAATAACTGATTTCCCGATACCAGTTGGCAATGCGAAATATTAAGTTGCGGTTGTTGCTGAACAAGACTTAGACAGAAAATCCAACAGTTTTATGCAGAAATGTAGAAAATGATGAAAATATATTTATATGCATTTAAAATATTACTCTAAACATTTTTAAAGACTGACAATTAATGGCTCTGATGTACTGAGCACAAGTTCCTCACTGTCTCTGCAACTGTAATTCCTTTTTATTTGTGGTTTGTAATCAGACGCTGCTGAGAAGTTTACACTTGCCCAAGAACAACAGCCTGTATGTCCTGACCCCAGACATTGCCCCCACTGCCAGCACCAGCACAAACAGGTATATCACTCTCAGTGATACTTTTATGTGTATTCTAAGAAGTCCTCTTCCTCTTCTTATCATACACTCTGACGGGAAATACTGAAGGTTGCCGAATGAGTGCAGTTCCCAATAGTGAACACCAGGTGGTAGTCTGTGTGCACATATAAAGGCACTGCACAGAATCCATCCTGCAAACACAATTTTCACTGGTTTATTAAGAGACATTTGACCTGTCGTGCACATTCATTTTCTCATATCCATTGTGACATTTTGAGAGGAGCGTCTGCTGCCACAATCTCTGTGTGTTGTGTAAATAATAATTTCCTCTCCCTTCTTTGTGTTTTCCAGCCTGATATTGTTTCTTGCTGGAGGTTGTTTTACATTTTGGTCTTTAGAGGCTTTATTGACACTATCCACACTTCAAATGTATTATTTTTATTTATTTATTTTTTAATAGAAGCAGTCTGTTATGAGTGCTCTTACCCAGTGACAAAAGAGACAAGGCTTCGTGAAGTCAGTGTTTTCCATCCTGTTGTTGTTCTGCTCATCTTAGTGGATGCCTGCCAATATTAGCAACCTTTCCGTTTGAAATGTCAGGCAGCTCAGTGTAAAGTCATAGCTGTAATACAATCATAGGTGGCAGATGAACATGTGATTGTCCTTTCATAAGTATCAGGTAAACACCATCCAAAAATAATATTTCTCATTTCATTTTATCTGCTTATTGTAGAAAGACCAAGATAAATTTTATGTTGAGTTATAGGCTCCTTAAAAAGAATACGAGGGTACACATTTTGTTTTTGAATTAGTTTCTTGCCACATATGCTGTCCATTTGTGTGAGTGTTTGCTGGATGTCATTGCTGTCCCTGTGGTTTGCAGACATTTCTTGGCTAAATGAGAGTGATGCTGAGGATGCACTTAATGTTGTTAATGTTATTAAAGGAAAGGGTCATCGTTTTAGAGGGAAACCGTTCAGTAGAGTTATGCTCCTTGAAGTTAGTACATATTTCTTGAATTTAATGTTTGAGCAATGCTCCAATGCTAGTTTGAGAACAAACGGCTAGATAGACCTTCAGGTTTATTTTCAGTCAAAACATGAGTAGTCTTTAAAATTATTAAACCTGGGAGGCTTTTAGAAATGCTTCTTTAAGGTTTTCTTTAATTTATAAGTGTTTAGTTGTTAATCTCAATAAAACATTTCTACTTCCCAGATTTGTTTAGGGAAGTTGTGTTGAGTACGGATACCCTGAGCCGTGTTGGTTCAACACTCTGTAAACCGTTGTTTGAGCTGATTTAAATTTTCCACTTAATCAAAAAGAAAATTAGATTAGATCTTTTCACAAATTCCCCTGTCGCTCCTCGCAGACACACATCCTTTATTAAGCAGAGTTTTCAGTAGTGTTACATGCATTGAACCTAATTTAGTTGGGACATTTTATGTAAAGCATCAAACAAGCGTCCAGATTTCAGCGGTTGTCATTTGGCAGTTTGCTGCATTGCCTGCTAGTTAGGCTAAGTGGCATTTATATTGTGTTGGCAGCTAATGGCCCTCATCTCTCCAGTCTACCCTCTTGCTCTCCCTGCCCCGCCCCTCTTCATCTTCTCACTCCCATACTAACTGCTGTGTCTTTTTAGCAGCACCGTTGCCATTTCTCGAAGTGTTATCGATATCATTTTGGGTGTCAGGAGCTCATTATTCTGTGTCAGCTATTTTAGTGGCGGACAGTTGGGGCTGAAAGGAGTGGGTGGGCTGCTGCATATGCATTTGTGTAAATGTGTGTGCATGGTGGCCCTGCTGTCATACTGGGAGAGGATAGGTGACAGATCACAGAATGTGAGGGGAACAGTCCCCTGTAGCGAGACAAAACAAGCTGTTAGCTAGCAGTAAAAATAAACTGTGGTCACACCACATATCCACAGTAGGAATAATCTGTGCGCAGTGTCTCTAAATCTGCTGCAGTAGACGGAGCTCAGCGGCAGTAAAAGCCTCGACATATAGTTTGCAGAAAAGGAAGCACACATTGTTAACGGCATGCCAACTAAAGTACTGCTCTCCTTCTTAATATTACAACCATAGTTATTAATCAGAGTCAGATGCCTCCTCTGTAAATCCAGCGTTACTTCAGCACACGTATTTTAACTTCTCCATCCTCACTGTTGCTTAAAGGTAGGGCTCTGAATCAAGTTGTCACAACTTATTGTCTCTTTATTACAAGAGATGTAATCATTTCTTTGTTATGTTGTTACGGTTGCGCACATGCATTGTGGCCATGACGTCAAATTTGCTTTCCTCTTTGATTATAATCGTCTAATTAATCAAATCAAACTTTATTTATATAGCACCTTTCATGCAAAACAAAAAATTCAACACAAAGTGCTTCACAAATAAAAACATAAAACATTACAAGAAACAAATCAAACCCGTTCCCACCCACACCCACACACACACCTACACCTACACAGGCCACACATACATATACACATTACACACACACACACTCACACCCATGTACACTGTAAGAGCTGTTGAGACATGGCAGGGCACTGAGGCTTAAGACAAGGAGGACGCTACCTTTAGGTAAATCTAAATATAACAGAAAATGTAATTACTAACATTATGTGGATCATTTTCCTCAAAGTTGTCTGTTTGTTTGTCTCAACTTGGATGGCTGTTGCACACTCTAAAGCCATTTTCAAACATGCACCCGGCAACAGTGTTTGCCTCAAACATCCACACAGTCATTTGCTTCTTTATTAGGTTCACTTGCACAATTTCTCTCAACGTAACGGAACAATTTACTGATGCACTGAATGATTTTGTTTGTAGGGTTTATCATTTTAATTGTGTAAATTTATTTGTATGCCTCTTAATGTACTTGGAAAAACCTTCATCCAAACCTGCTGCTAAAACTTCAAAGTAACACCCCTGTGAATTGAACATTTTAAGCATGAAAAACTAGACTTTAAATTGCAAGTAATTAAGTGCACACACAGTGTCTGAGGTGGCACAGTTGGGAATTCAAAAACCAAGTTTGGTTTTTGCCACAAAATAAGTATTGTTTAGTGAATAATTATGAATTTCCACTTTAGGAAAGTAATGTGAAATGCCTTTTTGTATGCTGTTAAAAAGGGATGAATATCTAAATGCTCGTATTGTTATTTGTCTGTTATCTGTCAACATCGCGCTGTAGCTACTAAAGCCTTTGTCCAAGAATGTAATCTAATGATTTTCCTTATATTTATATTTTTAATGCGCTAATGAAATTATCACCATCTCCTACTACCTAGTTTGTAGTTTTAGTCTGAAGACCCCACGGCAAAAAAAAAAAAAAAAAATTCACATTTGCTATTTGCTTCAAATTGTTGCTGAGTAAAAATGAAAAATGCAAATGTCCCATAAATGGTAATATCCCTGGCAATTACTTTGTAGAGCTTGGCTCATGCAGTACACACACACCTAAACCAAACTGACTGATTAAATAGTGCTGCACTGTCATTATGATCTCGCTGAGCAAACTCCTCTTGGTTGTCTTGTTTGATTAGAAATAAATCTTGAGGCTTTGGGAGATTTTCCTTTGAGCACCAATCCATCTCAGGTAGTTATTTAGTTAGTGATGTGATGTGCACTTAGTACTGCAGTGTTAATGCCTGATCGGGAGAAGTTTTTATTTTTTTCCCCATGGCCATGATGACTGCCTGTGAATACAAGAGGGTTGTTGAGGAGGAGCTAATCTCTTGCATAAATGATGAAAGCCTGATGAATATTTCAATGGAGCCTGTTACCTTTCTTGTTTATTCTCCGCTCCAGCTCCCAGAAAGCGTGTTTGCCAGTGAAAGGTTATTTTAATTTGAACTCTTCGAAATTGCAAAAATGATTCATTAGAATTCGTAGGCTTCTATCGCTGCTTCCTATTTCATGACCTCTCCCTCTGTGTGTCAGCTAGTAGCCAGTAGCAGATGCACAGATCCTTCTGGCTGATAGCTACCTGGTTAGCTAAGGCGCCCCTGGTGGGAAGGATCTAGCAGTTAGCATGGTAATTAACTCTGGGACAAGATGGCAGACCAAAACAGAGCAGAGCCTGAGCGGTTTCCCATTTTTCTGCTTTGTTGTGGATGCAAAATGTGGAGGAGGTAAGAAGACCTTGTGTGCGCTTCGTGACCTCCTCTGTATGTATTAGTGGCAAGATCAGTCAGCATGTACTGTTCTGCTCTGAGTGTTGTCAAGCTTTCTAAGCAGTTGAAACACACATTATGATATAAGTATAGTACATGTCAGTATATGTCACTTTGAGGCTGAAGAGAATACATATGGGACACTGTGTGTGTGTGTGTATGGGTATTTGTGTTTTGCCGCACATGTCGCATAGTATGTGTGCGTGTGCATCTCTGTGCCTGGCAGTGCTAGTTTAATAAGGTCTAGAGTCTGCTCTGTGCCGCGGGGACTCACAGCTTAGGCGATGGGCTTACCTCAGAATGAAACCAATCTGTTTAGCCTGCTCCTCTCCCCCTGCAAAACGCTCCATTTTTGCTGTCCGTAAAGTTAAATGACATTTTCCTCTCAGCACCCTTATGCCATGTCAAGTGCCTCCAGAGATGTTGCAGGCCGACCTAGATGTCACCAAGTGTGTGTGTGTTGAGTGAGAAAGAGACCCCTGAAAGCAGAAGCAAACACGGAGACATCCGCATTTCAACCTCTTACTGCTCGCGGGGCCTGCTTCTATCAGCGGGCAGCAGCTTTGAAAACATCAGTGGTAAAAGAATTTCACACTAATATATTTAATATGTCAGACATGAAATGTGGTTGTTTTGTTTATGTATGAACCAGCAGGCCTCTTTAGGCAGATGGGAAATGACAAGGAACTGACTGATTACGAATTGTTTTCCTCCTCTGAATGCGTTTGATATTTTAAGTAGCTATATTTGTACTAAAAAAGCACAATGAGGGATCTGATTTTTCAAAGTAAATGTTGAACAGAACTCCACCCACGCACACACCAAATGGCTTGTCGTCCTGCCATAAATGACTGATAAGATGTTCCTTCTTTGCTTGGAAGGACAGAGTAACACTTCCTCTCAGTTTACCCTCGTTCTCTGCCTATTTAGGAGTCTAGCCGCCTGCCAGCAGCAGCTCGGGACTGTGTCCAAACATAATCGTGATATTAGCTAGATCCTTATTTATGTGTCCCTACCCCTTCTATTTCTCCTCTCTGCCTCACACACATGCACACACATCTTTGTCATCCTTCTGCTCAGCCCTATTACATATGCATCTATCCTTCCCACTCCACACATTTCCAATCTTCTTCAGTTAGCTACAACAAACATTACATTTACATATTGATTTCGTAGTTTTAGTCAATGTAAATATGCTGTCATTACAGTAAATTTGAGCTTCTGTTAACATAAGCTCGTCCAGATCTGCGCAGATTAAGGGTGTGATTGCATAATTAATGTGTGCGCTACATATTAATTCCCTCATCCCTCTCTTTCTCTCAACTCTTCCTCCTCTCCTTGGGTTCTGAGCCCTGATTAAGTGCCTGTTTCGGCCTTTAAGCCTCCCATTGCTATTCAGCCTCACAGACCCAGCATTTGCTCAAAACGCTACTTAACCTCACAGCTTATTGTAAATGAAGCTTCCAAAAGTTGATTCCCCCACCTCCTTTTCTCTAACACCGCGTCCCTGATGCTGGTATAAATTACTAAGTGAGCTTCTGGTGTCTTTCCAGAAACAACATCTCAGAGCAGTGGTTACCTGCAAACACATTTTCTCTGTTTTCTGCTCATGGTCATCAATCATGCTTTGAGAAGGGAAGATGAAAAAAGCGCTAAGCCTTATCATTTTAACAGATTATAAGGAAACTGATGGAATATTTAGTAGTCTCTATTCATTTTAAGGTGAGAAATGCGTGTGTGGGTCATGTTAGTTTTCATAGCAGAATTGAATGAAGAAAACATTTATCCATTGTGTTGATTACATTTCTGAAATTTCTTCATTCTAAAAAGGAGTTCGTGGAAAAGCAGTACATACCTGATGACATGGCTGTACAAGTATTAGCTTGCTAGGTGGCTAACGTGTGCTTTTATATTGGGGCAATTTCATATTTTGGATTTTGCTTTGACAAGAATTATTAATTGTGAAGTTGCTGGTATTCAGTATTCAGACCCATGTCAGATCTTTGAAGAAGTGGTTTGTTTTCACTATGGTTTACCGCAGTAAAATCTCGCTTTTCAGGCTTCTTTAGGTTTTGTAGTTAGGAAGGTGCTGAAGTCACTCGTGTGTTGTTCTTAATAGCCTCCAGGTTTGTTAGCAATAAGGCAGCTTAATGGACTCCATGCTGTTTCTGTGCAGGTGGCCGTAGCTGAGAGAGCCTGCTGTGCTGAGCATAGCTCTGGCCAGGCTTGTTAAGACACAACCAGTAAAGTGGGCGACTGCCCCCCTGAGGAGGCACCCACCTCCGTGTAGGCCAGCAGGCTACCACTACCTGACAAGTTTCAGCTTGCCCTTTACTCAACTCTGTCACTCTTAATGTTTGTTTTCATTTGTCCCTTTCTTTTCTTCCATTTGCATGTGTTTTTAAATTTCTTTTACAGTGTCCATCCATATTCAAGTATTAACAAGTATTAACTTTTTCCTTCCGTCTTTAGTGCTCTCCAAGAGTCGTTAAACCAGAACTTCCTGCTGATCATTAGCCATCGTGAGGCTCAGAGGGACTATAATCTCAACTTCCCTGGCTCCAGAACCATACAAGAGGTATAACACCACCACAGCACACAGACAACGGGCCATGCTGGACCTCACAGTCACTTTTTATGTGCAGACACACACTGAGAACACAAAAGTTCTCACTAATGCACCCAAGGACTCTCATAGATAATATTATTGTACCCCATTCTAGTTTCCAACTTTCATTCCATTTGCCAAACATTGCTAGTCTATCTCAGCCATCGATTCATTATTCATCACAAATGATCACATTTCAGAGCACATAATTACTCTCACAGCTGTGGTCTGGTACAACCCCCCCGCCTCCCTCCTTCCTCTCCCCACTCGCCCTACGCTGTGTCTTTCTCGCTCTCTCTCAGCAGTCTAGAAGCAGTTTAAATGAGTGAGCATTGTTTGATCTAGGCATGCAGGAGCAGAGGAAAGAGACAAGAGTCCATTGATTTTCTTCATCTAAAAATAAACAGTAGATTTGGCAGCCTATGAAATATTTATAGATACTCATCCTGGACCCAGTGTGACCACAGTAGACCTCTCTGTCCATTAGTTATTACTATTGCAACTGCAAATGGATTATAGGGTTAAGGAGCATGACAATAGAAATGTGAGCTTGCTTATGCAGATGAGTAAGCATGTGTGTTCATGTCAGTGGCCCATATGAGTTCAAGTCTGCACTCGCCAGCACATGGATCATACATTACTTCCCTATACTGTCCTGCTCCAAACTCTGTTTGGAGGGAGACATGAGTAGGGGTCATTTATAATTCAGAGTGTGTAGCCTTCTGCACAGGTGAGAGGAAATACACTTTACAAAGACTGGTCAGATGTGATAGTAGTCCCACTCTCAGTCATCCTTCATAAATTATCTGCAGACCAGCTGTGACTGGACCACCCTAGATCCAGGCGAGGACACGGGGACGATAGAGCCTTTTTGGTGGTGGCCCCCAAACACTGGAACAGCCTAGCCTTCTATATCAAAGCTGCCCAGAGTTTAAAAAGATTTTAAATCATTGTTGAAAACTCACTCTCTCCGGCTTTCAGGTCAAGTTGAGCAGGAAATCATGGGTTTTATTTTGTAACACATTTTTTTTTTATTAACAGTTTCACTTTTGTTTTATTAGATCTTTTATTGCTTATTTTAGCTCATATTTATTGGTTTTATACTAATGGGAATTGTTGATCTATATATATGGTTCTGCTTGTATAGCACTTTAGAAATAAACTTTGACAAGACTTTACTTTTAGAGTTTCATGAAACGCTTGTTTCACCACTTATGCAAGTAGCTTCCTCAATTCGAAAGGACTGGTGGGGAGTTTGGGTTTAAATAGGAATATCTCTACGTGTTGACCAGAACTGAAGTTCTGAACTGAATGTCTCCATTTTTACATCCAGACCAATTATTTTCTCACAAGTAACAGTAGAAGACAATCGTCCTCCTTGTTCAGTGCAGCCTCTGTGGCTGTGGCCTGGGTCCTTAGTGTGGGTGAAGATTACACTAATAATAATCAGGCTACTTGCAAGGCTTGTAATGGTGCTAATTGAACAGATTAGTACATCCAGCATCTGAACTGGAGGCAGCTTGCCTCCCTGGATTTCTTTTTCTCTTCTCTTCGCTCTCGTTTTTTTTCCCCCTCCTCGATCATCTCTCTTTTTCTCTCTCACTCTCTTCTCAGGCAGATGGTTTTGATGAGCACCCACTGTGAACCTTAAGTGTTTCTGCTGGGATTACAAACACTGGGGAGGGGTCCCTGTGGTGTGGGAGGGGGGAACCATGGACACAGAATGAGGCGAAGGACTGTTGGCTTGGTGGGGGTGCTGTAAGAGGCCATAGGGGATAAAGAAGGGACAATGTGGGCTTAAACAGGCCTCCATGTCGTGGTCTTTTCCTTACACATACTTGTCTTTAGCCATCACCAGCCCCCTGCAGTGAAAATGAGACCCAGAACTTTAACCTGCATATGTCATGTGCGTACACCATTTAGGGAAGGTGTGAAAAAAGTTGAGTTACCGGGTACAAATCTAATTCTTCATCTTTACCACGTGTAAGTCTGAAGAATTAGATGGTGAAAATTCTGATATTAAAAACTATAACGAAAGGCACAAATGACAAGAGGAATGTATTTCTGTCATGATGAAAAGTGTGAAAGATGCAATGAAGAAGTAACACCATATTCAGATTGTCTGACACCCTTTTCTGCTTATACTGTGTCCACTCACAGACTGGGTGTCCACTATAGAGCACCTTTCTCTCCCTATTCTCCCTTTTGTCTTAGCTGAAGACTAACCGATGCTCCCTACTTGTGCATATCAATAGGGATAGACTCTTGTCTTCTTGTTTGTCTTTGCCAAAGACTCTGGCGTTGCCTTGTGGCTCTCAGGGAACTGCCCTTACCCCTCCCTTCTTATTCCTTCATTCTCCATCTCTCTCTCTCAGTGTCCCTTTTCCACCTCCTTTCTTCTCCATCTCTAGAGCTCAAGGCTGTGTAGACTCTGATTGGCATTACCAGACAAGAGTGTGGGGGCAAGTTGCTGGCTAGCATCTGAGCTAAGCTGGAGAGCAAATGTTTGCCAGGGAAGTAGAGGGTAGAATAGGGATGGCTGCTGGGTCCTGAGTTGTCCGTGACCAGACCAGTTGTCCTGGGGATTTCCCTCCTCTACTGCCCCTCGGGGCTGGGCCTGGGCCCCAACCCTGCTCTGCAGCTGGGAGACATATAGGAACCAAATGCAGACAGGGCTACAGAACTGAGAAAAGGAAGGTTGGATCGAAAAAGGAATGAAAGAAAGGCATCTGGTGCCTAGGGTAGATGAAGAAAGAGAGCAAGAGAGAGCTTGTGACTGTTTAACGGCAAACCTTCTCTTTGATTTGCTTCCAGCCAGGGATTACAGGCAATTGGCATTTACAATGATTGGATCATTAATTTTGCGGTGAGGCGTATTGCCCAGCAGCTCAGCACCGCAGCCAGTCTTGCTAATGTTGTATATAACTGGCTCATACACTCCTGCCTCAGCTCAACATGAACAGACTCACGAATCATCAACCCTGTATTAGATGTTGATATAAATCTTGTTCTGCTCTGTTAAATACATTTCTTTTACACTTTAGTTCCTGTGTGCACAAGTCGGTTTGATACTTTTCACAAACCACTGCAGCGTTTGACCATCATGCCTTGATTTTTAAGCCATGGTTTTCCCAGTTCAGTAAAGTTACATTCCTTAAAGACTTGTCTTGTTTTAGGTCAAACAAGTTTATGCTTGTAAACATAAGTAGAAATTTGCTGTGCAGATGTGTTAACTCAGAGTTAGCAATTAAATGTAATTGTTTTAATTTGTTTCAGGCTAATGTATTAATGAGATGGCTATTGTCGTAGACAGGGGGCAGCATTAGACAGTCTTGCTCCATGTGCGATGGCTGCTGTGCCCTTTACATACAATGCTTTGAAACTGAGGATTGCAACAAAAAAATCAGCTACCTCAAGAAGTTAAGTCAAGGCATTGTGTCACCTTGGTCTTAGGCTGCTATATGTTCTAAATTGTGTTGTCTTTTCCCATATGGCTTCATCAGAATTTCATAATAGCACCATTTTTTCAAGAGAAGGCTGACAGACTGATTCTGGTGGTGTAGTTTCATGTGGGCAGGCCGGCTGTGTACGTAGCTGTGTTTTCTTTTTGTGTTGAGATCAGATTGTCCTCTGCCAGGTGTCTTTCACTGTCTGTCTCCAGTCTCCTTCTTCTCCACCTCTCACCTTCACTCTCTCTGTTGTGGGCGTTAGTTTGTTGTTTCTCTGATGCTGCTTTAACCTCTGACTGCAGCCTCTTCATTACTAGTGTTTATGCCTCTCCTTTCCTCCCTTTTCCCCTCTATTCATCGACTGGCCAGCCGGTCAGTCAAATCCCTGTAGTCTGGCTGGTCAAACATAGATATTACACTCTGTAATAACACTGGCCACCCGCTTTGACCCCAGACTGCTATCCTGGCCATAGCTTCTCTTCATAAGGATAGGCACTGAGCAGCGTGGTGTGGGATTTACGATAGAAAGACAAAGGATGGACTGTGCCACTTTATTGTTCTTTTTTTCACTCTCGTCTTGTTTGTACTGTGAATTGCTTTGCTCTGTCCAGCCCAGCACAAATAAAGAATTCAGATTGATAACTTAGATAAAATATTTACTGTTTTTTTTTTATTTATAAAAACATAATTTTGTATTTAAATACAGTTCTTCCTGTTCGTGCTCCCACAAAGCAAAGTGTTGTAACAAGTCATTTTAAGATGCAAGCATGCATGCAAAGTCTGCCACAATGATCTTTACAGTTCAGTGTTTAGCAGATGCCTTCTTGTTTTGCTTGAGGTTGGCTTTGACTTTGTGTTTGTAGCGTTCTTTAAGTTTCCACCTCTATGACCAGCCAGGCTGTATATGCCCAAGGATCCATCTCTCTTCAGTGCTATTTACAAAGACAGGATTTGGCCCGTGTATGGAGGGATCTTTGCCACAATAGATAGTTTTCTCAGCATCAGTGTCCAGCCCTGCGGGCCTGAACGGCAGAATTATGACGAACAAATGCACTAGAATCCACAGCTGACAGTGTTCAGACGCTGATGGGGCTTTGATCAGCGTTGACTGGCGCACATCAGGCTGGCGTTAGGGCTTTAAACCAACAACTCACTGGACGGTGTAACGTGGCGCTCGGTAGGACAGGCGCTGCTGGCTGCTAACTGTTTAAAAGCAAGGAATGTTATTAAGTGAAGCAGATACAGCGTCTGCGCATGAATGGGAGAAGAGAAATACTGTTCATTTCAGAGCGTGGAGCTGTTGTTGCTGGGAATTAGCAATGGCATCTGAAGAATGCTTATAACACAGGCTGTCTTTTTTTTAAAAAATTTCTCCTCTCTCCTTTTAACTCATGTCCTCTTGATTTATCTGCCTCCATCTTAATTGCCTCCCATGCATTTGAATGAAGTATAGCTTTATAGAATTTACAACCCTGTGTTTATTGAAAAGAAACAATGACATGAATATTTTTCAATCGTAATTTTTAGGTTCATTTAGGTATTTAAATATTTTTACTTAGTTCTTATTACTGGTGTAATGTAAACTTTCCTCTGTTTGCAGGTGAAGAGGAATGTTTCAGACTTGACCAACATCCCAGTCCGGCATCAGCAGTGGGAGGGATGGCCTGCATCAGCATCCGATGATTCTGTAAGAAACACACACAAAACTGCATAAATTAAGATTCATTATCCAGACTTTTCCTTTTCATAATAAATACTGCCTGTTTGTTGCTCTATTGTGATTGGATCAGTGACTGTGGCCTAAAAGATAATTGAAAATCCGTCACAGACTGGTGTACATTAATGACAAGTAATTAATGTACATTATTTTCATGATGAATTGTAGTGGAAACTGTTCCACACCCTGTCTTCCATGTCAAAACCATCTGTCAGAAGCATGAGAGTAAGATGTTGAAGCTAATTAAGATGTCAAAGACGGCCCCCATCCTGTGTCCCTTATCTGTGGACATTAAAGCTCCCATCATTGAGTCCCTCTGACCTCTCCCGTCCCAGGGTTGCTCTTCCCAGCCATTCAGCCTGCCCACAGTCAAGCTGATCAGAGGCGGCCCTCATACAGAACCTTGAGGAACCTCTGACCCCTTTTGTGTCACCTCGTCTTTGACAGCATATGTGTTCCCATGCTAATGGTTTGGGATGGTTTATCATGCTACATTGAGAAGCTGCTGTGCACACATTCTTGGGTTAACCCCAAGCTAACGTTCCCCTTTTGGATCTCTGTGTATGTTGTTAGGTTTGGAATATTAGTATTGACTTGGTTTCTTTTTTTTCCATACCTTGTCATGTGTATACTGTGATAGTAGTGGCTGTAATAGCAGTGCACTGATTAATAAGGAGGATAAATATTTTTTTAATAGAGCATTCCAGTGGATACAGTTCAGTCTGTCAGTTAGCTAGAGTTTCTTTCAAATGCTCAAAGTCAGCGAACAATATATTCACCTGTTTTTATGACTTACAGGAAAGCTTTTAATACTAAAAATGAAAGCAAAGAAATTGTACCCATTAATGTGAACAACAGCCCAAAGGATAAAAGGTTATACACTGCAAAAGATTGTTTGCTTTATTTTGTTCGATGACAGCTCAGAGCAGCCAATTGTAAAGCCAGTAACCACCAAACAAACCATACTGCTATGATGCAGATTTAGCAATGTTAGCATTATCTTTGTAGACTTCCAGTTATGTGATCAGTAAACAGCCCAGGATTGCAACAGAAATACTCATCTCACTGCAAATCTGAAAGCACATTGTGGGCATGTGGCACAATGACTGACCTCAGTTCTGAGCGAACGGCTTCCTATATTATGGCACCAAATGATTTACTTTTTCATTTTGTGGCCACACGATGCAGCTTGTGCTTTATGACTTCTCTGTCCACACTAGCAGAAGAAGAGGGTAACCACAGATGTTCATTTACAACTAACTCCAGCATATTAGGTGTGTCTTTCTGTAATAGAACTATTTGTGGTTGTTCTGTGAAAATAGATCAGTGCCTTAATTAATTTTATTGCCTTTATATTAACTGGATACAATTTGGGTTTATTTTTCCATTTTTGTAGGACACTGAATGAAAGCAGTATGTTGTGAATTTTTTAAAAATAAGTATCATAGCTTCCTTTCCTGTATATAAAACAGTTATGATCTTAATTAAATCTCCTGCATATGCTCTCTATAAAAAATAATTAGATGAACACACTGATTTTGAAAAGATATATTATTTGCAAAATCGTGCCAAATCAGTTAATTAAAAAGCTACTAATGTTAGTAATGTATGCTATTTTGTGAATTCCTTGTCTAATATGTGTCAGGCTTATTTAATGTTAAGATAAATACATAGGTACAATAATAATGGTTTGATCTTTGCATTTTTATGATCTGCTCAGCTCAGCTCATGGCCCAAAATATAATGGGCAGGAATCATGAATAGATTTGAGCTCATTGTGTAGGTCCGGTCAGCCTTTCACTAACACACATCTGCAGTGTCTGCGTTTCCTGAATGAGAAGATATTAAAAAAGTGAAAGAGACAGAAGTGGAATAATGGCCTCTGCTCTAGCCATAGCCCTCTTATTGAAACGTCTGAAGGTATTAACAGAGAAAGCCAAGGGCTTGGCTGGCCTAGCAGGCGGGTAGGGAGCCAGTGTTAGTGTCTAGCTCATTAGCCCAGTCTCATCTCCCTGGGTTTGGGCCAATAAACATGGCAGCCAGAGGCCCCAGATTACATTTAGCACCACACACTATCCTGCTTGCTGTTGAATCGATTACAACTTAACTTTGCTCTGCCACCATGTGTGTGATATCACTGTGTTTACCTGTGCTTTTATGTTTGTGTGTCTTGCGTCTTTGCATTTGTGTGTTGATGCAGTTTTTTAAAAAGTTGCTTATGTTTGTGTGCTTTTAATTTTTGTAGAAAGTATGTGATAGACAAAACTGTAATTTTGCTTTTGTCACTCGTTACATTATTAATTTTTGTTTTTTACACTAACCAGCATGTACCGTGACACTGTCAGTGTATGCGTCTTCACACTGCTGCTTTAGTATTTCAGATTATTTAGATGCTCTGTAGCTCTTTGCAGGGACAAAAAGCACCTTTTCTTTATGATGGTTCATGTAGTTGATCGACTAGTTCAGAGTATCAGTTTCTTTTGTCATTTATTTGTGTGTTCTGAGAAAGTTATTTGAGTTGATGTAATGTTAGTTTAATTATGTCACGTATTGTTGGAGTGTAAGAAAATAGTTTGTTGGACATTCCCACCTTCCAGGGAAACTAGTAGTTATGTGTTGCGTCACCCCCCTGATACTGTCCACTGTGTGTTTCATTGTTGATTGTGCTCTGAATTATTCAAGGTCTTATGGAGAATTGAAATTGGATCAGGATATATAATGCTCAAGTGGCAGAGAACAACCCATCAGTTTATTCAGTGCATTATAATTGTTTGGGGTGTTTGAGTAAGGAACTTGAGTATAAAAGGAAGTGGAAGTGGCACAAAGCAGTAGCAATATGAGGTGATGCTCATTTCTAGCAGGAAGATTATGTCCCAGACAAGTAAGCAATTTGAACATTTCTTATGCTTCACTGTATAGAAAACAGCATATATATATCTATATATAAAAAGTGACCAGTTGTCTCTTGTAAGGTTATAAAGTAAGTTTTGTTTTATTATTCTCTCTTGCTTAATGTCCTCCAAATAACCGAGGTTAGCCTTGAAATTAGATCCAGACAATAGTTAGACATTTACCTAAAGCGTTATCACTTAAAAGTCAAGCTGTCACTTGTCACCCATTTGAAATGTTTCTGAGCATTTTCAGATGCTGTGATTCTAATATTTCCTATAGATCCACTAGAAGCCCATTTGTTATTCACAGATTTGCCAAATAGAGGATCATGTGGGGAAGCGTACTGTCTTTTTGTGAATATTTGTTTTAGCATTTCTTTTTATTTTCCTCGGGTTTACTGCTTCGCAACAGTCTTGATAGCACTGGAAAAAGTTCCCAGTCAGAGGGAAGTATGTTGGACTTTGCTATAGTTAAAACTTGACGGAATTCATTTTATTCCAAGTAGATTAAAACAAATGCTCTGGCATTATTTGCATGATCTAGCTCTGCCTTCAAATTCCTCCTGATTCTTGCAGCTGTTAGGAACAGTGCTGAAGATGATGACAGAGGTCTTTGCATCAGATGATGCAAAGATAAGAAGCCAACAGGACATTAACTTCAGTTGCCTTTGGAAATATAATTCCCTAGCCTTCTCCGCGTCTTTCTACTTCACCTAAGCAATTCAACATGGAGATTTTCCAGACAGGCTTCACGTCATTGGAGCGGCTTTGATTGCCAGTCCTTCCTCCACACCTGTTGGAGTGATTGACAGCCAGTGGGACATCCTTATTACATCCCCTCATCTCTTCACCCCTTCGCCACCCCCCACCCTTCTTTCTAGCCAGTAATTGCTGACATTTATGCAGTGTTTCATGGTGTTTGCTAATGTATTAATGCCGCAGAGCCTCTGAGGTGCCTTGCCTTGTCGGGCAGCACCTCCCTCCATTTCCCAGCTGGCATTAATGGAATCCTCCTCTACCTGATAGGGACCTGAGGAACCAAGGGTTTATTTGGGAGTGGGGGGGGTCTGGTGGTTTCCGTAGCAACAGGGCTGAGCAGTAGGCTCCGGTAGAGCCCCTCCCTTGTGAAATTGCCCTCTTTCAGGTGACATTCAGAACTGCTTTACTGTCTCTTCTAATTCTGTCCATTTTGCTTTAAGTTCATATCTCGCTGAAGTGTTTGTTACTTTATTTGAGGAGGAAGATGCTTCACCTTATTAGCTTGGTCACCTTTTGTCATAGTTGTCCCTAGTAGCCTAAAATAAGAAAAACAATGTATGTTAAAGATGGGAATCATTCTGCCTTATTTATTTTTTTGTTTGTTTTCCTTCTCTACAAGCCATAATGATTCACATGATTGCATTGACTCTCATCCACATTGTTTCCTCTTGTCCTTAACATTTACTTTTTATATACCTCCTTTTCTCTTGCCATCCATCCTTGCTCTATAAATGACATAGTGGCGTAAGGTACTGTGGTTTTAGTTGCCTCTGGTTCAGCTGTCAGTGGTAATTATCTCACACTCAGAGCCAGACACCTAATCCAAACACTGCCTACACTAGAAAGAAAAAAAAATGAAACACAGAAAGAATGAAAAAAGAAGGGTAGAGAAGGGAAAAAAGGTTGAAGGGGAAAAGAGGGACTGGGTAAGGGAGTACGAGAAAATTCCTTCCCTGTATCGGCCCCTGAATGCTTAAAGCCTCAATGCAAGTGTTAATTAAAAGAATCCAAAAAAGAGGAGCCAGTTCCTTTTGTGTGGAGATGTAGGAGAGGGTCATTTGGGGGGGTTAACCTCATCCCCCCAGACCCTGTGCCCTGCGGTGCTTCAACCTTGTTTCCACGTTTTCCACTGAGCCGCCAAGCTGCACTTGTGTACCTCAACATCAGGAGAATCCATCGGGTCAGAGCAAGGAAGAGCTCAACTCATTTTTTCCCCCCTTTCACCTCCCGTCCTTGCATCCATGTCAGCCCAAACCCTCCAGGCTGTCTTTGACAGGGGAAGTGATCAACTTTATTTATACACTTATTAGGTCCGCAGACAAAAGCCTCTCATTGTGTGTGGTGGGGGTAAAGGGTTTATGGGGATCCCTTCGACAGCCGCTGCTAAGATTCTCATGTTTGATTGTCACACGATTGGGATAGGCAGAATAGACCTGGGGCCATTCCTTCACACCCTTCAAGCTCAGGGCCTGTCTGTCTTTCTTTGGCTCAGTACTTCTCTCAGCTTTTTCTGTGCCTGGCACCATCCATCGCTTTTGAGGACAAATCTTTTTTTCTTTTTAATATTAAGATTAGTTTTCATTTCATTCCTTTGTAAAATTGTGGTTTTCTGACATGAATGACACATTGATCTAATAAACAGTACTGCTGTGCTAAACTAGTTAGAGTCGAGTTACATGAGCAGAGACGAGGCAATTCAGTTAAGTGTTCTTCGTAGGTGTTCCTACAGTACTGAGCTGTCCTCGCTGAGACACTCGCACTTTCATTGTTACACTTGCTACTAATTAGCAGTTCACAAGAAACACAGTCTTATTCCTTCATAATCTGTGTGTACACTTTTCTGTGTCTCACTGTTTATCACTATGACGACTTGCTGATGGGAAGATTTCCATTCCCTCCGAAACAGCACATGTACTGTTTATATCGTATAGTTGTCTTCACACACATTTATCACATGTAGGCTTCAGAACAAGTACGATCTGCAAAAAAAAAAAAAAAAAAAAAAAGCTCTGTCCACTTTTGACATGTGTGTTTAGCAGTGATGTCATTCTTGGTTTTATGTAGTTTCAGTATTGCATGTCAGTCTAGCCGCTGCTTTTTTTTAGCAGTTTTCTGTGATTAAGATAACATAGAAGAGCAGTACTCATCAAGACATCATTCCTCCTTGAACTGTCATGGGAAATACTGAGTTTCTCACATGTGCTGGGCTTGTGGGAATTTAAAACATGGTGGTCGATATTATAACTGTTTTGTCACATATTTAAAGGCAGCAGACTGAGACAGGTTTCACTTTCTGTGTTTAGGAGAAAAATGTATATTTATACCAATAAACATAGTTTTAAATCTTTTAGGCAAATGGATAACCTCCACAGTTATTGTATATGTACAGTATCTGTATATATTTTTTAATGGTATGTTTTTATGGAACATCAATCAATTAAATAATTTGTTGCTATAATAACCATAGTAAAAAGGTACGTTCTTGGAAAATTCAGAACAAATTAATCCATTTCGAAGTCAGCTAAAAGCATCTCTGTGCATTGATTTGTGATATTATGGTGTAGACAATTTTTTTATTGTCTCAGGTTGTAAACATGTTGTGACACTGCACAACCCATATATACACAAGGTGGTCTGTCACAATTGTTCTACAAATATTTAGGTACTGTGGCTCCTGCTAACTTACTTTCTAAGACTCACAAGATAAGTAAGTGTGAAAAGACATATAATAGACAGCAGGGTACTTGCTTCTTATCTGTTCCAGGCAGACGGCAGCACACTATTGACTCCATGTTGCTGACAAGGTCTAGTGGCTACACTGTTCTCTCTCGCTGTAGAAGCTGGGGCCAGCATGAGGAACAACTCTGTTTTAAGAGCGACACAGAGAGAAACTCCCTTTAATCTGTGTAGGCCTTTTCAGATTCAATTGGCGTTGCATGTAATCGTCTCTTGATTCAACCATGTCCAGCTGCTCTTTGTGTGTCTTAGCACCTGACAATGGAGCAGATCACAGGACCTCTGCAGGAGACGAGCTGCTTCCCTGTCTCTTATCACAACCAGCTTCCCTGCCCTTGTTGTTTAGAGGTTCACTCTCCCAGAAACGTATTTGCATCTGGGCTTTCTGCTGGGATACTAACAATTAGTATATATTAGTATACCAGTGAATATATTGTTGCGTTATTGTAAAATATCAGTATATTCAGGCATTGAGTAGTTATTGTTGACAGGAATGAGAAAATGTTGAAATTTATAGGTACACTAGTACCTATAAATAATAATAGTAATAGAACACTTTATTATGTGATGGGAGTCAATGAAAAACATTATCACATTGCTTTTCAAAAGCAAGGTATCTTAAGTTTCAGTCCACATCCTGCAACAGCCTTGCCTATACTCTTGATATCCCTTAGAGGTCTAAGCTAGGAGACACCAGCTGTAATGAGTCCCTGCTGAACGCTGACATTTTCAGTCCTTGCATTGGATTTGGGAGCTAATTAGTCAGGTGTTCTTTTACAGTAGACCACCACCATACGAGGGCCAATGCAGGTGTACAGATACCTCATTGTGATCTCCCCTCATTAGCGAGATGAGCAAGCCTTTGTTTGAAAGTCAAAGTACCTTATGATCCCATAGCTTTGGGAGACTAAGCCCTAAGAAAAGCTTATAAAAGTATTTTAAACGTAACTCCGTCGTTACCACTTGATTCTGTTGTGAGGTTTGTTTTGCTAATGTTAGACTTACGTATTTTTTAAGGAATTGTCATTTGTGTTGATGGAGCCAATTTGGTTTAATGGAAAATTAAAGTCTGAAATCATAGATGACTTTGTAGAGAAGATTTGATACTGATCTTTTATTATATTTCCTGTATTTAGATGACACTAGCTCTCTCTGGGATCAGCTATCCCTGCCATCACCTCAGTGTTTGCCGAAGGTCCTCACCAGCCAATGCCCAGGAACCTACAGAAGAGGTACATATACAAATGCAGTTTTCAGAGTTGTGGGTTATTTTCCCTGTGGTCACTGTTCATATGATAATTCATTAGACATGCTAAGAAAATGCATCTGTGATTTAAAATTGTGAATCATTTCTGTTTACAGTGTGCAGATGTCCATATGATCAGCGACAGTGAGGGAGATGATTTTGAAGATGCCTCAGAGTTTGGTGTGGATGATTCAGAGATGTTTGGAATGGGCTCCTCAACCTGTCGGAAATCCCCTATGAGTACGTAAAGTAAAGCAGTTTAATATTTAACTCGACTTTACCTCCAGCTATAGCATTCACTGTCAAGAGCCCACATCCAAAGCTTAACTTATGCTTATTTTGTCCCTCTTGCAGTGCCAGAGAATAGTGAGAATGAAGCTGATGCCTTACTTCACTTTACTGCCGAATTTTCTTCAAGGTGAGTTATGTGTGCTAGGTGCACAAAGAACAATAAAATCATGTACGGTTAGAACGTAACAATGTCTTTGTGAACTGTTTGCCTTGTTATGTGTCTGTCCCATAGGTATGGAGAGACCCACCCAATGTTCTTCATTGGGTCTTTGGAGGCAGCATCTCAAGAGGCCTTCTATGGTAAAGCCAGAGATGTAAGTAAACTTTTATACTGTTTGAAGCCTCATAGGAACATTTTTAATTTACTGAGATGCAGTAATGGGTATTTCCATTTCTACATTTATGTTTCAAATCATTTCAATGTTGACTCTGTGAAAGGTATTCATGTTACCAGTGCTGGCCTGTCTCCTTTAGTACTGATGTCATCCCTGCTTTGTGTAGTCCAGTCACCTCCTTTTTGAGCAGTGTTCTTAGCTTAAGATAACATGATGAAGGAACATGAAGTTAGCAGGATATTATTAATTCTCTTACTGTCTAGGGAGACACTGCATTCCTCACAGCTTGTCTTTCATTACTGAACTGGTGGGAATGTAATACAGCATGCACAGCATTACAATATTTTTCATAATGTAGCCTATTTCATCCTGAAATAAAGGTCGTGTGTGTGTGAGGAAACACACAGACAAACTTTCTTTCAGTTTATGTTGCGGCCAAATTGCACCGATTGCATGTACTCTCCTGTTATTGAGGATGAATTCATACAGAAATCTAAACAGCAAATATTGCTTTAAATGTAGGACATAAAGCATTAGGTCAAATGTCAGCTGTTAAAACTGAGGTTTAAAAATATAAATAAAAAAAAAAATATATATAATGGGGTAGGATTCCTGATAATCGTTTCTTTGTAACAGTGGTACCAGCACTGAAATAAAGTTGAAGTCTTTTTTTCTTGCAATTTCTTGAAGCCTTTTGTATGGACAAGGCTTTATAGGCATATTGATATAATTTCATCAAAACCCTCATCAAATTTTCACCCTGACAGCTGAGGCTTTATATTTAGCTGTCCACTTTCCCCCATGTTTTTCAGCTTTTGTCCTTTTAAGGATGCTTGTATCAACTAACAGCTTGTGTGGATTACTGCCTTATTAGACTGTGAGGACACAGCAAGATGTTAGGGGGGTTCAGATCACCAGGCACACAGAGAGGGAGGGTGAAATAGATGATAGCAGGGTAGAAGGTAGAACGTGGTCTGGGAAGAGATGAGGGTGCAAAAGAGAAGGTCATGAGAAGAAACGTAATAAGAAAGGGCAGAATAAAAATATGTGCCATTGCAGAATAAGAGTAAGGAATGGAGAGAGTGTGAAATAAACGGAGATGTAAAAAACGTAAAAAGAGGTTTGGCACCGTGCCTGCTTACCAGCTGATCTCCTCCCCTAAGCCAGCACAATATGGTGAATGCCTCTGTGGTGCTCACACACCCTGTACTGTACCACTGTGCTCTAGACAGTGCGGGGGCAAAATAGTATTCATTTTCACCACATTTAGTTTTATTCTGGGTGAGCTTGATTTAGCCTGCCAACTGTGCTGTGGTTAAAATGGCTTTAGAGGAGCTGGATATGTGCAAAGATGTTGCATGAACAGAAGCTATTTGATCTGTTCTGTGTTTGTCCTGTTTTGTCACAAGCATCCTAGACGACAGGCCAAAACATGCTGCTTTCGATGGTTTCATTACACAGTAGCATATGTGCATAGTTACACCATCCCTTCTTCCATCTATCCCACCGTCCCATCCTTTGCTCTTTGCTTCCATTTGAAAAGGAATCTAGTTTTCGTGTCCCCGTGGTAGTAAAAGCCTTCTTCATTAAGAGGATATGAGAATAGGGCAGATTTGACTGAAGGGGGGCTTCTGAGTGGGTTTATAAACAGAGGAATCAGTCTCACTCTCTCTCATAGCCTGGGAGAGGCTAATCACTAAGCAAAACACTACATTTGATGAAGTGTTTCTGAAGGTGTGTGTTGGGGGGACCGTTGAGATAGACTCAATCCATCCTTAATGAAAATGCTTTGGGCTGCTGAGCTGAGCTGAGCTGAGCTGAACCCTCTTGGGGATCAGTGGTTAGTCAGACCGTACAGAGAGATAGGCCACCCATCACTAACCACGATCCCCACTAAATCCCCATCAACGCAGTGGTTAATCACTCTAACCCCACTCTCCTTCGCTCTTCACTCCTCTCTCCTGTCTGCCACACACAAAGACACATCAAAATTCATAGCCTTGCTGGAGCGGGGAGTTCAGGGATTTATCACTGCCAAGTATCCACTTTAAAACCCAGCAATAGCCTCGCAGAGTCAAGAGGGAAGAGCAGCAGTCAATCAGAATGGCACATGGCATGTAGATGTACGTGTATCTGTTGGGTCGAGGGATGTAGACAACACTGATGAGTTATTGACTAAACCTGGAACGATTACTGTCAGGCATAAATAGATGCATTAAAAGTTGCATCAATGAAGAGCATAACTACGGTGTGAATATTCTTATGTATTAATATATGCTTCCTGTTAAGTATTGGAACAGTTATACATTTGTGCTCTTAAGGATCTGTGCTTCGGTACAGTGACTGCTGCCTCAAAGGGAGGTACAGCAAAAAGGAGGATGAAGTTTAACGGCATCTCTTGTGTTATAAGAATCAACCAAGAGGCTAACTGTAAAGACTTAATTGAAACATTTAGAAAGCAGATGTGGAAATAAATAGACTATTATAAATAAATAGTCAGTATTGAAATGTATTAATGTTATAAATAGTTTTTTTAAATAGAGGAGCAGATGGAGGCGGTTGACTAGTAGAGGTGGATAGCCTAAGAAATTTCTTTTGTGTGATGAATAATTTCTTGAAGTATGTAGGGTATGTACTTGCTGAAACAAAATTACAATAACTAAGATTTGTATAAACTAAACTATAATATTGTGGATGAAGAGCTAAGAGATATGAAACCACAAATTAATATGCTCTGTCCATGAAAACCTCCAAGAATTTGGTGGATGAAGCCTTATTTATATCATTTCCTCCAAATGAAATCTTGACATTGGATTTACAATACTTTATGTCTTTGCTTGTTAATATAATAAATTCGATTTTTTTTTTTTTGTATTTAATGATGCGTATTTATCTGGAACCATTCAGATAATTTTGATATTCCAGACTTTATGAGTGAAAATAAAACTTGTTTCATTGACAACAAAAACAACCTTTATGAAAATAAGAATGGAACGAGGAAAAAGATGCTCTGACAAACAATCAAACAACATGTTGGGTCTGTCATGGCGTAGGCATGTGTGACTGCCAATTAAATGCTAAGTTATCCAGGAGTGTTGTTTGTACTCAGATTGTACCATACTTATTGGAGGACAGTCACTCTTGTAATCTCAGTCTGATTATGTTGCATTTAACTTGCTGAAGACCCAACCAACAGTCAAAACTGAAGGTTTTGACTGTTTGGAGCATAAAAGGAGTCTTGACGTAGCTTAGACTAGTACCTGTCTATTAGGAGAATCCCCCTGCAAGTTCCTCTAAATAGTCTTCAAATTGATAAGAAACCTAACTTTATGACACAGTCACATCTCTAACTAATATATTGTAGCTTCGCTTTAAATTTCTGCTGTTGGAAAACGACAGAAAGTTGCATATGCCACAGCACACACTGGATATCAGTTTTACTAATTCAAATTATGATATTAGAACTGTATTATCTGATATTTTGATTTTATCAATATTAGCATTCCCTTCAGTGCTGAGAGTGTGACATAATATGGAATGACACTTGGCGTTTACAGGTTTTTAGCAGTAAGTTACACCCTGCACAGTGAGCACTGTATTTCCATTACATTTTGAAAAGGGCACCATAAGGACATGAAAATAAAGTGATGAAAGTCAATATAGTACACCAGGTGGTAAATCTGGACTGATTTCAGAAAGAGCCTATAAGACAGCAGCCTACGTGGTATAATTATATCAGTACTTGGGTGTCATTACTCATCTTTCCTCCATGACCATGGAGAATACCTGATTATGAAAACTTAAGCTCCACGGTTACCGAATTAAGCTGTTTAACTCTAATTAATTTAATAATATGAATATTTATACATAAAGAAGTAACAAATCACCAATTTAAAAAGGCCATTTTAAAAATTCTCCCCAAATTGTATGTGGGTTAATGCAGTCTGAACAGTACAGTAAAAGGTATTTTTCAGTGACTGCATCACAATGAAACATGCTAACAAATACAACATAAGATATATTGTAACATTGGGCTGGCTTTATCACTTAATCCTACAGATTTCATTGATGCTTTTGACAAGTAACAGAATAGTAAATTAATACTCTATACTGGTGGATCAAAAATATTTCACAGAATTTGAGAAAATTCTAGTTCCCAGTTAAATGCTCATTATTGTTGCTGTTAAAATAGAAATGTTGTATTCCAACAATTAAACCAATAATTAATATTGCTGTAATTGTTATTATGTCATAATTAATAATAGTTAATATTAATATCAAAATATTACTGCAGTCACAACACCAAATACCCAGATCAAGACAATGAGGTTTTGGATCATTTGAAAATGACTATTGTAGATTTTGATGGGGGAAACAAATCTGAATCTTATATTTTAAACATGATCATTACTCCAGTGGTATGGATCTACCTTCTGAATAAGAGGAGCATTGATTATACGGAGGCTCGAGTGTGAACGCTGCTCTACAGTGTGAAATCTTTAGTTTCTTTCTCACACACAAAGCAGGCTTAAATTTAGGTGAACAGGTGTGAGGAAGGGCTATGGGGTCACTATCTCGCTCAGGTTGGACCTAGTAATTTAGCTGAACTGAGGGATTTGCTCCTCCCTGCTAAGACAGGCAATACAAAAGATCTCACTTGAAAGCGGAGAGGGAACAGAGGGGTACGGACAGTTTAACTGAGATGAAGGAGTTCAGTTGGCCAAAATGCCCACTTTGATTAGTCTTTACACTTGCTCTAATTGAGCATGCACATGTATGAGTATGAGTCCTCCACTTGAGGGTACAGAGTTAGGATTATACGTCGGTGCATGTGTGTTGGGATGTCAGTATTTGAGTGTGTATCAGGTTTTTTTTTTTTTTTTTTTATGTTGTAAAGCTTTCCCTCTCCTCACACTCATTCCTCTCTCAAGACTGAATTTGCTTGTCTTCTCAGCATGAGTGTTTAATCTTTTCAGGCTGTTGAATCGGCCCAGTGAATGAGTCCCCAGCTCCTTCTCTCTAGGAGCCCTGGAGATTATTCTAAAGCACTAATCGTTGAGCAAACACAGCAGTGCTCTCCCATTCCAATTCTACACAGGCCACAGTATAGCACAACTTTTTCTTTCACTTGCCTTCACGTTTTACACCCTGTGTAGATTTTTTGCTTTTTGGCGCATGTAGGCTAAATTACTGTTCCTGAGAAACAGACCCCGTACCCACCCCCCTCACAGGGCCGCCCCCCTTAAAAATGAAGGGTCTGAGGGTTTTGTATTTATTTATTCTTTTATAGCAAGCGAAGTGACATGTAATTTAAAGAGCATTATTTCCAACATTGTCCTTTGGAACCTTTTATGTTTGTGGGTGTGTTTGTTTTTTAATTAGATTGTCAGTAGGGAGAATCTACTAGGCTTATATGATGGTGTCAATATCCTTGGATTTGGAGCTTCGTCAATATTGTCTGGCCCTGCCGCTACTAACCTGAACAGGCTGCTGGCATTTGGTGTAAAATAAATAGAGTGATTTGTCTGTTTTGTTTTCTCCATAGCTTCGTCTCCTCCAAGAGAAATTTTATTTACACCACTCTCCATTTGATTTTGCGTGGTATTTGCTTTTTTGCCAGTTGTGGCCTTGCTGTGGCCTGTAGAAGTTATGGTAGCTCTGCACTCTATGGTCTCCTGTGGTATTTAATGTTCATGTAATGTGAAATTGTGTCCCAGTGTTGAAACACCCGCACCTGGCTATATGGTCTCACACAACTGATCTGAGAGCAATTTATTTGAAAAATGTAATTTTGGCGTTTCTAGTCAACGATTCATTACATTCCTTGAGTCTTAACTCGTAATCTGGAAGTTAGATCTGTAAATTGCTTTTCCACAAATTTAACTAACCCCCCCCCTCCACAGCTAAATATATTCTATGTTCTTTTGTTTCACACAAAATTAAATGAACTTTTAATTTAAAAAGCAACCAAAAAAAAACATTTTCTTTTTTTTCTTCTCCACAGAGAAAGCTGCTTGCCATCTACCTCCACAATGATGACAGTGTTCTCAGCAACGTGTTCTGCTCCCAAATGATGTGTGCTGACTCCATTGTTTCTTACCTGAGCCAGAACTTCATCACATGGGCCTGGGACGTCACTAAAGAAGCTAACAAAGCCAGGTACAATATCAGAGTCTGCCAGAAGGCTGTTTGACAATTTTATTTTCATTAGAGTTTGTTCACTACATATCGCAGTTATGTTATGAATTAGTAATTTCACCTCATGAAGTTACAAATCCCTTCCTTTATCAAAGTCTAATTGAATTAAAAAAAAAGGAAAAAAATGTGTTATCACATTCTTTGGCATACCTACTAAAGATGGGCACAAAAAAACTGGACCTTAATCTGTCCTGAAAGGTCTCTTAAATCAGATTTTGTATTGTATTATACCAGAGTGCAGACATGTCTTGTAATTGCCTCAGTCCAGAAGCAGGAACTTTCCAAGTAAAAAACACAGGACATAGAAGAAGTTACCAAATCAAATGTAAACACAAAATTTAACATGCAAAAGATTAGCCATATCTCAAACTGCTGTGATGTGTGAATTTTGTTGGGAAGCTCAGTGAGGTGCTGTGTGTTCCATGGTCTCAGAATGAAGCTCATGAGAAAACTGTCCTGTTCTGTTTAAAATTGGAATAAGGCTTTAAACATCTTCTGCCAGGTGTCACGTTTAGTAGAGCAATAACTGAACTACAACGGCCAGATGTCACACTTAATCCTTATGTTTTGTTTGTGTGTGCCTTATTGTCGGGACGAGTGGATAAATACAGATGGGTATATAATAAGGTGAATATTGAATGTATAACATTAGCGGGGGAGGTTGATTGTGGGCTGAAGGATCTTTGAACCGCCAGTATTCTCAGTTTGTGGAGCAGCCTGTAACACACTACTAGCTTTTATCATAGTAGTTATCTTTAATCACTGCACCCTATTGTTGCATTGCTTTTTAAAATGTACCTTTTAGAGACTTGCATTGCCAGTGTGGACGGGAAACATTTATAAAATAATCTAAAATTAGTTAGTGTCGACCGGTCGTCGTTTGACACATAAACAGCGTTTTAAAATCCATTTGACATGTTCTTAATTGCTGGCATTCAGCTCTCACTCCGCTGCTCACACCCTGTATCTCTGTCTTCTCATTCTTTCTTCAGCTTCATTCGCTTTTTGAAGCTTGGAGGTTGCATGCTCACAAAAGGCGTTGTGTTTGCATGGTGAGGCCCCTGATTGGGCAATCTTGACTAAGCTGTCTGAATAGAGAGTCAGAGGGAGATGAAGGACTCCTTTGGTGTCCAAACATCTCTATCTCTCCATTTATCCAGAAAGCAGCCTAACTCCAGTGACCCTGTGTTGGTAATTTACTGGATTGCACGACGCTCATTGGTCTAGTTACTATGATCGATACATTGGACTGGACAGTAAAACTAAAAATTCTTTTACTCTGCAATGTCTCCCACATGATGATCAGGTCCCTGCAGGTTCAAATGTTGAATATATGACAGGTGTGGGTGTGCTGAAGGCTTGCTTATTACCTTTGTACCCAGGGCTCAGCTCTCTCCTACTTCCCTATCTTTATTTCTTGTCTCATTCCTGATTTTTTTATATTTGTCTTCTGTTTATTTCATTACCTCAAACCTCTCCCTCTCTCCTGAGCCTCCTAAGTTAAGCCTGCCCTCTGGTAGCAGCCGTTTAAGAAAGAATCGCACCCTGACCTCACCCTCCATTATTTCTTTTTAGAACATTCCCTCCTTCCTTCATTCCACTCTCCTTTCTCTCCCATTGGCCTCCATTGCTTTTTGCCCCAGCTGGGCCTTTTTATTGCACATTAAAAGGGAGGCAACATCTGGAGCTTTTCATCACACACAGCTAGTCACAGCTTTGCTAACGCATGCATGCACATGTGCACACTAACTCGCTCACACATACACTGCTGCTCCGCATTCTCACGCTCTCTGGTTGATCCAAAGTGAGTGGTGATTGGCATCAGTCACACAGGCTGTTAGAAAGGTATCCTGATTGTTGTGTATCTCTGTGTGTGTGTTTGTGTGAGATAAACCTGCTGATACTGGAATGTGCCTGTTGCTTAGTTGAGTGTGTTTTCACAGGCCTCCCAGATTAATTATGCATAAATGCAGGAATGGTTATTGGATGCCAGTTTATTTCTCTCTCATGGGAAATTCATTTGATACTGGCAATGTGCTGCCATTACAGATGGCACATGTTGATTGTATGTGCTGTGTGTGCATTGTGATTCTTCAGAACTATTACAAATTATATACAAGTGCTTCAGAAAAGGCAACTAAGGTCACTTAATGCTAATTATTTGTGGAGATTTACAATGTGCAATGACAATGTGGGTGAGCTTGTTTTTAATTCGTTAGCTGATACAGTCTAAGTATAAACCTGTGACTCAGTAGGTAGAGGGGTTGTCCACGAACTGAAGGGTTAGCGGTTCGATTCCCGGAATGTGCCATACGCCGAAGTGTCCTTGAGGAACTCCCCCCGAGCTGAACCCCCAGTTGCTCCCAGTGCAACTGGCACTGGTGTGTGAATGCGTGTGTGCTTGTGTGAGAGAATGGGTAAATGTGTCTGTGACTGTAAAAGTGCTTTGAGTACCAATAGGTAGAAAAGTGCCATATAAAAGCAAAGACCATTTACCATTTAAATGCTAAAGGCAGCGATGGCCAACCTGTAAACCTGTTCTTTCACACTTGACTTCTTCTCTTGACATTCTCCTGCCTGAAAACATAACTGGTTTAGAGGGAGAACAAAATGTCACTTTCGAATCACAACATGTCCATGTTCACTCTGAAACAAAGTGCGTATGACACAGTGAGCTATCAGAGCATCCGGTTCCCATACCACTCTCATACAGGTGGCTGGCAAAAATATTCCCTGCAGTGCTACTGTACTAGCCTGACTCATCAACTGCTCACTGGAGCAAATGTCAGGTCGAACCAGTCTGCTCATATCAGCACGCCACATTTTGATTTGATGAAATGCAAGCTGACAGTCCAGGGAAACATTAACTATTTTAGCTGTGTGCATCTGCAGTGAAAAATGGAGATGGGAAGGGTGACAAATTAGGAGCTGTCAGTCACATTAGTCATTAAAGAAGAGTCTCAGACACGCGTTAGTTACAAGTCCCATGCAGGTGTTTCCTTTATATTTAGGTGCCCCTAAAGGTTTTTTAAAGGTCACTAGTCTGATGTGGTCTAGGATACATTCTGTACCAATTTATACTATGGCTGGATGAGACGGCTGAACTGTTCACCTCAGTTCCTTCCTCAAGTATGTTGTGTTCCTCCTGCCCTCAGTGTTGTGTTCATACTTGTATTTTAGGTGATTTCACAAGTACTTCATTGGTCTTATACCAAGTTGTAGTTAACTATTGATTGGTTTTGTGGTTCCAGATTGCATTTTTATGTTGTTGTGACAGTGATTTTCATTGTGGTGGACTGACTTCCGTAGTTCTGAGATAGAAACCCTAAGCAGGTTGGCTTGTGCTTGATGGGAGATTTAAGATTGGGTTACCCTTTAAGTTAGTGACCATTGTTCTCTGGTCTTTCATTACAGGTTAGAGTTTCCCTGTGGGCTATTGTTATGGTGTGGCTGGGTCGAGGTCTGAACAGGGACAAATGTCAGAACAAAATGATCTGTAAGATTTAGGGTACCCAACTTTTTCATTTCAAGTTTCAGGTCACTCAGAGTTCGACATTTGGAAAAGTTTTCTCTAGATCATATTTCAAGAATTTTTCACTTTCAGTCAAACATCCTTATCTTCGGTCTTGATTATTACTTTAAAAATTACCACAGTGAGTAGAAGTGCTCAATTTCCCAGTATAAAAAGTCCGCAAATGGCTCCCTCCGCTTTGACTTCATCTTTCAATGAGTTACACCTGCGTTCAGGCAGCATCCGTCTATCTGTCTTCTTCCTCTGACCTGCTGTCCCTCCATCCATTCCATTACTTCTCTATTTTATCAGCCAGTTATGAAAGTAGATCTTATTAAAAGGCAGGAGAAAAAGCTAATCTATATTTGCATTCAGTCTATAGCAATTCATTAATATTATGACATTTACAGGGAGCTTGGTGGGGCCCTGGCTGCCTGCTACCCTTTTCCCTCTCTGAAATGTTAATTTAAAAAGTTCTGTCTTTGTAATGGAATAAGAAATCCTCTCCTGCCCTATCAATTCAGGGCATATGGTGAGGAATACTAATTCATCTACGGTTCCAATTGAGATAGCGTGTCACTCTGATGGAATAAGGAAATGCAGAATTGGTTTTAAAGTCCTTAATGCCACGAGATGTGTGTATTTCTCTTTTCTGCTGCAGTCTGAGAAGCATACTCCTCCATTTCCATTAGTTTTATGAATATTTGTGAACATAATTATGCATAGTACATGCTTATATGTCGTTGCTCTATGGTTTATGCAGAGATGTTTTTTTAATAAAAAACAAAACAAAACAAATATACAGCTTTTGAAATATGTGTTTAGTTTTAAGAATAATGTGTATTAAATAAGATCTATTACTTTGTCTTCCAGACTACTCACCATGTGTACAAGACACTTTGGCAGTGTGGTAACACAGACTATACGGACATACAAGACAGACCAGTTCCCCCTGCTCCTTATAGTCATGGGCAAACGTACATCCAACGAAGTTCTAAATGTTATTCAAGGTAATTTTTTGATAATGTAATGATTAACTATGCCAACAGTTTTATTAGATTTGCACACTGTGAGTTTGTTTTATTTGTTTTATTCATTAGGCAATACAACAGTGGATGAGCTGATGATGAGGTTAATGGGTGCAATGGAGATCTTCACAGCACAACAGCAAGAGGACATCAAAGATGAGGTAAGGTTGGAGGGAAGCTTGTAAAGGCAGGAATAATGTCAAGCTTAGATTCTTCTGGGGTACTCACACCAGGTATTTATTTTGGTTTGACTAGTGTGTTCAAAGCTTCATTGCAGCGGCCCCTGCCCCGCTTGAAGAGATGGGCCTGCACGTAGTGTGATCAGGCACATTACGATAAAACTGTGCTTAGCGTCATTATATTCCTAAAGATGTGGTAAATGCTTTTATTTTATTTAAAGTCACCACTAGGGGGGCTTACTTGCATAATGACACTTGGATCCTTTCAAATGGAAAAAAACCCCTTTTTCTATTTAATGACAATGTTCAATCTGTCCGCTGTATTTATTGTCAACCTTTGTTTAAGAAGCTACTGTGGCCTCCCAACAGAATTTTACTTTTATAGCAACCAATAACTCAGGTGTATATTTTTACAGACATTCACGTCAGACATTTGTTTGATGTGGATCTCATGACTTTGTGGCCAACTTGGGTTCAGATAATCTAAGCACATTGGGTTTAGATAGATTTGGTTTCTGAACTCTGAATTTTATGGATTTATCTAATTGCTCAGTGGCCTTACTGTGACAGCTGAGCTCTTGTTCAGCTCGTCTGTTGAAGAAATAAATTGAAAATGTTAGGATGAACCAAAAGCCTTTGTTAAACTGTGGCATATGTGTAATGACGAGCAGAATATATATTGAATATATATATAATAATAATAATAATATAATAATATATATATTATATTCCTGTTTAGCAGTTTTGTACTGCACCAAATATAGTTTGTAGTCTCTGAGTACAGAACGTCAGCTCATGGAAAACTAACATGGAAAACTATCAAACACTATTAAAGGAGACTCTCAGTGAAATATAACCACGGAAAAATGTTGCCAGCGTTTTGTGTCCTATAGATGATTATGAGACAGAATGAGAGGACCCCTCACTGTCAAGACACCTGACCTTCTTAACCACGTTGTTCCAAATAAGAGAAAATGAGTGATATATACAGTGGGGGAAATAAGTATTTGATCCCCTGCTGAATTTGTAAGTTTGCCCACTTCCATAGAAATGATCAGACTCTGGTTTTTATGGTTGTTTACTGGTTATGGGTATAGACAGAATACCAGTCGAAAATGCATAAAAAACACACAATCTAAAAGTTATAAATTGTTATGTATTTTATTAAGGGAAATAAATATTTGATCCCCAAGCACAACACAAGTCAGTACTTTGTAGAGAAACCTTTGTTGGCAAGCACAGCGATGAGACGTTTCTTGTAGTTGGTCACCAGGTTTTGCACACAGCGCAGGAGGGATTTTGGCCCATTCATCTTTACAGACAGTCTCTAAATCCTTCAAGTTTCTTGGCTGCCTCTTGGAAACTCGGAGCTTCAGCTCCCTCCACAGGTTTTCGATCGGGTTAAGGTCTGGAGACTGACTAGGCCACTCCATGACCTTAATATGCTTCTTCTTGAGCCACTCCTTTGTTGTCCTGGCAGTATGTTTTGGGTCATTGTCATGTTGGAAAACCCACCCACGAGGCATCTTCAGTGTTCTTGCTGAGGAAAGAAGGTTTTTGTCCAAGATGTTACAGTACATGGCTGCATTCATTGGCCCCATAATGCGGTGAAGTTGCCCTGTACCCTTTGCTGAAAAACAGCCCCAAAACATGATGTTTCCACCTCCATGCTTAACCGTGGGTATGGTGTTCTTTGGGTCATACTCACGTTTTTTCATCCTCCAAACACGGCGGGTCGAGTTAATGCCAAATAGCTCAACTTTGGTTTCGTCAGACCACAGCACTTTCTCCCAAGCCTTCTCTGAGTCATTTAGATGTTCACTAGCAAACTTAAGGCAGGCCTGTACATGTGCCTTCTTGAGCAGGGGGACCTTGCGGGCACTGCAAGAGTTCAATCCATAACAGCGCAGTGTGTTGCCAACTGTTTTCTTGGTGACAGAGGTCCCAACTGCTTCCAGATCATTAACAAGCTCCTGCCGTGTTGTTTTAGGCTGCTCCCTCACCTTTCTCATCATCATCCTCACTCCATGAGGTGAGATTTTGCGGGGAGCTCCAGACCGAGGACAGTTGATGGTCCTTTTATGGGTCTTCCACTTGCGAATAATGGCACCAATAGTTGTCACCTTCTCACCAAGCCTTTTGCTGATGGTTTTGTAACCTATACCAGCCTTGTGCAGGTCTACAATCTTGTCCCTGACATCTTTTGACAGCTCTTTGGTCTTGCCCATGGTGCTGTAGAAGTTGGAATGTAAGAAACTGATTCTTAGAGCAGGTGTGCTTTATATACATGACGAGTTAAGATCAGGAGTATTGGTAATTAGTTGACTGAGCACAGCTGTGTGCCACATGCGCACCAGCCAATCTGTAGGAGCCTGAATTCTAAGTGAATTGTTGGGGATCAAATACTTATTTCCCTTAATAAAATACATAACAATTTATAACTTTTAGATTGTGTGTTTTTTATGCATTTTCGACTGATATTCTGTCTAAACCCATAACCAGTAAACAACCATAAAAACCAGAGTCTGATCATTTCTATGGAAGTGGGCAAACTTACAAATTCAGCAGGGGATCAAATACTTATTTCCCCCACTGTATGTGTTAATATCCATGTAGGCTTTCAATCAGCTGTATTTTGAAGTTCCCATGTTGTCCTTTCTCTTTCATTTCAGATGTAGTTAGAGATGTAGTCTTCTAGATAGAAATATATTAATCTATGTCCTCTTAATTTACTAACAAATGTGCACTTAAGTGCCGAGAAATGCATACTTACATCAGTTGTGTGATACACACATACTGGTTTTGGTTCTAGATTTGGTTTCTAGATTTTCTTGTTAGTCTTTCTAATGCCGATCTGCCTTCAGTTTAACTACTGTATCTATAGATGACAGGTGTCACTCGGTGTTAGGTGTTTAACAGTTACAGAATCAGTCAACCAAACACCCTCGAACAATACTTATATGAGAGTCATAGGATCTGAGTCATGGGAATCTTGTTTGAGAAACAAATCTTCGCACACACGTACACACACACACACACACCCTGAGGGTAAGGCTTCGTTAGGGTGTTGCTGACGACTGAGTGACAGCTATTTCTATTTTGTAACTCTCGGACTCTCTTGGAATAATCGTTAATGACAGGTTGTTACAAGAAGAATTCAGAGTATGTTCATGGAGTTTGTGATTGTCTCATAAAGCCCTTGATACCTGTATGATACTTGTGCAAGTACCGTAGTGATACATTTCATTTTCTTTGTTTTACTACATAGCTAGATTTTCATTCAACATAATCCAAAGTCCAGATGTTAAATGCAGTTCAAACACAAGTTGCTTTCAACCCTAAAAAAACGGATACCTTCTAGGGTTTTGCCATCTCGGAAAGATTCAGCGATGGCAATACCCTTGAAGGCAAGGCAAGACTAGGTCGGGGACATTCCTTATTTACCTTGACCTTATTCACACTGGAAGACTGAATTGATTCACTCCCACATTTATCCTTAGTTGTAAGCAATTATAACATTTTAATATATACACAGCAGGAAAACATATGTATATTAATTAATGAATGAATTAAAGTGATCTTTACACAGACATGACCTACCACTGAGAAATGGGTCATGATAATGGTGCAAAAACAGTGTAGAGTGCAGAAGTGATAATGAAACCACAATAAATAACTCGTAATGTGTTGGTGGCCTCAGTATCAGGACTTTAATAATCTTCTCTGTAGCAGCTTTCAGGCACTTAATTCACTTGCTCTTTTCCTACGTTCATATTTCAGTTTCGCTCTTTTTTTTCACTCTGTCTTTCCAAAAGCAAACTCAGACACGAACACAGACACCCACCCAGCCCAGACATTCCACTTTGACAGTGACTTTTGTGTCTGTCTGGAAATGGAGCAGCTGGACAGCCAAATTGTGACTTCAACCAGCCTTAGTGACTCGCCAGTCATTCCTATGGTTGTCTGTGTTTTAGCTTAGTAGTTAGTAATCCAATGACTACTCACTGCAGGGTTTGCGGTCTGCATCTTTCAGCAGGTCACTTTCAGGTCATTTCACATGCTTATTTGAAGAACAGCCACAACTGATCAATGCACAGTGTGTGGGAGGAACAACCATTTTGTGCAAATCATTGTACATAAAAAAAAAAAATCAGTTCTTTTAAGTCCACACCAGCAGACATATTCCAACAAGCTGAATACAAGGTTTACACACTTTAGATCTGACCCTTCTGGCTTTTCATATGACCCATAAATGTGTCCCTAAAACAAATATTTATACGTAAGAGTTAGTAGCTCTGAGCTTCTTGGTCCCAAAATTAAATTGCACTTCACAAACATCCATTTACATCTTTAATTTGTTCCATCCTTTGTTGTTTGTGAACAAACATTTAATGTGTGACAGCCTGTTTTTCCGAACACTAAGTGTATCTTCACCACTAAAAGACGGCACACATGGAGCCAAGTTGAATACTCGCCAACATATAGTTGTAGAAAATCTGTTTCAGTTTTCCTCCAAAGAAAAGGCCCATAAATTACGGTTTTTTTTTTACGGATACATGTCAGATTAACATTTTTCTTCATCTGTCTTCATATGAAGCCATTTCATGCATTTAGTTTGACTGTGTGACTTGTTTGCGTGACTCGGGGCCAGTCTATTGAAGGTAGCCACTTTTGATGCTTTTGTCCCTCTCTACCATTCTTTTACAGTTTCCTTTCAATGTCATCTATTATGTGGGCCAAAAGCACAAATGTATCTTTGCATTTTCCAATTCAATACAACAATACACACTGTCGTTTTGCTTAGACACTGCCTGGCTGCACAGTAGCCCTCTGATCATCACAATAAGCTTGCTTCGCCATATCCGGGCTGGCACACAGCACGGGCCTTCACAAAATAGAAACCTAATGGCTGTGCAATGTTAACACAATGGACACTCGTATTTAGTCCCAGTCTTTATAAAACATTTTGTAGCCACAGCAGGTAGATAGAGAAAGGCTGCCTGCCCCCTTCCCTCTGTACAAACAGGAAGAGAGAGGCAGAAAGAATAAAAGAGAAAGGGGGGTGAAACTGAGATGAGGACACATAAAAGAAACCCAGGGTCTGGTAAATGACAACCTGGTCACAATGAATTCCTCTTTGGTGCCACTCTTTCATACCTGGTGTTTGTACCTAACCACACTTGACATGCTGCATTTTCTTTTGCAGCTTCTTTCTGGCTTCCACACCCGTCACCTCCGCTTAGATGTTTTGTCCTGGACTGTTCTACATTATGTTGTTTGTTAATGGGCTCAGCATTTTTTTTCCCTCCCTCTACCCAGGATGAGAGAGAAGCAAGAGAGATGGTGAAAAGAGAGCAAGATGAGGCCTACCGTTTGTCTTTAGAGGCTGACCGCAAGAAGGTATTTTCAAAAGAAACTATCATTTGTGTTCTAACATCATTTTTGTGCTCTTGGGAGTAATGAAACTTATTGAAAGGTCAAGGTTTACAGTAACTCGTACTCTCTCACTGTGCACAGTTGTTTAAGTTGCAGTACATGTGTCATATAGCAAGCACCACTTTCATTGTGATTCAATTTCTTAATACCTGTTTTAATTATCTGAATGAAAATCGAGGCAGACTGAACTGCACGTTTGACAATGATACAGACAATTGTAAAACTATTTGTGTACACTACATTTAGATACTTTAGTTGCCAGAAAAGCCAGTTGTTTGGATCACTATTAAAACATCATTGTTCCATCAGAGTGATTGAAGCATTGCACCGAGTAGTGGTTCTACTCTCCCATTTGATGAAATGAATTTCCTTGTTTTTCAGAGAGAAGCTCAAGAGAGAGAAGAGGCCGAACAGGTTCGCCTAGAACAGATGAGAAAAGAGCAGGAGGAGGAGAAGGAGGTCAGTCATATCAATTTCATATGCAAATTACACAAATTAATATTTCATTATTATCAGTACAAGACTCAGCAATCACATATTTGCCAGTACACAATGATTCAATGCTTTTTTTTTATGTTGCTCTCGCTTCACAATAATGAAAGCTGCCAGTCATTGAATCCTGTGTAGTGTGGGTGTGCAGGCATACAATTATGACTGAAGAATTAAATATCCTAATTACAGCGAGTCAAATCCCTGTAAATGTCACCTTCCATACACACAGTATTGTCCTGTTTAACTGCTTTATAGAGGTATAGCGCACAGCCTCGTATGCAATCCCAGGTGAACAAAAGCCGGAGGCCATTCATGTACACTGGTCTATGCACACAACATGCACACTACCAAAGCAAACATACATATTCACCTGAAAACAATTATTGTCTGTGAAAAGGGGGCAAACACACACAAACGCAGGCCGACACAATGTCACGCATACAGAAGAACAATAATTGTCTGCAAGGATGGCACTAATGTTGTAATACAGTCTATGCTAATACAGTGTAGTTGTTTACTCAACGGCAGAGAGCCTGAGGGCAGTGAGAGGTATTGGGTGACCTGGCTCGCTCAGATGATTTGTCACTTAAGTTAAACAGAGGACAACAAAAGAGCCACAGACTGGCCTTCTTAATTATATCACTGTAGTCCGCTAACTGAACTGTGTGTATATGTTTGTGTATTTTAAACAACAATAGTATTTAATCACCATGTGTTTATATCCGTTTTCTTTGCCCCAGCACCGTGGTTTCCATGGTGTCTCCTGTGTTAACACACTTGCTTGTGCTACTGTCTAAATATTCATGAAGATGAAGCGGTAGCTGCTCAGCCTTGACAATGGCAAATTAAGTTTCATAAAGTGTTAAAGGTTGCTGATAATTGTTGTAAAATGGGGGTGTTTAGCTTTTATAACGGCATAACATTTGTTGTTGTTTGTTGCAGTGCTACGTGTAACAGTAGTTGTAATGTGAAAACGTGATAATAAATAAATTACCCACACGGCTAGCTATGACCCAACACTTTAACAATTAAACTAAACTAACTTGTGCGGCCAAATCATACATAGATAACCATGAGATTTTTAAATACTGACAAACCGGTGCTGAACAATTACATAAAGAGTAAATGAGTCGGAGCTTATAGCATTTTCCTCAAAGATGCTGCTTTTCATTTCAGGAGTTACTGCATCACTGGTCTGGTCTGGTTTGGTTTGGTATCACTCGCTTTCTGCATTAAAGCTAGCCAAGGGAAGTGCTAGGCCTTTGTCTTTTATAGATATTTGTTTTGTTGATTCGTTGTTTTACTATAGCATCAGTTAAATTTCATGTGTTGACTAACTCTTCACGTTGAAAGGTTGAGGCGCCTACCATGTAAGCTGTTATAATTGGGATATATTCTTGTTTGGAGTTTTCAGTTGAGTCTTATGAAGCAGTGACCTTGTACCGTGTATGATAGAAACTGCAGGCACAACCAAAACATTTGCCACCAGAGAGAGGACAATGCTAGTGGGAATGCTTTCTCTAGGATTTTGTGCCTTTGTGCAAAGAAAAGAGAGATGAATATAGGAGCTGGTGAATTGGGGTGGGGGTGGGGTGTATGTGTTTCATGTGCCTGTGTGGGCTGACATTATTATTTACCTCCTTCAGAGGGTCTTAGCATACAGTTGTGTGGCTGTCAGGTGCACCTCTTCCCCCTACTCGTCATCTGTTTGTTTTCTGTGGTTAGCTGAGCGGAGCTGGAAAGGCAGATAAATGGACGGAGAGATGCTCCTGATTATTTGTGTGGAGCTACCTGGGCCTCAGGCTCAAGCAGACGTGCGTCCCGTGGTTTCTTTAGGACGCTATCTCTCACTGGTGTGGGCGTTTATGCTTGTGTCTGTGGTTTACTGTCACTGCATTTGTATGTCCACCACCGCACACACTTCTGCCTGTTATTTGTGTGCGTGTTAGTTTGTCCCCATGGGGCCCCTTTAACTCAGTCAGCATCAGCCCTTATACCTGAGGGAGCTGATGGCGGAGCGGCACGCGCCCTACCCTGCCCACCCAACACCAGAAGCTGCTAATGAGCTACTGTTGTACACTCTTATGAAATATAATTGCATTATGGTGTGTAAATAAAGCCGGGGCGTGTTGTCACAGCATATGCTCCCCGGCTGGCCAAACAGGAACAACAAGCTGGGGGGGGGAGGAGGTGAGGGGCAGGGGCAGAAAGAAGAGGAGCGCTCAGGGGAGCAGCTCAAGCACGTTTTTTTTGGAACTCAGGAGAGTTGATTAGCTTTGCTGTAGAAGATGACAGTTGATGGTTGCCTCCGTGCTAAATAAGCCACCCTCTCCGATGGGTGTCCAAAATGTCTCCACATTGTTTGTCTGTTTCTCTTTTCCTCATCCTATAAAACAGGACTTTAAACTGGTTATAGTGAACACTGAGATATTCAGCAGACTCAGTGTGAATGTAACCAACCAAACAGCGACAGCCTGAAAGAAAAGTACATTTGGTTGTTTTTGACATGCTACTTGGCAACCTTCAGAGCTACACAAGGCTTTAGGGAACAGGGTGCGACACAGGACGACTAATTTAATAACATTCTACGGACATGAAAATAGTTTAATTAGTGTGAGGCAACAGTGCTGCAATCAGATGCTTGAAGAACCTTTCTGATTTGTCATTGAAACGTACTTGGATGGTCATCTATTTATAACTGTCACTGTTGAGTCTTTGGTTTGAGGTGACTTTAAATGACATTGCCTGTTCCATTTAGATTCAGTGTTGTGTATCTTGTGTTTAAATGTGCAAGATAATCTAAAAGCCCTTTGTTTTCCTTTTAAACATTTTTGACTAAATTTGTAATGGTTAGAGGATCTAAGGTCAAAGGCCACAACAGATTTACTGAAGTGGTGATGTTGTGTTTTATAACTGATTTCACTCAAGGAAACAATTGCATGATAATGCTCATGGGAAAAAATAAGGAAACTGCAGCACCGGTGAAACCTGCTTCATTTCATCTGTATGCAAATATGTCTTCTTTCACTGAACACTGTATCCAGAGTCATCAGCGTACTGTACTGAGAAAAAATACTGGATTTTCTTTTTTCAGGCAATCCGTCTGTCATTGGAGCAGGCCCTACCCCCAGAGCCTGATGAAGAGTCAGGAGAGCAAATCAGCAAACTGAGAATCCGCACACCAAGTGGCGAGTTTCTGGAAAGGCGTTTCTTGGGCAGCTGTAAGCTCCAGGTCCTCTTTGACTTTGTGGCCTCCAAGGGATATCCGTTTGAAGAATTCAAGCTCCTCACCACCTTCCCCCGTAGAAATGTGAGTGTTATACCTACTCTCTTACAAACACATAAAGATACATGTGTAAAATTGTTCTTGTGGTCATGCGTGATGAATACAGCACTCTGCAAACTACATGAGCAAAAACTATAATATTCCTTTATTTATCAATTAACTTTACAAGTCCCTTATTATAAGTACGCTTGACCAGTAGACTTGGCAGGTTCTTCAAGGTATTTTGGAGACCTGTCACAGTTCTGTCTCTTCATGTAATCTTCAGACTAACTCCATAATGCTGTGTCCAGGGTCTTTGTCGTGCTACATTTCTTATCATCTCAAGTGCCTTTAACATTTCCACATAAAAACAGTGAAAATGCTTTTGAACCCACCACTTCTACACTCTCAAATTCACAAGTCAGGAGGTAAAGACTTTTTATCAAGGTGGAAGTAGAATTATCTTATTCTGTTGAATCCTTCACAGTTCTCTGCCCACAAACAATAAAGTGTTACATTCGTCTTTACTGCAGAACGGCAGCAGCAGGTCATGAAGTGTTCTCGGCCAGAGCTAACATCTCTGCTGGAGAGATCCACAGCTGTAATTGGCTTTTCTGTTTGGGCCTGAGAGCTAAACCTCCAGCAACAGCTCTGAATGGAAAGCAGCAGGAACAATAGTTCAGACAATCTGTTGTGGCTGATTGATGATTTCTTTTTTCGTTCTAGCTCCAACTTATTCTTGCTGCAGCAGTGCCGCTGCGTCACTGCCTTTGTTTACTCGCACCTGTGATGGGGAAAGTTAAGCTGACTGTTTATCCATCCACCTGCACACGTGTATTATTCAGTGAATATTAATTAGTATCAGCCCACTGCGAACACTGTACATTATGACTGTGTTAGGATACAGTTGTCAGCACTAACAGTAGTATCCTCTGTGGCTCTTACGCTGACACTAGGCAGCACTCAGCTAGCTACAACCAGAGGGCTCGGTCGCGGTATCAAGCTAATGAGCGCGGTTTTAACTACCAGTTTAATTAGCCATGCTGCTGGAAACAAAAATGGGAT